>NC_143233.1:3990936-4590936 GCF_030267445.1 Bombyx mandarina
ATGTGTGCGTACACCTTATCATTTTGTTTGTTGTAGCTCTCTTCTACGGTAAAAATTTTTTCATCCGAAAAAAGAATTTCCCGATATTTTTTTCCCGCGTACCGCTTCAACAAAGCGCGGCATCTCTTCAGTCTCAAGTCCATTAGACGAGCATTCAAACGATGTCCTGTTTTTCTTCGATATGCCCGAAGCCCTAAGTCTTCATTTAACACTCTTTTCACCGTGGTTCTGCTTAACCCCATCTGAAGGACCAACAGTTTCTGCTTACGTTTGGGATTTCTTTGAATTCGCACCTTCACAGCTTTTATCACTGCTGGAGTCCTAACAGACCGAGGGCGTCCACTTCTTGATCTGTCATCTACACTAGAGTCGTCATTGTATCGTTTCATGGTACGATAAACGAATCTTTTGGTTATATTCAAAATTTTCAGTATGTTAAAAATTTGCAACGATTTACAAAAAAAAATCGATTTTGCAAAAAAAACGATGCAACGCAATAACTGCAACACGGTCTTCTTTAAGCGTCCACTCCATATTTAAAAATGAGTAAAGTTCTAAAAGTAGGTATACATTTTTATTTTCATGAACAATTCGAAATTCGAATTCAATAAACTTTTTTGTGGCCAGCATTCTAAAAGAAAAGTTTTTACTGTGTGACAATACTTATGACCTGACTAGTTATGTTAGTTTGTTTGTATGTAACGAAATATTTGAACTATGATTTTCACCGACTCTAAGCCGTCAAAATTTACACACGCACCTGTGTGATGAACCTATGACAATATATTAATTTTATAACTTGGCTTTGACTTCAACCTACCTCTAGTATCAACAGGATTTAAAAAAATGAAATCAATTGTTAGTTCGGTTACTATTTAAGCGTGTTTCCACTAAATGCTTTATTCACTGTACCTACGACTAAAAAAGCAAAGTTTTGTAACTTGGCTTTAACTTCAACCTACCTCTAGTATCAACAGGATTAAAAAATTCGATTAATTGTTAGTTCGGTTGCTATTTAAGCGTGTTTCCACTAAATGCTTTATTCACTGTACCTACGATTAAAAAAGCTATAGAAAATACAGAATACAACGCTACAGACTAATTTTTAACTTGAAGAATTTCGGAATAAAAATGATTCCAAATGTTTTTAATTCAAACACTAGCCTGAAGCTAATTGTTAACTTTCTGCTTTTGCTTTCCAGATCAACGAACAAGATATTTTCGTTCTTTTCATTAGAATGTACATACCTAAATATATGTGTCGGCACACGTCAGGGATGGCTAAGCGGTAGTTTCGTCATCACTCGTATTCGATTGAACTTAGTTTAGTAAATAAAACTTTTCAATAATAATTAGTGAAACTCAACACACACAACTTTCACAATGACAGGATAAACCGACAGTTTCGTTGCACATACCGACAGACCGACTGACTGACTGAAACGGACGGAATCACTGTCTGACACGAATGCCACGACTCTGTCCACGTACCGCCATTTTATAACTGCGGCGTTACGGAGTCTACCCTTCATTTTGTGATATTTATCAAAACAACATTTCATCATTTAAAATAATAATCAAAACCACCGCCTTAATATTACTAAAAGTCGTCAACCACGACACGGCCATTCTGTCACTTTGACGTTTGTGTATCGTTGATATTCCGAACTATTGACCCGGATGCGACATATATATTAACGTAACTAAAATTTGAATTGTCGAAAAGATTTACAGAATTCATTAAATCTAAATCTCAAATAAATTGTATATTCTTTCTACAAAGAAAAATACGAAATGTCGCAAAGTTTGTTATGAAATTAGATTTTCTTTTGTATGAAATGAATTGTGGTGATAATAGCGATCCACCTTAGAATACTTTTGGGTTCCAATTTCAGTATTATACTAACACACAAAATGTACTTTTTGAAGATACACCGGTAAGAGTAACGCCATCTATCGACGAATAGTCGAACCCATATCGAAGGATCTAGTAGCACCTAGAACGCTCGAGAAGTACAACGCCATTTATTGCCAGATACCGGAAACGCAATACTAGAGATGCGTGGAATATTCTCGATAATTGGTATCGGCTATAAAAGCATTGCAGAGATGGCATGCAGTTAGTTAGTAATCGGAACTATTCGAAGCGAAACGAAAGAAGCGAATTGAGAGTTTAAAAGTGTTTGTGAAGTGTTTTAAGTGTTATAGTGTTGAATACAGATTTCAATTTATACTTCGGTGGAATTTTATTTATCCCGAACCCCAGCGTGTAACAATATCCTTAGGCCTTTATTATACATATTTTATATGAAACTAGCGACCCGCCCTCGCTTCGCTTCGGATACTGTAATTTATTATTGATTTCTCCACTATTTAATGGATTATACATATTATAAACCTTCCTCTTCAGTCACTCTATCTATTTAAAAAAACAGCATCAAAATCCGTTGCGTAGTTTTAAAGATTTAAACATACATAAGGATATAGGGACAGAGAAAGCGACTTTGTTTTATACTATTGTCAATCTTATACCTTTAAACGAGCAATTCTTGTATATTAATATATACTTATATAATCTGAATCTCGGAAACGGCTCCAACGATTTTCATAAAATTTAGTATACAGGGGATTTCGGGGGCGATAAATCGATCTAGCTACGATTTATTTTCAGAAAATGTTGTTTTATTCGTGTTTTCAATAATCAACTCTTCCCGACATCTATTGGCGAATAATAATACAATTTTTTTGTAATTGAGGGCAACTAACCGCTTTAAAGACAAAACAAGATGGCGTTATCAAAAAATGGCCATCATCTAGTTTTATTAAACAACAAAAATATTTAGAATGTGTATGTAAGCAATAATGCAAAAGTTAAACAGAGTTATTCCGGTGGCATTTCGAAGCTCTCCTGAATTCGTCTCGTAGTCAAAATTAATTTTAATACTCGTACATCCAGAGGCGGGAAAGTTTATAACTCGGGTGTCGCTTCCTTTCGCCAGTCTAACTTGGGTAATGTCTTCGAATTGTTTATCTTTTCTTCGCGGTAATGGTGTATTAATGTTTGTGGGGAAAGGACTGTAAGTAAAGGAAGCTTGTAGTTGACAGAGATAGAGAGAGAGAGAGAGAGCACACTTTATTGCACATTAAGCGAAATTCACACTGAGAACCCCTTAATAGGCAGGTATAATTTGTACAATATGCCTTTTTAATTATTGCTTAGATGGGTGGATGAGCTCACAGCCCACCTGGTGTTAAGTGGTTACTGGAGCCCATAGACATCCACGACGTAAAAGCGCCACCCACCTTGAGATATAAGTTCTAAGATCTCACTATAGTTAAACGGCTGCCCCACCCTTCAAACCGAAACGCATTACTGCTTCACGGTAGAAATAGGTAGGGTGATGGTGTAATAATGTTTGGGGAAAAAGACTGTAAGTAAACGAAGCTTGTAGTGGAGGGAGATAGAGAGAGAGCACACTTTATTGCACATTAAACCAAATTCACACTGAGAACCACTTAACAGGCAGGTATAATTTGTAGAATAGGCCTTCTTCGAAAGAATATCTGCTTTGTCGTACCTTGATTATCGGATAACCACTTAATACTAGGTGGACTGTGAGCTCGTCCAAAGAAAACAAACACCTGTTTGTACTGTTGCTAGTCTAATATATATTTTATGTATCATTGTACCTACCGTCACAATGATTCATAAAATATGTACAACTCATTTAAGATGACAAGGTTCATATGCCCTAGAACTAGTTACTCTACTGAAAATTGTATTTGCATATACATAATTATATACATATGGCTCGTCTTAAACACATCACGCAAACGTTACACAAACGTTCCCCATATGCTAACGATATCTGGACGTTTTCATAATTAACGACGCTAATTGAGAATTGGTTGCGTTACAAGGCGGTAGCTGATATTAAATTGTTTATGCTTAATGCGGTTTATGCCTGTATCAGACACCGCTAATTGCTTTTACTAATGTATTTCGGATGTACAGACGTATATTCGATTTCAATCTTGTAGATAATTTTTTTATGAATATTCCACAGACCTAGCTTAGGTACACCATTAGCATCGCTTTTGTATCTCAATGTTCTCGATTTTCAAAGTTGATTGTAACTAGTCAGGTCATAAGTATTGTCACACAGTAAAAACTTTTCTTTTAGAATGCTGGCCACAAAAAAGTTTATTGAATTCGAATTTTGAATTGTTCATGAAAATAAAAATGTATACTTTTAGAATTTTACTCATTTTTAAATATGGAGTGGACGCTTAAAGAAGACCGTGTTGCAGTTATTGCGTTGCATCGTTGCGGTTACGCGCCACTTCAAATTTTTAACATACTGAAAAATTTGAATATAACCAAAAGATTCGTTTATCGTACCATCAAACGATACAATGAAGACTCTAGTGTAGATGACAGGTCAAGAAGTGGTCGCCCTCGGTCTGTTAGGACTCCAGCAGTGATAAAAGCTGTGAAGGCGCGAATTCAAAGAAATCCCAAACGTAATGGGGTTAAGCAGAACCACGGTGAAAAGGGTGTTAAATGAAGACTTAGGTCTTCGGGCATATCGAAGAAAAACAGGACATCGTTTGAATGCTCGTCTAATGGACCTGAGACTGAAGAGATGCCTCGCTTTGTTGAAGTGGTACGCGGGAAAAAAATATCGGGAAATTCTTTTTTCGGATGAAAAAACTTTTACCGTAGAAGAGAGCTACAACAAACAAAATGACAAGTTGTACGCACACAGTAGTGAAGAAGCGAGCAACCGTATTCCGCGTGTCCAACGAGGTCATTTTCCATCCTCGCTCATGGTATGGTTGGGAGTTTCTTATTTGGGCTTAACAGAGGTACATTTTTGTGAGAAAGGTGTAAAAACGAATGCAGTTGTGTATCAAAATACAGTCCTGACGAACCTTGTGGAACCTGTTTCTCATACCATGTTCAATAACAGGCACTGGGTATTCCAACAAGATTCGGCGCCAGCTCATAGAGCGAAGAGCACACAAGACTGGCTGGCGGCGCGTGAAATCGACTTCATCCGGTACGAAGACTGACCCTCCTCCAGTCCAGATTTGAATCCGTTAGATTATAAGATATGGCAACACTTGGAGGAAAAGGCGTGCTCAAAGCCTCATCCCAATTTGGAGTCACTCACGACATCCTTGATTAAGGCAGCCGCCGATATTGACATGGACCTCGTTCGTGCTGCGATAGACGACTGGCCGCGCAGATTGAAGGCCTGTATTCAAAATCACGGAGGTCATTTTGAATAAACTTTAGTGTCATAAGAATCTATGTTTTGTTAAGTTCATTTTGGTATATGAATGGTTACATAATGAACAAACTTGTTTCAATTATTTTACATTAAACATGTGACAGAATTTATGACCTGACTAGGTATTTACATGCCAAGCTAATAGGAGGGTCAAACACTGTCACTGTTTAATCATAAGTTTATTAGATAGATTAATATTATATTTTAGATAAATCGTATTAATAATTTTTTTCTATTCAATCGTGAACCATTTTTGTATTATACAAACATGTAAATTTACCCCGTGAAATAGCCATAAGCATTACTTTTTTTTCCTATGCTGATGATAGCCTTGAGAAGTTATTTCAGCTTTACCCTAGCGTGTAGGTGAGCTCTCGGTGCTCAAACCGGAACTCATTACTCTTCATCGGAAATAGCTCAGTATTTTCTTGTTTGCAGGATCTGAGACCAATTTGGTGTTGAGTGGTTACCTGAGTCAATAGACTTGGTAACGTAAATGTCTTGGTAATGTAAATGGGGACAAGAAGCCCAGAATGGGGTTGCATGGTGTGCCTTGGGATAGGTCTATGTCCAAAACTGGACTATAATAGATTGTTAACGGTGATCATGATGAATCGCACTGTGTTCCAAGATGGCTTCTCAAATACTCCATCAAATTCGCGAAACGAAAACTTCACAAATGTAAATTACTTTTCGATAGTTTGAATAGACAGAGTTCACAAAAGATTAATTCTTAGGCTCGTATCTTAACAACGCGGGTTCGAACCGAGCCCTAAACAACCCTTACAAATAGTATCAGGGCAATTGACGCCCGTAAGGCGTTCGAAGTTCATAAAACTGTCATTTCGGCCGCGTGGCCCCAGGCCTCTGTGTGTGTGACTGCCTTTTTACATCATGGTAAATACTTAGCCTCAGAGTCAATATAAATTTTGATATGGCATTCTATGCAAATAAAGACATGTCGAAATTAAGACAGACTGGAAAAAGTATTGTAGGTAATAAATAGCTCTTCTGGTTATGACTAGAGGCAAATGAGCATACATTCCATCTATAGTGGTGGTTAAGTATTTATTGACCTAGAGCAGAAGCCAGAGACCTTGAAGAAAACCGATCGTGACCGTATCGATGCATTTGAGATGTGGTGCAGGAGATGCTAGGGATCTCCTGGACAGCACATCGCACCAACGTGTCAATCCTCTAAGAACTCCAGATACAGAAAAAAGCCTTCTACCATCTGCTTACGCAGAGTTTTCGGATAT
Source organism: Bombyx mandarina (assembly GCF_030267445.1). Lineage (NCBI taxonomy): Eukaryota > Metazoa > Arthropoda > Insecta > Lepidoptera > Bombycidae > Bombyx > Bombyx mandarina. The sequence goes on from NC_143233.1 coordinate 3,997,493, forward strand.
TTCGATATTTCGGATATTCGGCCACATGCCAAAAAGGATAATGACAACTTGGAGAAGCTACTTGTCACTAGCAAAATGGCCGGAAAAAACCACGAGGTAGAGGCCCAACACGTTGCACTGACCAGATCCGTATTATTTTAAACAGCAAAGTCCACGATGCTCTAAACTCGACGGCAGAGAGGAACAAATGGTGTAAAGTGATCCACAATAAACTCTTATGGGGTGGAGGTGGCCACAACCCTGAGCTTTAAGGAAACCGAAGCGAAGAGGAGTCTCTATTGAATTCAGTAAGCTTGAACCCCATATGAGTGGTATGTTTTTTGGCCCATCTAGACTAATGAGAACGCTGGTACCTATTTTTAAACTCACTTTCAATTATTAGGGTATTAACTACTATTTTTTGTAGATTGTACCTAAATACTGCGTACTATTAGCACAACTCCAAGAATATAATATGTGCTCAAAGTAAATTATTATAAATCAAAAAGATTGTAACTAATATAATAAAAACAAACCTCATCCATTTTTATTCATTCTTCGCAACTTCCTTACCTTCGACAGATGTCAGAGGTTGACAAAACCAAGGTAAGCCCTTGCGGGCATTACGAATTTCAAACACCGAAAATCTTGGTAACAGATGTTCGCGCCGTAAAAACCGGTAGAATCCTACTTACATTTTGATATTACGTGATTTGACTGTGTCTTTTCGTATTTTCGGATAGAATAGCGATTATGTCAAGGTCCAAATCCTGGGAGCGGCCACCGTTTTTTTAAGTAAACATAGACAAAGCATATCATCATTATCTTTGGCTGTACAGACCCTCGTGGGTTGAGAAGCTCCTATCGAACTACCTTGCATATACACTTATCTATATGTATCTAAATTAAAACAGAAATCGTATGAATAGACATAGACTACCAAAAGAAATTTGTTACAAATTTTCGTAAGTTTTAGTAATAATTCCGCGAGGATAAATACTATCATGTATGTCTGCCTGGAAACAGTAATGCTGAAAACAGCATTACAAATTATTAGTCTCCGACCCGAAGTCTCGTGTGCGAAACAAAGATAAATACAATCAGACTCAGAATACCAAATATCTTTAGCAAAGATACAGCCTTAAAAGATTCAGTAGTATAGTTTGTGTCACTAATTTACTATAGTCACTAAAATACTACTTCATAACAAATTAAAAAAAAAACTTGTATTTCCATATTCTGCCACAGCACCGCCTCAACAGGTCCAATCATTCGATTAAGATCTTACATTTATGTATTTGTTGAATAGATTGGTTGAGTTTATTGCTTACCTTCTGTACAATGGTTACCCTGGCCCATACCAATGCCAATTTATTGCATTACTACTATTGCGCCCTTCAAACTGGAACGCATGACTGCTTTGGGATTGAAATTAAAAACACAAAACTCAGCGCCATCACCGGTATATTATGGTAAAATTTAAGAGGGGACTTGGCAATTTCTTGGATTGCACCATCCAAATACTTAACTGCCCTAAAATATATTGCTCGGATGATAGCATGAGAACTTCAACGACGATAGATTGGTCCCATTATGCTGAGATTGGTAACCCTTCAGGGAGTTAGCTTTACGTGACGTGGAGGCTTGTGGGGATACTTCAATGTGTCGTGAATATGTTTTTAGTATTAACCTGTTTTATCAAACGTGCTTATTTATTGGCATAGGCAGGCAAGTCTCGGCCACGGTGGCAATGTCAGTGCCACCATCCAAACAGTCCTTGAGGTCAAAGTTTCAGTTCAATTGTGGAATGGTTCTACCACATTTCGACTTATCGCGTCAGAAATGGGCAATATGGTAGTGTTTACGCAAGCCGATTCCACAATGTTTTGATTTCATTTTCTGTAATATAATATATGAGACGGGCGATATATAGATAGATCACATCGGTATAAATTATACAGAACTAAATTTTCAAAGCCGTTGGGAGTGAAATTTAATTATTTCCAAACTTTGACATGACAACGTCTTTCGATGGAGCCGGCTGCACGCACGAAAAAACATGACTCATGCGGCGTTACTTCACTCTGAGGCGTTCCATTTAAGACTTGAAGTGCAAGCGAGAGCGCGCAACGAGCGACAAAGAGGCACAATTGGCCTCCGCGCTTGGCAGCGCTCGACATCTGTTCTCTCCTACTTGAGTGAGCGATGCATCCGCGTGGACAGCTACTATATAATAATAGTAATACATTTACATGTTTTCGTCAAGTATGAAGTTCAGTAAAAAGTGAATGTGGTGTCAATTGTTTATAGCAACGATAATTGCGATAGTTGAAAAATTAAACCATTCTATCAGTATTTTCTTATGACGTTGTCACGTTTAACTATCGTCAGTAAACAAACTTTACAGACAACTGTTTTTTTTTTCTTTAAGCTTATAGTTTCGGTTATTCATTCGAAATGTTCCTCACGTCGGGAATTCGTAAGACATTCGCGGTTCATAAGCAGGTCTCTTTCAAGTTAATGGACATTAATTCTCGAACAAACAAAAATTAAGTTGGCACTCGAGTTATTCGGGTGCTCTCCATCATGAAGACGTCATGACCAAGACAGCAGCTTAACTCCGGCGTGAACTCTTCAAAACTCGCTCATTCATAAGTTGTCAAGTTTGTTCGAATCCGTAACCTTTGTTCTCGATCGCATTTTGTGAATGGGATGTGAGGAAAAATTAATCCGATAATAAACAACTTTTTACGGACAAATACTGCAAAAAATCTAGATTCGTTGAGGAGTTTTGATATTGAATTTGCCAATTCCATCATCATAGCAACTTTGTAGTAGTTGTGCAGCAAATAGAAGCTAAAATTAACCAATTAGTTCACATAAAAAGTATGTAGAATGTTCCAGAAGGCAAAATGGTAGTAATTTTATTTGTATATATTTATTTTTTTATATATATCTATTTATTATATATGAATTTATTTATATATATTTATTTAATATTACTACACAAATTAAAACGAAAAACAGTAAATATTTATGTAAACTGCTTAATGTATTGTTCGTAACGTAACTAAGTCAGACAAATCGTCTTTCATGAATTCTTAGCTTTTGCTGATTTTTGTTAAGTTATATACAGTGCGAAATATATTAGCTAGGTAATTATAATTTTGAAACCACGATTTTCGTGTTTTCTCGTGACAACACTTATTAGCGTAGAAACGATTCCACCGTTATGCTATGCTATGCTATGCTATGCTGGTATAATTAAATTAAAAAGCCCACAAATAAGCGAGGGTACTTAATAAAATAATAAATCGATATCACTTCCGTAGTCAGTCAATCTCGAATTTTCTAAAGACGATTTAAAACTCGAACCAATGGTAGCGGTTCCCCTGAACACGGATCACGAAATCCAGAAACTTGGCTCTTACAAGTCGCGAACTCTAACAAATGCCTGTTTTATTACGCTCTTCTTTTTTTTTTTTTTTACTCGGAACACCGTCTAAAAGTTGCCAAAAGACAAATTCGCTTTACGTGATACGTTTGCCTTATTATCGAAGCCGGAACGAACCGAACGCGAGGATGTGTGGCATAATTAATTCATGCACTTATCCGAGAAGTTGACGTATATCTTTTTTTTTTAGGATTGAAGGATTACTCGTGGCCCGGTGGCCTTTCCAGTTTCACAAGGACAGTGGGGCGAGCAAAGGCTCGGTCAGGAGGGGTGGGATTTGCTAACAGCTGCCCGAGCGCCTCCGAAGACTTAGCAACTCAAGAGCAATTGCTTCGCGCATGAATCTACTACCGGATCGGAATCGCGACCCGCTGAGAAGACCCGGCGAAAAACTCAGCGGGCTGACGCATGGGTTAGGTTGCACGTCGACCTCTTTATCGAGTTCAACGAGTACGGTTACCGGGGTCGCCTTTTTTTTCCTTCCTAAACTGATAGCCTTGAGAGGCTATTTCAGCGTAACATTAACTAGTAGGTGAGCTCACGGGGTTCAAACCGGAGTGATGCTAACACTGACCCTTGTCAGCCCGTGTTAGTTGGGGGTTGCATCCGGAAGTCGTGAGGACCATTTATACCGCTGCCGTTGAACCAACGATACTGTACGCTGCTAGTGCATGGGCACCAGCAGCAAATAAATTAGGGGTACAAAAGCAGCTAAATGTCGTACAGAGAGGTTTCGCCAAAAACTGTGCAAAGCCTATCGCACAGTCTCCCTGAACTCAGCGCTTATACTGGCCGGGTTGCTCCCTCTCGACCTACGCATTCGCGAGGTGGCTTCACTATATGAAGCCAAGAGGGGGATACCTCAGCCATCGCTGGGTGACAGGGAGGTAGAACAGATGTCTCCAGCGATAGAGGCCCCACACCCTGCAGAGCAAACCAGACTAGAGTTCGATACCCTGATAGACGAGGAACAGTACAATGCCCACAGCAACTTTGCTGTGCGAATCCTTACGGACGGCAGCAAGATTCGAGGGTAAAGTTGGAGTGGCGCTATCCTTGTGGAATAGAACCACCGAAGCTAAAGCCATCAAGCTCGCGTTGCCGTCCTATTGCACCGTCTATCAGGCAGAACTCGTAGCTCTATGGAGGGCGACGGAAGAAGTGACGAAGAACCGCGAGACCTCTTTCGGTATCTACAGCGACTCTATTGCCGCTCTGCAAACGATCACCAACCTCGGTTCCCGCCACCCCCTAGCTGTGCAAACCAGAGACATGCTGAGGCGATGTCGACTTCAGAACAAAAGCGTTTATTTGTTCTGGATCAAGGCCCACGCAGGTTTGGAGGGAAACGAGAGAGCTGATCGTCTCGCAAAAGAAGCGGCCCTAAAGTTAAAGAAAAAGCCGGACTATGACCAATGTCCGGTCTCTTTCGTCAAGCGTAGTATCCGCATGGCTACGCTCGTGGAATGGAACAGGAGATACAAGTCTGGTGAGACAGCCTCCGTAACAAAAATGTTCTTTCCCAATGCGGTGGCGGCGTACAGAATCGTCAGAAAAATGGAAACCACAAGCGTCATGACGCAAATCTTCACGGGCCATGGTGGGTTTTCCGCATACTTGAACCGCTTCAAGTGTAAGGACAATCCATCGTGTTTATGTGAGCCTGGGGTAGATGCAACGGTTCCGCATCTTCTCTTGGAATGTCCTGTTTTTGCAAGAGACCGATTCGAGATCGAGCAAATATTAAATACGACAATGGTTGCTAGAAATTTACCGGAGTTGATTAAGAGGAAGGATAATGAATTGTTTATAAAGTATTGTTTAAAAATAGCAAATAGAGTCTTAAATAGAAATAAGTGAAAGCAAACTATGATAGCAATATATAGTAAGTATAAATTGTATATCATAAAAATTGTATTAGATAGTTAGACAAATTGTGTTAGCATAAGAAATATAACCTGAGAAATATAAAAATAGATGTGTAAGCTTTAGGATTGTAAGATTGTACGCAAAAATTAAATAAAGACTCCCGATCCATAGCCCTTACATTAGGTAAAACATAAAAATAAAGAAATAAATTCAAACGTAATATTAAGAGCCATGTCAACGACATGGGAAAAAAAATTGTGAAGACAAAATTGGAGGTTTTAGCTGGTTGGAGTCCAGCGCTGCCCGAGCCCGGGTAGTGCTGGGTGTCCATGATGGGTTTTTCCCTCATGTTTTGCCTATAAATAAAAAATAAAAAAAAACGGTGACCGGTGCTTGTGGTACCTAAAAGCACCGTTAATGGATCGGGAGGATCCGTAATGACGTCTTTTGGGTGACGTCGACTGTTTACCATTCGGTCTACAGGATCGGGTATGTAGTTTGAGGGATCCCTAAGCCTGCGCCTAGTGTTAGAGCTCAAGACGTCTAATGCAAAGGTTATTGGATTTGATGGATCCGTAAGGACGTGTACCTGGTGTTAAGTGGTTACAGGAGCCCATACACATCTACAACGTAAACGGTGAGACATGACTTCTAAAGTACTTTTAACAGTACAACGGCTGCCCCGCCCTTTAAACCGAAACGCATTACTGCTTCACGGTACAAATAGGCAGGGTGGTAGCACCTACCCGTGCGGACTCGCAAGACGTCCTACCACCGTCCCCGTCACCGTCCTCCAAGAGTTCGACGAACGAACTAACCTCACAGCCCACTGAGTTTCTCGCCGGATCTGTTCAGTGGGTCGCGTTTCCGATCCGGTGGTAGATTGGGCGAAGCACTGCTCTTGCTAGCGCTAGAGTTAGCTAATTCTCTCAGGATGAGCCCGTGAGCTCGCCTACCCATCCGGGCGTAACTAAAATAATATCTTAAGCTACCAGCGAATAGGTAAGGGGAAAAAACTACACCTGCCTAGGTCTTTTGCACCTTGTTATGAAGGGACAGTTTACTTCGCTTAGAAAGCTAAAGAATAAAATAACTTAATACAAAAGTGCGTATTACCCTTTACGTATTATGATCATAAGTTGCGAATTTCCGCTTCGCGCATTACGAATTTCACGGTCCAAGGATATTTTTAATAAAGGTCGGCACAGAATCCCACTCTTAAACAGAGTTTGAGGCTTAATAAAAAATTTGATCCGTTTAAACAACGCAATTCATATTCATGAATGACGATACTCCAGCGGGGTAAAATGTGCGATTGACTAAATACGTTTTTTTTGTTTAAGTACACGGCATTATATTCCTATTAATTTTTAGCTGCATCCCAACGGACCAAATGGTAAACATTCGCCGTCACCCAAGATACGTCAATTATGATACTCCTGATCCACTATCGACGTTTTTAAGCATTCCAAGCACCAGTCACCGTTCTCGTCGAACCCGTCAAATGCGACGAAGCTTTCGTCGTGAATATTAATCGACAGATACAGCCCACTAGATTTCTTGTCGGATCTTCTCATTAGGTCACGATTCCGATCCGGTAGTAGATTCAGCAAAGCACTACCCTTGTTAAGGCTAGTGTTAGTAGAGTCGTCAAACTCTGCCTACACGCCACACACATACAACTCTACCGAGAAATACCGTTTTTACACTTTTTTTGTTGCTTGGATGGGTGCACAAGCTCATAGCCCACCTGGTGCTAAGTGGTTACTGGAGCCCATGGACATCTACAACGTAAATGTCCCTCGGTGCGTAATATACTATTTTTTTTATTATAATATCAAAAGTTCGTCACAAGTCAATCGAGCATCTTAGAATAAATTACGAAGGTCTCCTTTCAAAGATATTTTTACAGCGGGTGAGAAATTTACTTGCATCTCACGTGCCTATTACCTGGGAGTTGTTACAAATAAGATATTTAGTTATCCAAGTCCGGGGATGAGTTGTCGGAGCGCGGTAATCGCGAGTAATTTTTCGTTTCTTTTATGTCTGAAATGAGAAAATGCGTCATAAGTATTGTGTTTTAATGAATGTATTATTTATGTATAAGCAGACATTACTGATGTGGGCTGTGACATGTACTTTTCAAATGAGGCTTGGGGTAAGTCCGCACCAGGTAAAACCAGGCGGTGACATCTCACCATCAGGTCGGTTGATTTTATCTATTATGATTTTATTTTCAAAGACTATTATACCAATTTTATAATCACAAATTTCGCCAAGCATACACTATAGAAAAATATTAATAAAGACAAACAATATTTAATCTATTCTCAATTTGACCACAGACGTCAAGAACAAAAGTTTGACAATAAATAAATAGTATGCATGCGTGTGTGCGTCAAATACATGGTGTGTGTGTAATATTTTTTTTATTGATTTAATGTATTTTTAAGTATAATTTTAAAAAATATTAACATTCTGCACTCCTTCTCTATATTCTAAAAAGGGATACAACGTTTTTCCTTCACGTATTAATATATAGATACTAGCTAACCCGGCTGACTTCGTAGTACCTCAATCGATAAATAAAAGACCTAAGATTTTGTATAAAATAAACTTAAAACAAAGAAAACGAATCCGTCCGACGGGTGACACATCAAAGGAAAAACAAAATTGTTATTTTTATTTAATTCCGAGCATTTTCATATTTATCTACCTTTTAAATCTTCTCTGGACTTCCACAAATAATTCAAGACCATAACAGCCATTCGGTCCAGCCGTTCTCGAGTTTTAGCGAGACTAACGAACAGCAATTCATTTTTATATATTATAGATGTATTTAGATAGCAAATATTTAGGTAGCAAACAATAAAGTTCGTCATTATACGTTGTTCATATAGCTGGACGACATTCAAATAATCTAAAGGCGAAACGATACCTTATTGAACATTGAAGAGATATTTCCATCATTAGAAGCGGAGTACCGTAACAAATTGTCCTCGATTGGGCAGAGGGCATTCTCGTCTCGGATCCTCTGTGATTCTTTCATGCGGAAGACTCCGATAACTGCACGGACTCGAGTAATACCGATGCAGTTAAGTGGGTATATGTATCAAACAGAATCGTTTTTGATGACTGATTTTTGGAACGAAGTTCCTTATGGGACGATGCGGAGGGGTACCCTAATCGGGAAAAAACGTCCGTAACGTAAGATTTTTATTATTTATGTATAGTCTTAGTATAATGGCTGTACAGTATGTTTACGTGATGACGGTTATTATTATTCATATACATAGCTGTTTCTTTGTATATTATTTTTAAATATTTCTTATAAATCATTGTGAATAAAATAAAGTTGATAACTTTGTAAAGTATTTTTTTTTATTTTTATCAATAAAATATCATAATAAAAAATGTATACCCGAATAATTATTTTCTTTATACCTCGAATAGAACTTAAAATTAATATTTTTATAATAAGGAACTTCGTTCGTATCCGGTGTCCCGCGACACCACACATCTTTTTTTTTCTACTGTTGGTAGGAGTTTTAGGTTGTGTATTTACCGTAGCCCAAGACAAGGCGCGTTCCTTTTAATTTACTCACGGAAACTCATAGCTGGAAATCAGTAGGCTGTGTAAACGTTGTCAATCTTTGTTTTTTAATACCTACTCACTTTTGAAAATATTTTAGTAAAGATATTTCTGTTTTAAATATATATTTTTATTTTAAATTTCACACGGAACGGCACGAAACTGAACATTAAATTTCCCTTTCTTTTTATTTTATTTTAAATAAACGTTTAATGATGGAACTTTTTCATGAAATTGGCTTTTATGTTTTGTACAAAACCGCTTAAATTGGTTTTTGGGCCAGCGAATTTACAAAGAGGCCCTGTGGAAGACTTTGACAGGCCCTTTGTGAGTGCCCGTTTCATACTTAGTGATTTATTGAACAATATAACAATACAATTACGATATTTATATGGTTTTATTAAGCTCGGTGTGATATAAAGGAAGTACGGGGCTTTGTTTGGAATTAAGTATTATAATTAATTATCCTCGTGACCTAGACGCTTCATACATTAGCGCCATAATTGAGGAATTTAATATCCGATCCTTTTTTTTTCCTACCTAAGCTTGCTTGCTACCTAAGCCTTGAGAGGCTATTTCAGCGTAACCTTAACTAGTAGATGAGCTAACGGGGCTCAAACCGGAGTGTAGCGTTAGTGTAGCGTTAGTGTAGCGTTAGTGTTAACTAACCCTAGCAACAGCAGTGCTTCGCAGAATCTACCACCGGATCGGAAACTCGACCCACTGAGAAGATCCGGCGGGAAACTCGGTGGGCTGTGTCTACAGGTTAGTTCGCTCGTCGACCCCTTCGTCGCAAGCGACGGGTTCGACTGGGACGGTAACCGGTGCTTGTGGTACCTAAAAGCACTGTTAATGGATCGGTAATCCGATCCAAGCGACGGGACAACGCAAAGCAGCCGTCGCCTGAAACCTGTCTTGTCGGAACCACGTCGAAACCCATGGATCCACTCTCCGTGCTGTTTTGCTCTTCAACCACCAGTCACTGTTCTCGTCGGACTCGTCGATTACGACAACGAGCGAACTAACCCATAGACACAGCTCACGAAGTTATTCACCGGATCTTCTCAGTTGGTCGCACTACAGATGGTAGATTCTACGAACCACTGCTCTTGCTACAGCTAGTGTTAACAAATTCGTCAGGTTAGAGCCCCGTGATCTCACCTATTCGCCCGGTGAACTTAATATAGTCCCTAGAGGTTATTAGAATAGGTAGGGGAAAAAAGACCGCCTAACACCACTGCGCTCCTGTGCAGAGCACACCTTGCACCATAGATAAAGCCACTTCTGCTTGTTGGAATCATTACCCATTTTCATCGCTGACGGAGCCCCAATTTTCAAAAAAGAAGTGTTTATCTATGTGAATGTAGAAAATGTGTGTATTTTCAACGATATATTACATTATATTATAATACTGTCTTATTTGTAGTTAACAGCTTCGCTACGAAATTTCTATAGTAACTCGATCAGTGATTTCCTAAAAATCGGAAGTAACTATTGGAACGAAGTTCCTTATCGCGCGTTGTGAAAGGGGGCTAGACGGAAAAAATTCTTACGAAAAGTTGTCACGACACTTTAGATCCGTCATTCTGACCAATCAACGTGTAGGCGCTTATCGCGTGACATTGCTCGTATCCGATTGGTCCGCGTAATGAGTACAGTTTCTCGAGATAGCGTTTCAACAATAGTAATTTAGTTCATAGTATTGTTTTTTTCTTCTTCATAATGCCGTAATTTATGATTATAACTTTAAAAAAAAATTACAATTCCTTCACTAATTAATCGAAAGGAACTTCGTTCCATCCGGGTGTCCCTTGACACCTCTGAAGTTATTTTATGAAAGACTCCAATGCGTATTTTTCCGAATCACTAATATGGAATTGCGACGTCTTATGAAGCGCACCACCACCCGAAATTATGACCACGACCACTCTGCCAAGAGTGCAAACGACTGAAGACATTCTTTAAATCTTTCAGCATTCATCATATGCTTGATTTCAAGGCCGCATCAAATCATTGAGATTCTGATCTCCTTGAGATAGTAGATGTGGCTCATTAGATTATAATAATAATAATATATTAATAAAATCATTTATTTCCTTTCACATTATATAAAATAAAATACGAATAAAATAACAGACAAAAAAGGAAAAGGCAAAAGGAGGTGGCTCAATGAGGAGGTGGCGCTAATGCTGTTCGAGGTCAATAAATCGAACAGTGATATGATTTAAAGTTCTTGGTAGCAGAGTGCAGGCAGTTACGAAATAATATACCTACTAACACACTTTTATATATTAGTATTAGTTACGTCGATTTTTTAGAATTTATTATCGAAATCACAGTTTTCTTATTTTATTATACTTCACGAAGTGACAGACATTTTTTTTCACTTCTTCTTATTATGACAACTCTTGTCACTTCTTTCTATGTATATGTTTTTGATAAGGAGTTTCTATATCCATTAACTCCAACACTTTCCCTAAACATTTACATAGTACACAGTCCTAGTGCCTGGCGTAGAACTGCATATGACGTACGAGGTAGTGATTTGGTAAGGATGTCTGCGACTTGATCCTTTGTTCCGATCCGTACAACGTTGCAGATACCCTCAGTTACCAATTCTCTGACGTAGAAATGTCTGAGCCGGATATGCTTCGTTCTCTTGTGAAACTCGGGGTTGTGAGCAAGACGAACAGCAGCTTCATTGTCCACATGCAGAACCGGTACGTCCGCAATTGTAGTCAATGCCTGGTATAGTCTAGCAAGCCACATTAGTTCTCTGCCAGCTTCACTAGCTGCCACAATTTCGGCTTCTGTAGTGGAGATAGCGACCGATGTTTGTCGCTGACTGATCCATGAAACTGTGCCTCCAGAATAGCGACAGATCACTCCCGTTGTGGAACGTCCGGTTTCTGGATCACCTCCGTGGTCGGCGTCGCTAAATCCTTCTAGGATTCCAGGTTTGAGACCAGCTTTATATGAGATCCCATGCGAAAAGGTACCTTTGATGTAGCGCAAGATACGTTTTACCTTGAGCCAATCTGTCTTTACAGGTTTCTCCAACTTTCTTGAGACAACTCCGATGGCATAAGCAATGTCAGGGCGAGTACCAACCATTAAGTATGCCAGAGCACCGACAGCTTCTCTATATGGGAAACAGGAAGCTTCCGTTTCTTCTTTCCCTTCTTGAATAGCCTCTCTCTCAATCGGTGTGGAAACGGGATTACAGTCACTCATTTGAAAGCGGTCTAATACCTTTTTCGCGTATGCCTCTTGGTTGATGAAGATGGAGCCATCCTTTCCTCGATGGATTTGAAGACCAAGATAATATGTCGCTGGTTTCGTCGTTATGCGCAGTCTCTTCTTCAAATCTTCTAAGAAAGCGTTAGCCGTGTCTTCATCAGTGGCAGCTACTAATCCGTCATCGACGTACAACGTGATCAGTAGTTTCTTCCCGTTAACTTCTCTTGAATATAAGCAGCAATCAGCTTCGGACTGTTTGAAGTTCATATCCAATAGGATCTCTTGAAAGCACGAGTTCCAGCACCTTGGTGCTTGTTTAAGTCCGTACAGGCTACGGTTAAGCTTGAAAACGGTAGACGTTCCTTCCGTGAGGTTACACCCTTCTGGCGGTTGAACGTATATTTCTTCCTCGAGCTTTCCGTTCAGAAAGGCTGTGCAAACGTCGAATTGGACCAGATGTAAGTTTTCATGCGCGCTAACACTGAGTAGTGCTCGTACAGTAGTCAGGCGTGCGACAGGACTGAAGGTCTGGTCATAGTCTACTCCTTTCCTTTGTCTGTACCCTTTTACGACAAGTCGAGCCTTGTATTTGTCGATCGTGCCATCTGGATTTCGTTTGATCCGTAAAACCCATTTGCAGGGAAGTGCTTTTCGTCCTTTTGGCAATGCACACGGCGTCCAAACGTTCAGGTCTTCGAAGGATTTCAATTCGCTACCCATTGCCCTTTGCCATTCTTCGCGATCGTCCCTTTTCATAGCGTCTGCGAAATTATTTGGGAATGTTTCAGTGATACAGACGTAATCTCTTAGTCTCTCAGGACGTCGAATCAGTGAGCGATCTCTAAGATTATAGCCGGTTGGCGGTGGTTCAGCATCATAAAATAATTCTTCTGGAACTGTCGTTTCGTCTTCATGGTCATGGTCTTCGTAGAGGACTTGATCCGATTCTTCTCCCTCGAGAACATGATCATGGTCGTTGGAGATTGTTTCGGTAGTTGTATCTCCCTCGTGAACGTGTGTTTGCTCTGGAATTGCAACTTCTCTTTCTAAGTTCGTATTTGGCGTTATGGTAATCGGGTATTCTCTTGTCTCAACTTCTGTTTTAGGAATTTCACTGTTACAGATGGGAAGAGGTTTCTCATCGAAGATTACGTCACGAGAGCGGACGAGCGTCGAGTGTTTTCCGTCTGTGACCCAGATACGGTAGCAATCTTCGTCGTACCCAATAAGTCGACCTTTTATTGCCTTTTTGTCGAGTTTTCTACGCTTCTGCTTTGGAATATGGACGTATGCGATTGAGCCTATTATTCGGAGATGTTTAATAATAGGTTTCTTTCCATACCAAAGTTCATGCGGAGATTTATCTGAACTTGTGGGACCTGTTCTGTTCAGTATGTATGCGGCGGTATTAATGAGCTCTGCCCATAGCACTTGCGGTAATGGCTCATGAGCGTACATCATTGATCTTGCTGTCTCAACTAGGGTTCTGTTCTCCCTTTCGCTTACTCCGTTTTGTTCAGGTGTATACGGGGTGACAAGTCGCTGTGCTATTCCATGTGTGTCTAAAACATTTTTTATGGACGCGTTGTCAAATTCACCGCCGTTGTCGCTTAGAAGGCACTTTATGGTGTGTCCGACTGTTTTAGTTTGAGCGATCATCAAAACTAATTTGTCTTTGACCTCGGACTTCTTGCGTATGAAGTACACCATACGGTAGCCAGTAAAGTCGTCTTTGAACAGAACGTAGTACTTATAGTTTGAGAAGCTAGGTTGAAACGGTCCGCAAACGTCAGTGTGTACGATTTCTCCGGGCGCGGTAGCTCGGGTTCTTGTACCGAATTTAAGTCGATGCGCCTTTCCAAAGATGCAGCCTTCACAGGTATCTTTATCCATCGGCAGGATTAGACCTAGTTCCCGTTGGATCGTCGCTCTTACGTGTCTTTTATTTTGGTGAGCGAGTCTCTCGTGGTAAAGTTGCATCGTTGCTGTAGTTGCAAAGACTTCGGGTGGTTTTTCTGGCAGTACGGGTTTTACTTCCAGTCGATATAAGCCACCTTGTTTTTGTCTCTTCCCTATTAAGCATACTTTCCCGTTGACAATGACGTTGCATTCAGTTGTCCTGGATGAAAAGGTGCTATTCGGGACTCGGTCGTGAAGTGCGAGTACGGAGAAGAGGTTCTTGCTTATGGCCGGAACGTACCAGACGTCTTGCAGGCTGATGTCGATTTGTTTCCCGTTAACATATCCTCTGAGCTGTACTGTTCCTTTGCCTTTGGCACGGACTTCATTACCAGCGGCCGTTGTAACAGTGTAGTTCTCATTGAAATGTTCGTAGGTTTGGAAAATGTCAGCTCTGTTGGTGACGTGGCTTGTTGCGCCATTATCTATGTACCAGTTCTCGTTGTCCCGTGAAACTGTGAAGATTTCGTTGTCTTCTAAAGACATGAGTAACAAATTAGCGGTCTTTGAAGTAGAAGGCGTTGCTGTCTGGATCGGATTTTGGCTCTTAGGAGGTCTACCGTCACGGATCCATTTTTGACAGTTGCGTACTCTGTGGCCAATACCTAGACAGTAGTTGCATTTAAGCTTCTTGTTCTTCTTCTTTTCCATATTTGAAACCAGGGCTTCCGAATGATGCGAAGGTACGTTGTTACCTTGCAGTGCCCTTTCAAATGCGCAGAGATGACTAGTTAGGCTTTCTACAGTACGGTTGGATTTGGGCAGGAGGAGCCAACTACTTCTGAAGCTGAAGTATGAATCATCAAGCGTGTCCAGTATCTTACAAACAAGTAGCAGTTCGGGTAGCTCTTGGTTACTGTCCTTCTTGAGTTCTTGATTCAGTTCAGTCCAGATGTTCTTTAATTTTGACATGTGGGTGGCTATGTCGTCTGCTTGATCCTTCTTAAAGCTGAAGAAACTCATACACAGGTTGTAGGTTTTGTCCTCATTTGTTCCGTCGAACAGCCTATGGAGCTCTAACCAGACATCACGTACTTTAGTGTACCGCATCACTTTTCGAAGTGTGTCTTCTTGCATATTGGTGGTAAGTATTAGGATAGCGCTGGCATCAGCTTTATCAAACTTATCTTTTTGTTGTTGATAAGCCGCCAATTCAGCATCGCCGCATCCGGTAGGTGGACGAGTGGGCTCCTGGAACGATCCTTCAACTACTTCTAGGGCCGACGGTACGGTGCGTAGTAAGCAGAAGGCTTTGTATTTCCAGGTGTCCCAATTTTTTTCATCTAGGAGGCCGATCTGAAGCTTTCCTGTGATACCTTCCATCTTCGTAGTGCGGGTCCGTAACCTGATATAATTTAAAGTTCTTGGTAGCAGAGTGCAGGCAGTTACGAAATAATATACCTACTAACACACTTTTATATATTAGTATTAGTTACGTCGATTTTTTAGAATTTATTATCGAAATCACAGTTTTCTTATTTTATTATACTTCACGAAGTGACAGACATTTTTTTTTCACTTCTTCTTATTATGACAACTCTTGTCACTTCTTTCTATGTATATGTTTTTGATAAGGAGTTTCTATATCCATTAACTCCAACAAACAGCACTGATTTTCAGTCACCCCCGTTTCCCTTTGGTTCATAGCGGGAATGAAGACTAGGTACGTGTGTACAGATTAGGAAGCTTCTTGAAAATCGGGATCTAAAGTGACGTTTTCGATTCCATCTGACGCAGCGGACAGATCGAAGCTTCGAAGTGGTTCTGGCATAGGTAATTAATTATTCACTATGGTGGATTGGTCTGGTAGCAGATGGCAAGTGAGGATACCTCATGATATAATGACTTATAATGACTTTTGTATAATGTAAGACAAAAATGACAATAAGATGAGCGGTTCATTCTGTCCAAATCAAATGAATTGCAAAAAGAATAGATCGAAATTTTCTTGCCCGTCCAGTAAACACAACAGAAGTGTGGAACCCACGCTTTGTCGTATTTTTCGATGGTACTAATGATGTGAAATTACTTCGCTGAGTTTTAAAAATAAGATTGCCACGCATGTGGCAAAACTTGTTGATTGATAGTACATATTTATGAACCACTAAGCTTAGAAAAGAAATACTACAAACTTCAAAAAATAATACAATGTTCAGGTGAAAGTAGGTAGGTAAGTCAAAATTAGTAAGCATTGCTACATGTTACATTATAGTATGTCACAATATTTTGTCGACCAGTGTTATTACTTATTAAACTTACAAAGTAAAAATACTTTATGATCTATTAGTTCTTAATTTACATTTATGAAAAAAATTGAGGCTTCGTTTTAAACGTTACATTTAGGTACAAATATCTAAGTATCTGTACTAAGTTGACTCCCATTGTGTTTCTGATTCAAATTGTATTGAAAATGTTCCTAGTTAAAACTCCTAGTAAAAAAAGGATATACATTTTTATTATAATCACACACTGATTATTTTATTTAAATTAAACATTGACATCGTTTATTATTTTAGCTTTGCATAACATAACATGCAGACGATGAAAATTATATTACATTGTTGTTTTTCTTAGCAAGCATTTATATACTTTCATGGGTACCAATGTGTTATTGGCACCATTTTTAGTAGATTAAAATATTATTAATTTGCTAGATAAATATTTTATACACACTGATTTGGTAACTAATGAGAAAATCCAGAATATTATGAGATAACCCCTTTTGCTTAATTTGTCAAAATGACATAAACTCACCTTCTTCATGTTCCAGTCACTGCAATAAAACATGATTAAAACAGATCTGTACATCTCGCCGTGACAGTTGAAGTTCTCGAGCAAAGTAGAGCTGAAACTCATTAGAAAAACAGAGATGGCAAATAAATCAATGTCAAAATATCCGTTCACAACTTCACACCGATAATCATTGTTCTGGAATGTTATTCAAAATAAAGTGACAGAAAAACCAAAAAACAAAAATTCGTTTTTTTTGTCTTAACATAGTTATATTAAAATTAATGAAAAAGTATCGTCATGGCATCTACATCCAATGATAACGTGCTTCAACATATGAATGCTCCAGAAAATGCTTCTGATGAACTTGAACCGGGTGCATGTCATGATAGCATACTAAACCCCACTGATTCCTTTGAAGAGTTTGCATCGGAGATGAGTTCCAGCCTAAGAGAGACCTGCTTGACTACTAAGAGCAGTACTATAAGTGAAATACAAAGTGAAATCTTGGAAACTGCTGAAGACCCTAAACTGAAAGCAGCGAAATCAAGTGATGATTTACAAACAAAAGATGTAAGTTTTATAGATACAGTAGCTAATTGTGTAAGTTGCTAAACTTAATTAAGACTGTCAGCCATGTCTTTACATCACTACCAGTACATAATCATCAATTAAATATGTTATGAAATTTATTAGTATTTAAAAAAGAATAATATTTTCTATAAATATTTCACCCTCGAATTGTTAGCAAAACATTAGTTTTATTATCACTATTCACTAACATCAACACATGTTTTTAAAACCAAACAACATAAATCTTATTAGTTACATATTTAGAATGCCTAAATAAAAGTATCATCATATGAGGAATTTTGTCAGTTTGGGTCAACATTTTTCTTGGCCTGCTAGAGGCTCTCATTCAGAAAGGTATAAACTAATATTCACAAATTCTTACAGGGATCAATGTCAGCTTCAGCCAGCAATTCGAACTTAATTGAGGAGAATGGAGATGATACAGATGATGATAAAGACTATCTACAGTCACCAGAACTTGTTAATAAAGAGAAACATGTGTTCATACTTAGCACTGCAGGAAAACCTATTTATTCAAGGTAAGAGATATTCTTTGAGGGTAGAGCTCATAGCCCATCTGTTGTTAAATGGTTATTGGGGTCTATCAACCTCACAATATGAATACCGTCATGTGCCTGAGATATATAATAAGTCGTTGTGGCCTAAAGGATAAAACGTCCGGTGCATTCGTATCGAGCGATGCACCGGTGTTCGAATCTCGCTGGCGGGTACCAATTTTTCTAATGAAATACGTACTCAACAAATGTTCACGATTGACTTCCACGGTGAAGGAATAACATCGTGCAGTAAAAATCAAACCCGCAAAATTATAATTTGCGTAATTACTGGTGGTAGGACCTCTTGTGAGTCCGCACGGGTAGGTACCACCGCCCCGCCTATTTCTGCCGTGAAGCAGTAATGCGTTTCGGTTTGAAGGGTGGGGCAGCCGTTGTGACTATACTGAGACCTTAGAACTATATCTCAAGGTGTGTGGCGCATTTACGTTGTAGATGTATATGGGCTCCAGTAACCACTTAACACCAGGTGGGCTGTGAGCTCGTCCACACATCTAAGCAATAAAAAAAAAAAAAAAAATGTGAAGTCAGTATCACAGCTATTCGGCTACGACTGGGTCCTGCGGGGCGTCATACGGGGTCCCCTCCCCGGGCTGAGCGTAATTTGTTACGCGGACGACACGTTGGTCGTGGCTCCGGGGAGGGACTACCGGGAGTCTGCCCGTCTGGCGTGCGCAGGCGTGGCACACGTCGTCACTAGGATCCGACGGTTGGGGCTCGAGGTGGCGCTCGACAAAACCCAGGCCCTGTTATTTCACGGGCCGGGACGAGCGCCACCTCTGGGTGCCCACCTCGTGATCGGAGGCGTCCGCGTCGGGGTCGGGGTGACCGGTCTTCGGTACCTCGGCCTCGAACTGGATGGTCGGTGGAACTTCCGCGCTCACTTTGAGAAGTTGGGCCCTCGACTGATGGCGACGGCCGGCTCTTTGAGCCGGCTGCTTCCAAACGTCGGGGGTCCCGATCAGGTGGCGCGCCGCCTCTACATGGGGGTGGTGCGGTCGATGGCACTATACGGCGCGCCCGTATGGTGCCACGCCCTGACCCGCCAGAACGTCGCCGCGCTGCGACGTCCGCAGCGCGCGATCGCGGTCAGGGCGATCCGAGGATACCGCACCGTCTCCTTCGAGGCGGCGTGCTTGCTCGCCGGGGCGCCACCCTGGGACCTGGAGGCGGAGGCGCTCGCTGCCGATTACAGGTGGCGTAGCGACCTCCGATCTAGGGGGGAAGGGCGCCCCGGCGAAGGTGTAGTTCGAGCGCGGAGGCTCCAATCTCGGCGGTCCGTGCTGGAGGCGTGGTCTCGCCGCTTGGCGGACCCGTCGGCCGGCATCCGTACCGTCGAGGCGGTCCGCCCGGTTCTCGCGGACTGGGTGGGCCGTGACCGCGGATGCCTCACCTTCCGGCTGACGCAGATGTTGACCGGCCATGGGTGTTTTGGCCGGTACCTCTTTAAGATAGCCGGAAGGGAACCGACGGCGCAGTGCCACCACTGCGCGGACCGCGACGAGGAAGACACAGCGGAACACACGCTGGCGCGTTGCTCTGGATTCGACGAGCAACGCGCCGCCCTCGTCGCGGTCATAGGAGAGGACCTCTCGCTGCCGCGCGTCGTGGCTACGATGCTCGGCAGCGACGCGTCCTGGAAGGCGATGCTCGACTTCTGCGAGTCCACCATATCGCAGAAGGAGGCGGCGGAGCGAGAGAGGGAGAGCTCTTCCCTTTCCGCACCGATCCGTCGCCGTCGAGCCGGGGGCCGGAGGCGGGAATACGCCCGTACGTCCCGGCCCCTGTAGGTGGCGGCCTCCCCCCGGTGAAGGTCAAGGGGCGACCTGAGGGGGTGAGGCCGCGCGGCGCGCTACCAGCACTCTAGCGCGCTGCCGTGGAGTGAATAGAGCGACCGGTCGACGGTGTATCGCGTCCCGACCCGGCAGGCTGGTTCTGGTCCAGCGGGGTATTCCGGGACACCAGCGGCACCGTCTGGGCGGCCCGACGGGCTGCCGTACCGAGACGGCCGACGTTTCAGAGCCTTCGATTCGCCTCGAAGGCTCCGTCGGCTGGGCGTCCTTGGGGTGAGCCGCGCCGTCTGGTTGTAGTGTTGACCGCGGTAGCCCCCCTACCTCATCCGGGTTCTGACCTCGGAGGGGATCGGACGTCGGGTGTAAGAGTGCAGGGGAGTCGTTTAGTGGGTGGGCTCTAAAATCCTTGGGCCCGCGGTCTGCTCACAACACCATGCAGATCGTTGAGTCTCACATACCCCGCGCGCCCCTTTTGCGCGGGGACCTCGTAGGAGGTTCGGCCCTCTACCCGAAAAAAAAAAAAAAAAAAAAAAAAAAGTATCACAGCTATAAGTCTGTCCTACCCTTCAAATTCGAATGCACTATTGATTTGTGGCAGCTTAAGTTTGAATGTGAGAACTCACCGATATAGGCCCTGTATGTGGTATGTAATTCTAATATAATAATACTAGCCGTACTCGCCCGCTTCGCTGGGCATTTAAAATTAATATCATTATTATTAGGGAGTCCAACACTCATATAGATATTGGCCTATCCATTAAGTACATGTATTTTCTATATGGATACCAAGTTTCAAGTCAATCGGATGCATGGTTCAGTAGTTATAACGGAACATCCGTAAAAACCACTGTAGATTTATATATTACTAGCTGACCCGGCAGACTTCGTAGTGCCTCAATCGATAAATAAAAGACCTAAACTTTTATATAGAATAAACTTAAAACAAACAAAAGGAATCCGTCCGACGGGGGACACGTCAAAGGGAAAACAAAATTGTTATTTTTATTTATTTCCGAGAATTTTCATATTTTTATACCTTTTAAACCTTCTCTGGACTTCCACAAATAATTCAAGACAAAAATTAGCCAAATCGGTCAAGCCGTTTTCATGTTATGTCGTGACAACGGAAAACGGGTTTCATTTTTATATATATAGATAAGTGAAGTTTTTTTTCCCCATTTAAACCACAAACCATTGGTTTTTTTTTAAGTTTGAGTTTAATCTGATGTGTTACTGTTATTCCGCTGTTGGATAATATTTCAAAATTTTTCTAACAAAGTTTGATTTTAGATATGGCAACGAAGACAAGTTAGCTGGCCTGTGTGGTGTTATCCAAGCTCTTGTCAGCGTAATAGAAGAACAGAACCAGGATATATTGAGGTTCATCAACACGAAAGATTGTAAAGCAGTATTCCTTGTTAAGGGACCCCTAATACTGGTTGCTGTTTCGAAATCCAATGAAAGTGAAACCCAATTAGTTTTGCAGTTGACGTAAGTGAAAATTAAAGTTTATCTTCAAGATAAATAAAATTTTTGATAAAATATATTTTTATCACAGTGTACGGGGCTAATAATCCCTCTGATAAATATCACCAGCTGGTGGACAGTTATATTTTTAATAAATGCCAGTTTTGATAAACAGTTCAGCCTTCAAACTAGAAAACATGAATAGAAATGCAACCTGTAACTTATTGAATGTCAAAAAAAATAGACAAATCATGTCAGATATCATTAGGGCAGATCAAAGGATCACTTGAAATATATATTTGAAATAAAAAACTTTTTTTTTCTTTCTAGATATGCATTCAATCAAATTGTTTCGCTGTTAACACTAACCCAACTGAATAGAATATTTGAGCAGAGAAGGAACTATGATCTGAGAAGGCTACTGGCCGGAGCTGAAAGATTGATTGATCATTTGCTTGTGTTTATGGAGAAGGATCCTGCCTTTTTACTAGGTAATACAGTAAATTGTAATTATTAGTCGGTTACTGTTACACAATCCCTAGGGTTTTGGAAATGGATGGGAGGTATGCAATGTAAAATAAAAAGAAACTGTGTATAATCTCACATGATTATCTTCTCCTTCCAGATGCTTGTTTTGTGTATTAGTTTTAGGTGTGTTGCAAGGTGGTAATCACCGTCCTCGTCGAACCCGTCGCTTGCGACGAAGGGCTCGACGAGCGAACTAACCCATAGACACAGCCCACTGAGTTTCTCGCCGGATCTTCTCAGTGGGTCGCGTTTCCGATCCGGTGGTAGATTCTGCGAAGCACTGCTCTTGCTAGGGTCAGTGTTAGCAACTCTCCGGTTGAGCCCCGCGAGCTCACCTACAAACGTTAGGGCGAAGCTGAAATAGCCTCTCAAGGCTATCAGCATAGGTAGGATAAAAAAAAAAAAAAAAAAGGTGGTACAAGTTGGCCCTGCTTTGCTTCTTTCCACAAGCAGCAATCATAAACTCTATTATAATGAAGAATTTAATGTTGTCTCCAGTTATTCATTCACGATTTTTATCGAATTATTCTAGTGAATTAAGAAAAGTACTTAATTTTTCACAGGTGCAGTCCGATGCCTTCCTTTACCAGAAAAAGCCAGAGAGAATATCACTAATGCAATAACAACCACATGCCACAAGATTCGTGATCTCGTTTTCGCTATAATGATAGCTGGGAATCAACTGATAACATTAGTGAGAATGAAAAAATACACCCTGCACCCTTCAGATATACATTTGCTTTTCAATTTAATAAGGAGTTCGGAGTCGTTCAAAACGGCCGAGAGCTGGACCCCAATATGCCTTCCCAAGTTTGATGCAACGTGAGTTTGTATTTTATATGAATATAAGTTAAATGTATTGTATAAAATATGTTGGCGAACAAGAAACAAAAAAGTTCTTAAAAGATAAAACAGTTGATGAAGTCATATTGTCATATACTCCTACGTACTTCTTCTGAAAAGTAGTCATGCATTCCGGTTTCAATAATAGGCCAGCTCTTATACTATAAAATTGAATTCGACCTTATGTCCCAGGTGAGTAGTGGTATGAACATTTTAATGTCCATACTCAGGTCATCAATGAACAGCCTAGCCTGGTGACGCTGACATGGTCTCTCTAGACCATCAGCTTGGGTAGAAAAAAATAAATAATAATAATGAACAGATGGGTTCTCTGCAATAAAAAATACCGTCAGAGCGTTGACCCTACATTCCCCGGTCATCGTTTTCGTTCAACCCGTCGCTTGCGACGAAGGGCTCGGGGAGTCAATTAACCCACAGACACAGCCCACTGAGTTTCTCGCCGGATCTTCTCAGTGGGTCGCGTTTCCTCGTAGATTCTGCAAAGAGTTCGTGTTAGCAACGTCGTCAGGTTTGAGCCCCGTGAGCTCACCTACTAGTTATGATTACGCTTAAATAGCCTCTCAAGGCTCTCAACTAGGTAGGAAACAAAAACCTATATCATTGCGTGCATACGAGTTCTTGAGTGTTTTTTTTTCTTTTTTATTGCTAGATGAGTAGACGAGCTCACAGCCCACCTGGTGTTAAGTGGTTACTGGAGCCCATAGACATTTACGACGTAAATACGCCGTCCACCTTGATATATAAGTTCTAAGGTCTCAAGTATAGTTCGGCTGCCCCACCCTTCAAACCGAAACGCATTACTGCTTCACGGCAGAAATAGGCAGGGTGGTGGTACCCACCCGCGCGGACTCACAAGAGGTCCTACCACCAGTAATTATGCAAATTATAATTTTGCGGGTTTCATTTTTATTACACGATATTATTCCTTCACCGTGGAAGTCAATCGTGAACATTTGTTGAGTACGTATTTCATTAGAAAAATTGGTACCCGCCTGAGATTCGAACACTGACGCATCGCTCAACACGAATGCATCAGACGTCTTATCCGTTAGGCCACGACGACAAAGTTTAAGTGTTGTAAAATTTTAGGGGCTTCCTGCACGGCCACGTGTCTTACATATCAGAGGACTGCCAGGCCTGTCTACTTCTACTGACCGTACAAAGGGATGCATTTACAACTTTATCCCAAGCCAAACACACAATAGCCGAGAAAATGAGACGGGCAAACTGTTTAGTTGCCATTAACAATGCTTTAAACCGTAACGAAGAATTGTCCACAACGAAACCCCTCAAGCACATCGGCATACCGGAAATAAGGCATTTTATGTATAAATGTAAATCAACAGCGCAGTTGTTCTCGTCGGATCCCATTAGCTTAGATCGATTACAGGATTATCGATTAAGACACAAAGAAGGGGGCGATATAGTCGATAAGAAAATAACAAAGTTGTCGGATATCGATTACGTTAGAAACTATCGGAAGTTTTGTAATCAGATACATTGTGTCGCGACGCCTGCTAAGCTTATATTCAGATCGAGTTCACAAGACACAATATTGTCTTGGGTAAGTCTTCTTATTTTAATTTTATATATGGATAGGCCGTCGCTGATGGCCGTATAATACTCAAATGGAATATAATTTTAAAGTAACTGTACCCGTGACGTCACAGGTAGACTTGACGTGAACTTGAAATGCATTTTCATTAATGACAACCAGAGCGTGATTGATAAAACTAATAACGCCATCTATCGAGCACTTGCAAACGCGTGTAATGCTATTTCAGGCGGGATTTTCTATGTCTACAATGAGAAACTAAAAAACATAGATCGAAATTTATTCGGTAGTTTTTGCGTAACGCACAACGCAAAATCTCAACTTCTATCATTTTACTCAGAAGTATTTGTAATATTCTAATTACTATATTGTCATTAATGATTTTATCTATTAGAAATAAAATAAAAACTCGATTAATCAATTCAATTATTATTAATAACTCGATTAATAATTTCAATTTAATCCTTAACAATTAATATTAACGATTAAATTGAAAAGTTTCCGATAATTATTAAAAAAGAACTCGTGCCATAGAATTTATGAAGTGAAAATTCTTTGATCTTACGATGAGGTAGCGGCAAATCCGCTTGCCTTCACCCTCTTTGTTTAAAATTCCCCTTAGAATATTTAAAAAAAACAATTATGTAAATTATTATTATTATGTAAACTTCGAATTTCCAGGTAACAAACGGTTTCGAATTGTACGTGACTTTCGATCCGCTTATGGAGAAGGATCACGCGATCAAGGCCGTCGACCGACTCCTCAGGTGGATAAAGAAAGAAGAGGAGAGGATATTCATAATGAACGCTCCGACCTTCTAGCCGAAGTCTTTCTTCAGCGGCATCCTGAGGTCCGGCAGCAGAAACTCCAGCACCGAAGACTCTTTGGCCACTGAGGACGTGTTATAAATAAATTATCGCATACCCGCAAGACACGTAGGTATTTAAAAAAAAATTATGATTCAATTTCACCTTTCTTAGAACTCGACGTATCATTAACAGATATACAGCTCGATAGATTTCTTAGTTTGAAAATATCTTCGGTTACGTTGTCTCTGTCAGTCGCTTGTGTTGAAAAGAGACATCATGATATCGTTATCCCTTTTCAGAGACGTATTTGTGTGGGACAGAGACATCGCGATATCGTTGCCTCTTTTTAGAGATGTATGGAACTTATCGTGTCGAGCAGTTTATTCAGATGACTTATAAATCGACTATTATGTCAAATGTGGTCACTCATTTAATACCGCGAAATTGGATCTGAAACTACTGATGTTACTTAAATACATACAATTAGATACAATACGAACAAATCTAGACACATTATATACTATATTTATATGTTGATAACAATGAATTAATGAATTCGATGGTGTCTACGTATAAGATTGAAAATTAAATATATATATAATATGTTTGGCGATTTTAAATGCTACTTATTAAAATCCATAGGACACAGAGCAGGTTTTTTTTTTTTTTTAGTTATGTGACCCTAATGTATTATCACTTGTATCAGTTTTTATACACATCCACAATAGGGGGATGCGGCTGTCAAAGGTCCTACAAGTAACAAGTCTGTTTGGATTGAAATATTATTTTATATCATCAGTGTGCTTAGTGCGAGTTTTTTAACGTTCTCGATAGCGTAAAAGTTAACTCAAATTTGTATGCAGTTGGAACAGCGCCCCTAGCGGCAAACGTAGGCAAACGTTAGAACTCCATACAAATTTGAGTTAACTTTTATCCTATAGAGAACGTTAAAAACCTAAGCACACAGATTAATTTTGTTTGGCTAGAAAAAAATATATATATTTATTTCCCTCATTGTAAAATTTATCTGATAGCCTTCAAGCTCGAAGTGCGAATATCTAATGCATATAAAAAAATGTCGTACATATTCCCTTTAAAATTATTTTTACATAAAAGACATACATAATTAAATGAATAGAATAATCACCCTTCCCAAGAGATAATCTAAGAAAAAAGGTAATTTGCAATTATTTTATTTCCATTTAGTTGAAAGCTACAAAATAAAGTCATCATTCGTGTAGCTGCATTATTTGTTGGTACTAAAAAAAATACACTGGAAATTCGATGCCCTTAAAGATTCATGCCTTAAATAAGTACAAAATGCTCTTTACATGTTAGTCTTAAAGATGTTAACATTAGTTATTTAGTGATGTAGAAAAAATATGGAGACCAAAATTTTAGATTCGTAAATGAATGATTTATCCTATCAGGTCATCCCCGGCAATCACGCTCCAAAATAGAAAGTTTCACGGCAATTATGAATTACCCTCAAAAACAAATTAATACACTTTTTTGATATTACCTATATTCATCGAAATTCGGGGTTTGCTGTATCACTCACTGGTTTTGCACTCGATTTGTAAGTAATAGATGCTACAAACTAAATTCATAAAATTTGTATCCCTCAATCATTTTTCATATATTATTAAATTATATTCATGCAAACGTTAATAAATAATATTGTAAATAAAAAAAACAAATATAACAATAAACATATGCTCATCATTATGAAATGTTAAAGTTTATTTATTTAATTAATTAATAGCGTATAATCATGTAATGACTGTCTGTTTGTTTTAGATAAAATTAATTATTTATATATTATGTATTAATTAAGAGTTGTATATAATAATCGAATCTAACTTTACAAATTGTTATATACAGGGTTTTTATGTCGAAGTATCGTATTAAATAGAAACTGAACTCAATATATTCGTTTGCAGAGGCAAGTATAAATTCAGCCATTATTATTTTATATTTATTATCTTTTAAATAAATCAAGATGCAAGGTAGCTTAATAACCTAAAAGTACATATTATTATCCACAACACGCTTCGTCAGATTAATTTTTTTTTTAATTCGCCATTTTTATTAATTAACTCCTGTGATGTACATTGAAGCAGTTCCCTCGACACCATGACTGAATAGACAAACCCGCGGTTTGATTAAACGAATATATTCTTTCACAGGTTACCAGCGATATTACCCGTTCCTTCGTTTTTTACTGGTGGTAGGACCTCTTGTGAGTCCGCACGGGTAGGTACCACCGCCCTGCCTATTTCTGCCATGAAGCAGTAATGCGTTTCGGTTGATAGGGTGGGGCAGTCGTTGTAACTATACTTGAGACCTTAGAACTTATATCTCAAGGTGGGTGGCGGCATTTACGTTGTAGATGTCTATGGGCTCCAGTAACCACTTAACAACAGGTGGGCTGTGAGCTCGTCCACCCATTTAAGCAATAAAAAATAAAAAAAGACGATTCATTACCCTTGCAGCTAGTAACAAACACAGATTTTGAGATCTGATAACTTACCATGAATTAAAAATCAAACCTGTGTTTATTTCTTTGCATAATTGCTGGTTATAGGAGAATTGTAAGTTCGTACTGAAAGGCACCACCGTCCTTACTCCATTTGACTGGGTTTTCCATTATATAGTACAATTGCGATTTTAACCCCATGTCACATGTCAGGTGATGATAATTACGTTGTGATCAAAAAAGCAATAATTAGGATATTTTAATTGAATTTCTATGTAATAACTGTTTTGCCAACAGTACTTAAGTATTTGTTTCTTAGTGAATGTTACTTTCTTCGGAAGCGTGAAGATTGCCATTAGCACTACAAATAAATTCTAGATTTGAAAATGGCCAAAGCTTATAAGTATTATAGAACAAGTAGCTTAATCAAAAAATCATATATTTTGGATAACTTACAAATTTATGTTGATGGTAGAGTTTAAATATTTGTCTGGTTATATTATCTTAGCTGTCTGATATTATTAACAGCTTGGATTTGGATGAAATTGAAACTTCAAACTCTCATGTCTCAAATTAGGCATCAATATTGACATACTCGTTTTTATAACCGTGACACCAGTGTGGACGAGTCCAGACATCATAAATTACACATTAGAATAAGAGCCATCTTATTTGTTCTATATGAGAAAGATTCCCTAATTTTTATCCGTGAAAGTTAATCAAAGGAGTCATAATTAGCTTGGAACTGCTTATATGGTACTGGATTTGTTGTATTAAATCAATGTTCTATCTAATAGTACTTATTCAATAATCGAGTTAATGTTAAAAATGTTTTTTTTAATCATCCGAACCTGTTGTATTTATAATAATTTTATAAATTAAAATAATGTAACTTTTTTAGTTGTATTATTGTGATCCTCTAATGATTAAAATTAAAAAAATATATATTATGTGTTCGATGGTGGTTCATTAGCTATTCAACAACCATCACATATTAGGTTATTTATCATTTTAAATTTACAGCCATATTTTATCTCTTCCCACAGATTACCATAACAGGCAAAGAGACAATATATTTATAAAACTTCACACAGAAGAGCCCAGTTAATAGCTTTATTATGAACTAGCGACCCGCCCTCGCTTCGCTTCGGAAAATGTAATTTATTATTGATTTCTCCACTATTTAATGGACGTTATTATACATATAAACCTTTCTCTTCAATCACTCTGCATCAAAATCCCTTGCATAGTTTTAAAGATTTAAGCATACATAGGGACAAAGAAAGCAACTTTGTTTTATACTATGTAGTGATACAGCATATGAGACAAAAACAGATACATCCAGAATTTGTATATTCAAATATATTTAACAAAGATAAGGAACCTGGATTTGGTTGTACAATAGTCAAAGCTGAATTATTAACCATTAAGATCAGGTGATAAAATATATATTATGGAACATAGACAACGTTGTTGAGTCTTCTGAAAGTCTTAGAGGTTTTCTGTGTTCATGATCCTCATTCAAATAAGCTTTAGTGCTCAATTAAGACAATTGTTACATAGTATGACTAAATAAAAATTACACTTATAATTATTCTAATGTCTTCTGTCTCTTCTCCTATCATCATGTCTTTCTCTTCTGTCCTTATCTCTATCTCTTTGACGTTCACGGTCTCTATCCTTCTCTCGTTCACGTTCCTTTTCTCTTTCACGCTCTTTGTCTCTTTCGCGTTCTTTCTCTCTTTCACGTTCCTTTTCCCTTTCACGTTCCTTCTCTCTTTCTCGTTCCTTCTCGCGTTCCCGCTCTTTTTCTCTCTCCCTATCACGTCTTCTATCTCTGCTCCTTGAACGTTCTCTTTTTCTGTCCTTATCACGTCTGTCACGGTCTCTTGATCTGAAATAAAAAAAAATTGTTTATTGTTTTATGTAATATGTTTCTATTGTGAATCAAGGAGGGTTTATTACAATATTTATTAAGCATATACTACAGTAATGGTTGCACAGTATTTATACTGCAATCTACTATAGACTATCAACAATATACAAGCTCTTTTCGAAATTCATACAAGCCTGTTGAAAACACTGATTTTTGAGAATACTAATGTTAAATGCCTTAGAAAGATTTCAAGCAATCATTGATAATTGTAACGACTTTTATGATAATGTGGTACCTATCTCTCTTTCTATCCCTGTCCCGTCTATCTTTCTCTCGCTTGTTCTCTTTGGCTTCGGGGTCGATAACTTCGTCGTCAGACGGCATTTCTTCATCCATATCATCATCCAGAGCCGAAATTTTGGGCTCGATTTCGTTATTCTGCTCTAAAATATGACGTTTCTGTATCCTCGGCATAATAATATCGCATAATCTCTCTTCGCGCAATAATTCATCAATAAACTCGTCCATATGAACAATCTCGTATTGACCGTCGCGATTTTGCCGCCTTAACTTCCTATTATCGTTGTAAAGTGGCTCCAAATACTTGTAGCAGTCAACAGAGGTACCGGTGAGGCGCATGTAAAAAGCGCCAAGTGCACGTACGTATTTGAACTCTTCATTCTTTATGAACTCAACCACAATATCTTTTTCTGGCTGTATTTGAAGCATTTTTAATACTAAACACAAAAACGGTGTGGGGTAAATGAAACCGCCGTGCACGCCGCCTACATAACGCAATTCCATCGCTTTGTCTACTACCAGCTCTGCAGTTAAAGCGAAACATTCTTCCTTCCAATACTTCGAGTCGTAAATACGAGATCTAATAATTTTTTCTATTAAATACTGAGGATTTGTACCCCGAATTGATTTCGCGTCCTTTACGGTACGATTCGCCATTTTTGTTGTGGTTCTTTGACATTTTTGACATTGACTCTTTTTGTTCTCTTAACCAACTGTATACGCAAAGGGGTTTTGGCATATTACATGAAAAGTATGGCCCACGTAGAAACGTATTCAACAGCAGGCAACGGTTTGGCTATTTTAAGAGCATTGCTAGCGTTCATTATCATCAATAACAACTTTCTAGAAAATACTGGCTTTTCTGGCTATGAAAGAAACAAATAATTTTTTGTTTGATTTATTCGAGATTTTTTCTTTTGTGCTAATGGTATCCTATGGAAGGTAGGCTCCATAAATGGTATAAAGAATAAAGTAAATGGAGGTTTCATTCATAGGAGACATCAGATATCAAGCCCATGAAAGGTATTAAGAATAGTAGTATTATTAACCAGAATCGGGCTAATGTTAATCTAAGCTAGGCACATATTTGGCTATTAAACATAGATTTAGAACTAGAAGAGTGTTGTGAAAATGAATCAGTTATCATTTTATATATTTCTATATGTACAGTATTCAAAAGGGCTCAAAGATTGAAATTTGCAAATTTTAGGACGGCGCATCTTTTAAGAATAAGCCATGTGAAAAATTACTAACAATTCCATAAAATATGTTACGCTTCCTTTCAAAAACCTTTCTCTCATTTCAAATTAAACTTTTTTAACCCAAATGGCTACTAGGTACCAACCACTTGAAAGCCTTATTTATTAAAAAGCACGGTACTGAGCACTGTACTCAAGTTGATTGAATAGAATAAAACAGTAAGAAAAAAGATCTACTGTGAAGAACAAAGCACAGATTTTTCAAAATAAATGCACGAGTAATTCATAAAGTAGAGTAAAATTATTCTCATTATTTTCCATACACCAGTCCTTGACTCAAAACTAAATCAGTGAGTATTTTGTAATATTTTCACATTTATGTAGAAAGTGGAAGTCCTTACTTTATAACTCATGGCTGGACTAGGTATATATCTATATGAATTAATAAACAAAGCGATTATATCGCCAGAAAGACGAGTCTTAACGATTGCCGTTGACTATCGAATATGACACAGGGCATTTTCTAGTCTTATGAATAATTATTTGAAAATATTTTAATTCTTATTAATTTTTACTTTTTTTTTATATTTTGCTATATTATACCGATATTTTATTGGCTCACTGAATTTGGCCCCATTTTTTTCGATATTTTTATTTTTAATTATTTGCTCATCGTTTGTTCGTTAATGTTCGAATGTAAAAATTTTTTGTTCGTCTTTTATTTATTAATAATTAATTAAACAAATTATCATCTTTAAGTAGGACCCCCTTACTAGATATCTATAAGTTTAACGTTCAGGTTAATTAATTTTGATCAATTATCGTTTGTTTGATGACTATTGGTGATTGTTCGATCATAAAATTTAAAATAATTACATTCCCAATTATTAAGCCTTGTAATATATATTATATAATTCAAGATACTTCTCGATGATAATAATTACGTTAATATAGACGTACATAAATATTTTTTATAAATAAAATATTTTTTTAAATAAAATCCTGTTTATAGAGTATATATAAAATATATTAAGTTTATTCTTCCATATTAAATGAATTTCCACTAAATGTCCCTGCAATATATTTCTTGAACTTCTAAATAATTATCATTTCAATAAAAACAGATTTTGTGTGCATTACATTTACATTTTTGAACTACGTAATGAATTTAGGAATTATCAATTTTATTATAAAATACAAGTATCATAACTATTTCCTATTGCATGGTAATGAATAGTATCATTTTAACCCAAAAGTTGTAGTCCTAAAATATTCTTAGAATAATAAGAAATCACTGAAATTTCTATATGCTTGTTAATATTCAATATCATTAAAAAGAACTGAATTTATTAAAACCGCGCTAATCGTACTTTAACGAATAATTGGCCGTCTTCACTGACATTTTTTTGTTGAAGTTTGTTGAAGTTTTGAATATTTTTGAAGTGAAAACTTCTTTAGAATCGTTGTGATTTCAAACCGGATGCAACGGAAAAAACGACAGGTAAGAGACACAAATACAAACATGTGTAGGATGAAGCCAGCAAAGAATGAGACAGAAATATACATACTATTTAATACAGCGCCATCTGTGAGATTTTTAATACTAACGTGTGTATGAAGGCTCTTGTAGTGAATTTTAATTTAGGATTAAACGTGAAATTAAAATACCAATTCACAGAGGGCGCTACCTTACAATTATTTACTAATGACAAAATTTTACATATACTTAAGACGTTTAGGATAATTGTATTTTAATTTTGGAAGGTTTCACTTCTACCACATGTGAATTGCACACATTTTGTTTTTTTTGATCTGCTTATGAAATAATTAGACAGTATAAGCACACTTATTAACAAAACGCTAGTAAATACGGCTATTGCCAGCTGACTGACAAAACCGGTGCATGTGCAATGTAGGCGTGAGGTGATGGTTTGCTTATTAGATATAAAATAATTAATAATTGGGAATTTAATTGTTTTTATGATCGAACAATCACCAATAGTCGTCGATCAAACGATAATTGATCAAAATTAATTAATCTGAGCGATAAAAATAAAGATATCTTCTAGTAAGGGGAGCCAACTTAAGGGTTATCATTTGTTTAATCAATTATAAATAAATAAAAGACGAACTAACAATTTTTACATTCGAACATTAACGAACAAACAACGGGCAAATAATTAAAAATAAAAAAAAAACAAAAATCAAGAAAAGAAGGCCAAATTCAGTAAGCTTATTTTATTGTCTACTTTTTATTTATTTTTTCTACCTAAGCTGGTAGCCTTTAGAGGCTATTCCAGCGTAACCTTAACTAGTAGGTGAGCTCACGGGACTCAAACCTGACGACGTTGCTAACACGAACCCTAGCAAGAGCCGTGCTTCGCAGAATCTACCACCGGATCGGAAACGCGACCCACTGAGAAGATCCGGCGAGAAACTCAGTGGGCTGCATTGTCTACATTTAGTTCGATTGTTTAAATAGGTTTTTTGTATAGAATAATAACTAGTACACACGAGTATTTGATACATAGATTATACACTTAATATTTGAGATTGAAGCCTAAGTGTATAATCTATGATAATAGACTATGATTGTCGTTGTAAGTTGTACAATATTTAAAATTACAGCTTGCAAGAAAAAGAAAACATTTAAAGTACAAAATGATGGAAAGTTATACAGTGGTCTGGTGAATCTAAATAAAATTTAGATTGCAATAAAACTTTTAGTGAAGATAAATATCTTTTTTGTCTTCACAAAAATAAATAAGATGGGGAAAACGAAAATGATAGATGAACCAATGGATGTCGACGAGGGTCCGTCTACTAGTTCTGCAATTCAGAAAGCGAATGTTGAGGAAACTGAAGACTTCGATCACATTTCTGATGATGAGGAAGGTGGAATACGCATTGGGGATATCTATATACCTCCAGCTCCAAAACCAGCATTAACTTTTGATACAACGGGCCCTCGGCTCATCATTACTCATATCGTTAATGAAAATTTCAAGAGTTACGCTGGCGTACAAGCTTTGGGTCCATTTCATAAGGTAAAAATACCCAATATCTATACGAATTCTTAGTAGGTCATTTTACTTTAGTTTAATTTCTTTTTATTAGATATCAAAAAGAATTGTTCATTACATATTTTATTATTTATTAAATATTTTATTAAATTAGAAAATTTTCGTTAGATATTAGATTCAATATCCGATTAGATTAAGTTTTGTTGATGTATTTGCATGTATTGTTAGGTATCAAATAATAGATTGTTAAGAACATGCTTCATTTTATTCTCACCTTTAAATGCATTTATGAATCGTCTAGCGGTTTCCAATCTGAGTGATTCCAAGTATAAAATTATTTTATGCTTGGAATGCTTGTTTAGTGGTAGTAGTTTAGTAGTTAATTGTGGTTTAGTGGTCTATGGCCATACTATAAAAATAGTTTTAATTATACTTAAAAATGAATTACCTTCTGCTGCTTATTATATAAATGATATTTTCACATGTAGCAACTGTTCAAAAGCATTCTCAATTTCTGTATGCTACCTAGTAAGGATGCATTAGTAAACATTGCCTACACAATGTGTTGAATAGATCTTTGCAATAGTAGTTTATTAGTATCTAGGTATCTACTGACTTGCCTATTTTTATTACTTTTACACAGCATTTCCTTGACTTCCAAATTTGAGTACTGGTGGGAACAGAATTTTAAGATAAGCTCTTTATCTTTCTCAACAATTAATTACATGCCTATACAATACTCTTTACTTTTATTTGCATTATTTTGCCTTAAATATATACAATGGAAACCTACATTGAGCTTATGTGTATATAAACCTTGCAGATCTAATAAGTATTAAAATTTTATTACAGTGTTTTACATCGATCATTGGTCCAAATGGTAGTGGAAAAAGCAATGTGATTGACTCGATGCTGTTTGTATTTGGATACAGAGCTTCAAAAATACGTTCAAAGAAGATTTCAGTATTGATACATTCATCCAGTAAATTTCCTAATATTAGTAGTGCAAATGTCTCTGTACATTTCTGTCAGATTATTGATGGGGTATGTATTGTGTACACACCAAACTCGGCATGAGCTGAAGTTATAAAATATAAATAATAATAGAAATCTTAAAGTTCTGGTATAACTAAAAATGAATGAATTTATACATTAAAAAAAACGGGCCACTGAACTATATAATCTAAGTGAAAATGGTGAGCTCTCAAACATGATAGAGTTACTCTTTTGTATCCAATAAAAGACTTTTCATTCTTTTGACTACTATTATAGAAAAAGTATCAGCCACTCAAGGATGTTGATGACTTCTAACTGTGAATCTGTGTGCCAAGTTATTGTGCCGGATATTATGTAACCCTACCATTAAATATATATAACTGTGTTTAAAAACTCACAACCAGTAATGGCACCTAATACATATATTGTTGTACTATATTTAAGTGTATCTACTGAATGCATAAGTGGATTTTTTTGTGCTGTATAATACAAACATTAGGAACAAAATACTTATTCACAAAAAAATCACATGAACTGGCAACTGGCTTTCTAACTAAAATATCAAACACTCTTTTACAGGAAGGAGATGATTTTAAAGTTGTACCAAACAGCGAGATTGTGGTCTCACGGACAGCTTTCAAAGATAACTCATCTTATTATATGTTAAACGGACGCAGAGTACAATTCAAAGAAGTTGCCAAGATGCTGCGTTCCCACAACATTGATTTGGATCACAATAGATTCTTGATATTGCAAGCAAGTATATTTATTTAGCAGTACAAAAAGTGGTATTTGTATGTGTCTGTGATATGGTCCTACAAATCAATCTTGTATATTAGTTAAAGAGTAACCGTACCATAATTTCAATACAAAAGGGCATCATGTCAATCCTATTTGAATCCAACTTTATATGTGGTTAAAAGAAACTAAATGCGAACCATAAATTATGTACTATTTAAAAAATTTCATCTAAATTATTATTATTCTGTTTGAGTGGTGATCTTAATCAACAGATCCCATTCAATTGCTTGTTAGAGTGTTTTGTTATTG
The DNA here is from genome assembly GCF_030267445.1 of Bombyx mandarina. Classification (NCBI taxonomy): domain Eukaryota; kingdom Metazoa; phylum Arthropoda; class Insecta; order Lepidoptera; family Bombycidae; genus Bombyx; species Bombyx mandarina. Next base: position 4,033,404 of record NC_143233.1, read on the forward strand.
AGATTATGTTGACATTTGAGATACAAAATCATTACCTCAATTTCTCCACTGGTCAGGTTATACAGGTATATGCCCTCTTACAACTTGAAATCTTTATCAGCATTTTTGTGGAAAAATTTTAATGGTTCAACATTAATAATAATATAATAATATTGTTTTTATTGCAAGTAACCATGACTCATATAAATTTTTAATAAGACTTAGACCTATGTTAGTAGTTATATTTACATCATAATGAATTACTGTCGTAACATCCCATGGGAGATGGCACCACAGCGACCCATGTATACACAGTCCAGCCTGCTTGCGATCATGCTCAGGATACTGTTGGAGCTGGCCCTCACTCTGCTTACCAGAGATGCACACCTCTTACGCATGGTAGCGTAAAAACAATCTATGTGCGCGTCTGCAAACATCCCTGATGCGCTACAAAAGCGGGGCAGCACCACCAGCACCCTAAACGCGTTATTATATTGAACACGGAGAGCGTTGTACGATCTTTGAGTATATCCAGCCCACAAGCTGCACATTAAGACATCTTTAATAACTAAATAAAACTTCATAAGGATGCTTTCAAATACATTGCTAACTAGTGTTTTACTTTCAGGGTGAAGTCGAACAGATAGCTATGATGAAACCCAAAGCACTAACAGAGCATGAATCAGGAATGCTGGAGTACTTGGAAGATATCATAGGGACTTCAAGATATAAGGTATCATCTTATTAGTACATATTCGAAAGCTAAATCTCTTGTTAAATCAATCATCATCAGCCTGCGGCAGTCCACTGCTGGACATAGGCCTCCCCCAAAGCTCGCCACTGAACCCGATCTTCGGTTCTACGCATACAGTTACTGCCAGCTGCCTTGTGCAGGTCGTCGCTCCATCTAGCCGGAGGGCGAGGGTAAATCAATAACTATCATCAATATTCTTCTTTTTCTCCACCTTATCCCACTATGTGGGGTCGGCACAGCTAATTTTTCTCTTCCATTCTCTTCTATCAGCCGTCATCTCAACACTCACTCCTCTCTCTCTCATATCGTCATTCACACACTCCAACCATGTCTTCTTCGGTCGACCTCTTCCCCCTCTACCTTGCACTACCATTTCCATACATCTCCTACTCCAACTATCATCAATATTATTGAATTCAAATTCAGTTTCTTGTTGATCCAGAGCTTAGGCACTATTACTATTAATCAATAAACATGTTTAAAGAAGCATGTCAGTATGTAGAATGTAGTACTCAGGAAACAACATGAAAGGTTACTACAGGGTTGAATAATGAATCAATTTGGTGAGTTATTACAAGGTAGGATAAAACAGAGTGAATAAAAATGTTTCCCAGAATATTGGTTCTACATACTTTCATATTAGTGGTTTTAATACTTTTAGTTCTGTTGTTTGCCCTATATAGTAATCTATGGAAGTGACTTGCACACTTGTAAATACGTGAAGGGAACAATTTACTGGTGGTAGGACCTCTTGTGAGTCCGCACGGGTAGGTACCACCGCCGTGCCTATTTCTGCCGTGAAGCAGTAATGCATTTCGGTTTGAAGGGTGGAGCAGCTGCAACTATACTGAGACCTTAGAACTTATATATCAAGGTGGGTGACGCATTTCGTTGTAGATGTCTATGGGATCCAGTAACCACTTAACATCAGGTGGGCTATGAGCTCGTCCACCCATATAAGCAATTTTTTTTTTTTTATATAAACATAATTTACAGGAACCAATAGGAAAATTGTCTATAAAAGTTGAAGAGTATACAGAAATACGTAAAGAGAAATTGAATAGAGTACGTCTGGTTGAACAAGAGAAGCTGAAGTTAGAACAGCCAATGAGAGAAGCCGTAGAACTGATGAATTTAACTAATGCCGCTTTGAGAACTAGAAATACATTATTACAGAAATACATGTAAGTTGATTTAGAAATCGTGTTTTATGTACCACTAGCGACCCGCCCTGGCTTCGCTTCGGAAACATTAAATTTTATTATTGATAGGCGAAGCCCGCCATGTTGCGCGCGGTACGACAATAATTGCGGGTGACGCCGCGGGGCGAAGCTAGTCTAAAAAAGTAGCCTAAGTTACTCCTTATATCATCTGTTACCTATTAGTGAAAGTCTCATCAAAATCGGTCCAGCCGTTCCATTAGCAGGTACAAACAGACAGACAGACAAAAATTGTAAAAAATGTTATATTGGTGTATGTACCGTATATAAATTCATATGAATGTAGTAAAAAGCGGTTATTGCAATACTACAAACAGACACTCTAATTTTATTTATATGTATAGATTATGGGTTAGGGCTTTGAATATTATTACCACGGATAACCAGTTTCTTAGTTACTTGTGCGATGCTTGTGTAAAGGTTATTTCGTGTTTGCTTTTTATTTTTTAGAACGTATGTATGAATTTTTGCGCCATTTTTTGGTTTGTTAGTTTGGTCAAAATCTTAGGGCATCCATTTCGGAAATTATCTCGGGTAGCTTAATCTCGTGTGCTTTGATTCGATGGTTTATAATAAATTTACCAATACCCCATTACTGCGATATATCATATAAGCTTCTTGCAGCCAGCCGCCGGATTTCACTCTCGAAAGATCAAAACATCTTTTCACTTCCCTTCTGAAAGCCCGCGAATACTATATGAGTTGTGCTATCTGAATTATAGTTAAGAAATTTTCGTTTTCAGATATGAAATCAATAAAATAATAGAAGCTAAAGAAAAGGAAATGGTCGAATTGAAAGAAAATCTAGCGAAAATCGACGAAAAGCTGGCCAGACTGAATGAAATTTTGGTCGAAAAGACAACCGCATTAAAAAATGGAACTCAGTAAGCCTAGTTAACTTATACCTTTAAACGAGTAATTCTTGTATATTGATATATACTTATATAATCTGAATCTCGGAAACGGCTCCAACGATTTTCATAAAATTTAGTATACAGGGGATTTCGGGGGCGATAAATCGATCTAGCTACGATTTATTTTCATAAAATGTTGTTTTATTCGTGTTTTCAATAATCAACTCTTCCCGACATCTATTGGCGAATAATAATACTTCTTAATTGAGGGCAAGTAACCGCTTTAAAGACACAACAAGATGGCGTTATCAAAAAAAAAACCGAGCAAAGCTCGGTCATCTTCTAGTTACTATTGAAACTTCATAATATACCAAAATTTTTGTTTTACTTATAGACTAACTAATAAAATAAATGTTATCTGTTGAAAAGATGCCATCTGTTCTATGTAGTATGTCACAAACTTTCCATGAAATCCCAAAAGCACTGCAACCATCAACCATAATTTTAAGCAAAGATATTTGTGTGATTCCTTATGTTTCCTTATTTAACACCTAGATGTCGCTACTGTTACACATTTTACTGTTCGCCGTTTTCTAGAAAATACGACAAGCTGCGTAAGAAAAAAGACGAGATAGCCGAGAAACTTCAGAACTGCAAAAGAACAACGGTCACAGTGCAGGCTGATACCGCACAGTCTAACAAGAAGAAGAAGAATTTGGAACACCTTTTAGAGCAAGAGAGAGGGAAACTCATCGAATTGGAACTAGTGAGATTGTTTAATTATTATATTCTGTTGGTTTTGGGTCTTTCCGCTACTTAAGCTCTGGCTCAACAACTTCAGTGAAAAGGTGGCTTAGTTCTCTCATTCTTTACTTATTGATTATGGCTTTTTGAATAATGTCTATATTGGAATCATATATTGTGCATTATCTGTGAAAATTTGCTCTGACTCGTGTGGCTTTTATCATTATGAGGGTGATAACACAATACAATATTATTACATTCATCTGAAAATATGTAATTACACTATACATATAGTTATTGTTGACTTGGAAAACAGAAGCGTCTTCTAGAAGATTTTTCTGATGAACAGCCCAACTTATAATACTATCTCTGTCTGTTACTTTGTTATTCATGCTAATCTGAGACACCTTCACTCCCTCCACCTCCATTAGATCAATGTTATATTAATAATGACATGCAGTTTGTGGTCGAATATCAAAGCTGTTTGAAAATTTCATTTCTGTTAGATTCACAATTCAGTCCGGTAGGTTGTTTGAATAGTTCGAAAATGTTTTTTATATATCATCATTCATCATTATCCTGCCCTTCTCCCAGTCACCTGGGGTCGGCGCAACATGTTTTCTCCTTCCATACTCTTCTATCATATACCATTTCTTCGCTCACTCCCCTCCTACCCATATCGTCTTTCACACAATCCATCCATTTCTTCTTAGGTTTACCTCTTCCTCTAAATCCTTCCACATTCATAGTTAACACTCTCTTAACAACCTCATTTTCATTCCGTCTCATCACATGTCCATACCATCCCAAACGTGCACTCCTCAACTTCTCTGTCACAGGTGCCACTTTCAGACTTCCTCTAACTTATTCATTCCGTATTCTATCCATTCTCGTTACTCCACACATCCATCGCAACATTCGCATGTCTGCTGCATGCAATCGCCTTTCATCTGAAAATGTTTTTTATATATATTTTTTATTTATTTGATATTTCCTTATATGTAATGTGCGTGCGTGCGTGCGTGCGTGATTCGGGTCCGCTAGTAGCACTATAAAAAGAGAGTACTATTTAAACAGCTATTTTAGTTTTCTTTTTCTCTCTTTGAATAACAGATTCCTGAAAAGAACGAGAGGGAGATTAGAGATTGCGACGAACTGCTGATCAAACATAACGAGGCGAAACGATTAGCTGATGAAGAATTGCAAGCAGCTGTAGCCGGAGTCAGGTGTCTACATACAGAGCAATTGATTCATTCATTTGTATATAGTATAATAATATCTTTAAAAAAAAATGAATGCAAAACATTAAGCACTAAAAAGCACAATGTGCGGTGTTATCGCTAAGAACGATCCCTTCAGACTCAAGTGGACAAGAATCGTATGAATCACAATTACATTAAAAGTGATGTACTTATAGATTGAAATAAATAAATAAACAATGAGTTGACATCAGAAAAATACCCATAATTTCTAAAAATAAATTTATACGTATATAAAATACTCTTAGAAACTTGCCTTAATTTCTATAGCTGGTTATCGCAGCTTATCGTTAACACACAATTGGTTCGGTCTATTACGAAAAAGAACCCCTGTATTTATACGTGACGTCATATGTGGGTATGTACAAAAATAAACAATTGGAACTTGAGTTTGAATTTTGAAATATTTATCAGAGAAACAGCGACGTGTAATCGTTTTAATTTTACAGTGTTCTCTGAACGTAAATTTTCGACTTCTTTAACAATTTTTATGTTCTCTTACTCTTTCTTTTTTGAAGTTATACTTCTTTAGGCGCGTTATGAAAAATTGATGAGAGTGAAATTTTACGATGCGCGCGCACCGTGACACGAAATTAACAGAATGAAGTTGTCCACTAAATCGCTCATTACAATACGACCGACGTAACTTGGCGAGTCTGAATATAGCCGCAGGTGAACTTTCGCGCATGTACACTCGTAAAAAAAGTGTTATTAGCATTCATTTTTTAGTAACATAAATGACAAAATTATTATTTAATATCATTCATACTAAATATTATTAAATTATTAATGTTAAATATTTTATTAATTATGTAATATTAAAAAAAAACCCTAAATAAATTTAATAAAAATAAACTATAACTTCATACGCGCGTACATAAGTACACGCACCCTTTTTTTTTTAATCAAACTACGAACATGTATGTGCGTATGTGTCTATGCCCATACATGTAAAACGCATACAAATTATTTATGAGATGAATTAAAAGTACATTTTCGGTTTTATCTCATTGTATTTTTAGTGTATCTATATTATTTACGAGGTTTCGTTGTACTATTACAGTTTTCGCGGTCGCGGACCATTAAGGTGTTTTATTATTTGTGTACTTTTGAATACTATGATAATTTAGGTCTGGTTTTCTAGAAAAAATATTAAGCACGAAATTATATCGTAGTAGTATTTCCTAGATCAACTACGACTCGCGAAAACCGATTCAAACAGCAACGAGTAATAAATGCGTTTTGTTCAATCAAAATATGAACATTAGAATTATATATATTTTCTTTTTATTGCTTAGGTGTGTGGACGAGCTCACAGCCCACCTGGTGTTAAGTGGTTACTGGAGCCCATGGACGTCTACAACGTAAATGCGTCACCCACTTTGAGATATAAGTTCTAAGGTCTCAGTATAGTTACAACGGCTGCCCCACCCTTCAAACCGAAACGCATTACTGCTCCACGGCAGAAATAGGCAGGGTGGTGGTACCTACCCGCGTGGACTCACTAGAGGTTCTACCACCAGTAATATTGTAATATAGTAATGGTAACACCTAAATTCTAAGTTGTTAATATTAAGTTTGGCGCTTGGCAACCCTCTCTTTCGTTCCAGCCTTATAGCCCCGTGCATGGCAAGTTGTAATTTAAATTAATAAAATAAGAATAAACGCAAATAGGTAGGCAGCGGCTTGGCTCTGCCCTTGGCATTGCTGAAGTCCATGGGCGACGGTAACCACTCACCATCAGATGGGCCGTATGCTCGTCTGCCTACAAGGGCAATAAAAAAAAATTTTCAATACACAAGCCTGTATTTTATTTATACATGCGTTTGCTTTTTACCAACAGAGCGAAGACCCAAACCCTCCAAGAGAAGAAAGATAAGCTTCAAATTAAGTTAATCGGACTAAAGAACATCGTACACGAAGCCAATAAGAAATTCAAACTGACCGAATCGGAATTGAAAATATATCTGAGTACCGAGCAAAAAGAAAACACCAAATTAGTCAACATGAAAAACGCCTACGACAAAGCCCGCATTGAAATTGAAGAGAAGAAAAGGTGACATACGATCTGTTATACTTTATATTGTCAAAACGTGGTTTTTTTTTTGCTTAGATGGGTGGACGAGCGCACAGCCCACCTGGTGTTAAGTGGTTACTGGAGCCCATAGACATCTACAACGTAAATGCGCCACCCACCTTGAGATATAAGTTCTAAGGTCTCAAGTATAGTTACAACGGCTGCCCCGCCCTTCAAGCCGAAACGTATTACTGCTTCACGACCGAAATAAGCAGGGCGATGGTCAATCCAATCAGTACATGCTCTCGTCGCCAAACTTTCTTCAGGGTTGGTATACTAATTTTTGAAGGTCATGTCTAGCTTAAAGTTCTCTGACCACTCATTGCATTTTCCGCGTGACCCTAATATTGCGTCTTTGAAATTTTAATGTTACGACGGTATGAGTTTTGTAGGCTCCGGGAATCATCTTATTCAAGGTGGGGGAGTATGGAGCTTATTGATCCCGGAACAAAAAGTCTAGATAAAATATAAGAAGACAGAGAAAACAGCATTTATGTACAGTCATAAAATGTACATGAATACCAGGATTTATAGAGGTCCTCATAGTCACTTCTTGTTAGGTGATAGTCATCTCCGATCACACCAGGTTTTTTTTTTTAATAATGCAATGTATACTCCAACAGATTACTACAAGAGCTAACCACGAGTGTTCCCGCTGACGAGAATATGATAGGCGAAATGAAGACGAAATTGGACGGTTTGAAGCGCGAGGAAGCTTCCGTGTCCAGTGAGCTCAGGACTCTAAGGTAGAGTCGCTCTATTTAAATATTATATTTGTGAAGAAAATTGATTTCCTTTAATGTTAATGTTTTCCGCGCTTGCGCTGTATGAAGAGCAAGGCATAAAACAGCCGTGAGAGAGATGACGTTATAAAATTAATTTCTTTGTAGAATAGTTAACGGATTTACTATAAAAATAGACTTTAAATATTGTATTTTTATCTTATATATCAAGTTATATATATATATCAAGCGACCCGCCCTTGCTTCGCTTCGGAAACATTAAATTTTATTACTGATAGCTGAGTCCCTCGATGTTACCCGCGGTTATTGATGTACCGCGGGTGACGCCACGGGGCGAAGCTAGTCTAAAAAAGTAGCCTAAGCTACTCCTTATATCATCAGCTATCTATCAGTGAAAGTCTTGTCAAAATCGGTCCTGCCGTTCCAGAGATTAGCCGGAACAAACAGACAGACAGAAAGACAGATAGACAGACAAAAATTGTTAAAAATGTTAATTTGGTGTATGTACCGTATATATATTCATATGCATGTAGTAAAAAGCGGTTAATTCAATATTACAAACTGACACTCCAATTTTATTTATATGTATAGATACAGCAAAATCTTGAAGTCTTGTTTAAAATCATAACAATAAGTACAATTAGTTTATAGATGTTTTATATAAGGAGAATACACTGAGGACTGTCTTATCAGTGAAATAATGAAAAATCTTGTGTAAATCCTAGTTCTCACTCTTCTAATTTTAGGGTACAACTAGAAGAATCTAGGCAAGCTATGAGTGCCAATAAATCACGTGGTAGAGTTCTGGACGCGCTGATGAAAGAGAAGAGAAACGGCAATCTACCCGGCATATTTGGCAGATTGGTAAGGAATTTATATTAATATATAAATCTACAGTGGTTTATACGGATGTTCCGTTATAACTACTGCACCATGCATCCGATTGACTTGAAACTTGGTATCCATGTAGAAAAAACATGTACTTAATGGATATGCTAATATTTATATGAGTGTTGGACTCCCTAATAATAATGACAATAAATGACAATGTTAATTTTAAATACCCAGCGAAGCGGGCGAGTACGGCTAGTAATATTGTATTCCTTTTTTTTTTGTAAAGACATCAATATACTATGTGAATGTCACTAGCCTCCTTTAGAGATGCGGTCTAAGCCTGAATTGTATAATTATTGTAACACCTGTATCATAACCATCAAAACTCGAATGGATGACTGCTTCGCTGACCTCAGACGCACCATCAAATATATGATACGGCCGTCTGGTGTAGTGGTAAGTGACATGGTCACTACACAAGGGGGTCGCGGTTTCGAATCCCGCCAAGGGAAGATATTTGTATGATAAATATAAATGTCTTTTCTAGGGTTATGGATGTATATTAAATATGTGTATGTGTATAATAAAAATCTTACATTTATTTCCGTTATCTGGTACCTGTAACACAAGTTCTTTACGAATTTATCACGGGACCAGTTAACGTGGCGTGATTGTTAGTAAATATTTATTTATTTATTTATGATATGCGATCCTCAACTCTAAATTTAATTCTAGGGCGACCTAGGCGGGATCGATCAGAAGTACGACGTCGCTATATCGACGTGTTGCGGTGCGTTGGACAACATCGTGGTGGACACGGTGGAGACCGCGCAGGCCTGCGTCGAGTTCCTCAAGCGGCACGACGTGGGCCGGGCCACGTTCATAGCTCTCGACAAGCAAGAGCATCTGAAGAGGAATTACGAAGACAGGAGTACATAGTGAGCGGTTTCAGATAATATTTAAACGAAATAAACAGTTGGTTATTTCTGTGGGTAGGTGCTATACAATACTGACGTGACTGGTGGTGTATTTTTTTATTCTTATTGTTTAGATGAGGGGACGAGCTCACAGCCCACCTGGTTTTAAGTGGTTACCGGAGCCCATAGACATCTACAACGTAAATGCGCCCCCCACCTTGAGGTATAAGTTCTAAGTTCTCAAGTATAGTTACAACGGCTGTCCCATCCTTCAAACCGAAACGCATTACTGCTTCACGGCAGAAATAGGCAGAGCGGTGGTTTTACCACCAGTATAATGCTTGAGGTAGTATGGCTTCATTCTATTAGGACATCCCACACATTTATTCAAGAAATATTCCTTCAGTTAGCCACTAAGCTACCCATCGCTTGTCCTCAGCCCAGAGAACGTCCCGCGGCTCTTCGACTTGATCAAAGTGAAGGACGCTCGAGTGTTGCCGGCCTTCTACTTCGGCCTGCGGGACACGCTCGTGGCCGCCGACCTCGAGCAGGCCTCGAGGATTGCGTACGGCTCGACCAGGTACAGAGTTGTGACCCTGAAAGGAGACGTCATCGAAATTGCCGGTGAGTGCTACGAAGGATCTCATCATCAGCCTATAACAACTGCTGGACATAGGCTTTTTTTACCTATGCTGATAACCTTGAGAGGCTATTTCAGCTTCACCCTAACGTGAACTCACGGGGCTCAAACCGGAGTGTTGCTAACACTGACCCTAGCAAGAACAGTGCTTCGCAGAATCTACCACCGGATCGGAAACGCGACAGTCTGAGAAGATCCGGCGAGAAACTCATTGGGCTGTTTCTATGGGTTATTCGCTCGTCGAGCGACGGGTTCGACGCGGCCGGTGACCGGGGCGCTGTTCGATTTATCGACCTTGAACAGCATTAGCTGAGTCACCTCCTTTTGCCTTTTTCCCTTTTTTTTTCTTTTCTTTTATTTGAAGGGCAATAAATTATTTTATTATTATTATTAAATAAGTATAATGTTTAAGGTACAATGTCGGGAGGCGGGCGGTCGACGATGCGCGGTCGTATGGGCAGCTCGGTGCAGCAGAACACATGCGACCTGGACCCCGCGGCCGTGCAGACCAGCGAGAGGAAACTAGCTGAGCTGGAACAGAGGTCCTTATTTTTATATAGCTATATATAGACTGCTAATGTATCGAAATGATATGATACATCGAAAGGTAAACATCGATGTTTTCGATGCATATATGTATATCGAGCGTCCCTTGGTTAGGTATACGCTCACAACACAGTTTTGTTTAAATTTTTTTAAGTGATTTTATGACCTGGTAACTTCGTCCTTTAAGTCATGTCTTATTTTAATTTATATTCTTATTTTTATGAAAAATGATAATATGGAGTGAAATGAAATGAAGATGATTAATTTGAGACATTGATCAACTGGGATGAAATGAAATGAAATGAGATGAGATGATATGGGATGAAATATAATCTCAGTAAAATGGTGGTCATTTACTGAAATTTTTTCAGTTGACTTTTTAGAGGATCCTGAGAAGCTACGTCCAGCGAATTTGTTTCATTTTCACACATTTGTGCACTTTCACAGATATTAAATAGTTAATAAACCATCGTTTTTACACATTTAAACCCGAAGAAACACGAAATAGACAAAATAAAACAAATCACACAACAACGAGGAGGGTCCTCGCGTTCCCGCTAAAAAGTCGTTTTGTTTATAATTCGTAATACATTTACAGATTATCTGAATTACGCAACGAGCAGTCAAACGTAGAAGAGACTTTGTCTGACTTACAAAGAAGGGCCAAAGAGGGAATGTCGAATTTAAATAAAGTGAAAATTGAAGTGAAGAGCTTGTCACAACTGATACCTGAATTGGAGGTGAGAGGGGATGCCAGTACCGACCGGTACTAGGGAAACTGTTGCTATTGCTGTAGGGAAATTGCTGAAAACGGTGCGCGTGCAACTTGGTGCACGTGAATGAAGTGAAACTTCTTTTTCGATGTGTAGTATTGTGGTTTTCTTCATTTTCCATTCTTAAATCAGATTGCTCTTGTAATAGGGAATGCTGTGTATAAGAGATGCGACAACATTTATATTATATACTAGCTGACCAGGCAGACTTCGTAGTGCCTCAATCGATAAATAAAATACCTAAAGTTTTGTATAAAATAAACTTAAAACAAACAAAAGGAATCCGTCCGACGGGGGACACGTCAAAGGAAAAACAAAATTGTTATTTTTATTTAATTCCCAGTATTTTCATCACATTCATCTACCTTTTAAACCTTCTCTGGACTTCCACAAATAATTCAAGACCAAAATTAGCCAAATCGGTCTAGCCGTTCTCGAGTTTTAGCGAGACTAACGAACAGCGATTCATTTTTATATATATTATTATATATATTTTAAATTATAGATTGTAAAAATAAATATAATAACTATATATTTAAATACTTCATTAAAATATTGGAGCTACTCATTGCTAACGCTCGCGCTGGCCTGTCTCGCTGTCTCTCTCTAGTATAGTTGCGTTAAACGTTTAACGCAACCTTGTTGGAAGATGCAATAGAAGTTTGACTTCAAAAAAAAAACTCGGTGCGGTGCCGGTGAATAGTACCACGTGGTTTCTCCTCATACCGTGGATGTTTGAATTTGTATGTAATTTCAGCAACAAATAAAAGCGCAAGAACGAAGAGCGTCTTCGAGTAAAGTGGATCAGCAACGTAAAGCCGAGCTGGAGGCTGTTCTGCAAGACGCGCAAGAGAAACTGTATGAGGCCACAGGAAATGCTGCAGAGGTACGTCCTTGGAATTTTCTTGGGAAACGTTTCGTGTTGGCTCTCCGTAAATGTATAGGAACATCTAAGCTTTGTTGTTTAGTTGCTCGTAAATGAAGAATTCCTCGTATTTGTATTTGTAGTTACGTCGAATTTCGTATATAATTCTAGCGATAATTCTTTGGCATGATGAATGTTACAGATTACATATTATATTGTATAAGTATACTAGCTTTTAGCCCGCGACTTCGTCCGCGTGGAATAGTTTTTTTTTTATTGCCCTTGTAGGCAGACGAGCATACGGCCCACCTGGGACTTCAGCAATGCCAGGGGCAGAGCCAAGCCGCTGCCTACCGCTTAATACTCTCCACAAGCCTCGTTTGAAGAAGGACATGTCATAGCGCTCGGGAAACCGTGGGGGTAGCTCATTCCATAGCCGGATGGTGAGTGGCAAAAAAGATCTCTGGAAACGCACTGTGGATGACCGCAGTGGCTCCAGGTAGTATGGATGAGCCCTACTCCGGTGGCGGGCGGTGCGATGGTAAAAACGAGATGCCGGTATCATCTCGAACAATTCCTCAGAGCACTCCCCATGAAACATACGGCACAAAATACAGAGGGAACCGAAGTCCCATAGTTACTTTGGTATAACGCTAAATTTTACCCGCCTCTTCATTTACGTATAAAGTGAAAATATTTTTGAATAATAGAATGTTAAGGAGCTATTTAAGGTACCAAGATCACGCTTTTTAACCGACTCCAAAAGAGGAAGTTATTAATTCGATCATAATCATTTTAACCCCGATTTTTCAACATTGTTTATTGGTGAACCGTTTATATTGGTCCTAGCGTGATGTTATAAAGCCGATAAATGGGCTATCTAGCACTGAAAGAATTTTTCAAATCGGACCAGTAGTTCCTGAGATTAGCGCGTTCAAACAAACCAACTCTTCAGCTTTATAATATTAATATAGATAAGAGGCCACGATTTGATTATCTTCTCATCAGAGTTTACCTTAACTGAGTAATTGAATCCATAAAAAAAAATTGTAAAGCACGCGTCAATCGTTATGTTGTAGGTCGAAGAACAAGTTAACGAGGTGGAGGCGCAGATATCGAAGATAGCCGGCGGCAAGGTCAAGGACCTACAGAAGAAGGTCACTGAACTTACGGCGAAGATCGATAAGATCGTGACTGAAACTACGAAGCTGAAGGTCGCGATCAGCACCAGCAAGCGGTGAGCGATGACCTCCTAGTCACAGTTAGTCTTGGCGCAGTGTTGCACCACACCGTCCCCGTGTGGGAACGAGTGACGTTCATTGTTGTGTGTGTGTCCCCCCCCTACCGCCAGTGATTGATTTACACAAATTTCAGAAATGCCAAAATTTCATTACTGGTGGTAGGACCTCCTGTGAGTCCGCGCACCCGCGCCTACCTAGGTACCACCGCCCTGTCTATTGCTGCCGTGAAGCAGTAATGCGTTTCGGTTTGAGGGGAAGAGCAGCCGTTGTAACTATACTTGAGACCTTAGAACTTATATCTCAAGGTGGGTGGCGCATTTACGTTGTGGATGTCTATGGGCTCCAGTAACTTAGCACCAGGTGGGCTGTGAGCTCGTCCACCCATCTAAGCAATAAAAATAAAAATAATAATTTCGTGACATTAGTTTTACCAACAGTTTCACGTGTAATTTAATATTTTCGTAATGCATTCATTAATTTCATGAATGCAAATAAGTTTGGTGCCCCGCGCGATTTTTTTGTGAAATTCGTGTCATTAAAATAATTTCATAGTGTAGACGCGACGTGAACTAGTGTCGCGAAAGCGTCTGCGTTTTCAAATCAGCGACGAGAGTGTCTCTGGGACCCGAAACACCTACAGTAAAAATTAAAATTATCTTCACTCATTCGAAAATAGTTTTTATAGCCCTCAGGATCTTCATCTGCTAATTGAGAGACTAACTTCATTGCACTTAAATGCCTTATTGTTAACCATCCTCGAATTTACCAACGCCTTTTTTTTCTTGATAGACTTTCTTAAAGTTGCATTGAATATAGCAAAATATGCATGGTTACATATATAATATATAAATATGCATAACATGGTTACTGCGATACTGTGGATTTCGCGACACAATTTTTTTTACGAAATTACTTTCGCATATATCGAAATTACTTTCGTGAAACCGAGTCCAACATGCATGACACTAAGTTCGTAATGTAAATTCCGCATTAGTCTTGACGCAGTGTTGCACCACACCGTCCCCCCGTGTAAACGAGTGACGTTCATTGTTGTGTGTGTGTCCCCTACTGCCACTGATTGATTTACATAATTAGAAATGCCAAAATTTTACTGACGAAAAAAGTAAAGACAGTCTCCTTTGAAAATAGTATGTCAAAGAGGTTGCACGCCACGATATTAGCAGATATAACACTTAAGACACATTTAGCCATTACTACAAGACTATCTGAATGTGCAATAATGTGTATTTATGAAATAGTCCGCACGGGTAGGTACCACCGCCCCGCCTATTTGAGTCCGCACGGGTAGGTACCACCGCCCCGCCTATTTCTGCCGTGAAGCAGTAATGCGTTTCGGTTTGAAGGGTGGGGCAGCCGTTGTGACTATACTGAGACCTTAGAACTATATCTCAAGGTGTGTGGCGCATTTACGTTGTAGATGTCTATGGGCTCCAGTAACCACTTAACACCAGGTGGGCTGTGAGCTCGTCCACACATCTAAGCAATAAAAAAAAAATAAAAAAATAAAAAAAAAATATATTAAGAACGCAACGACTTGCTTGGAAGTAAACAAGTTAGGAATATTTCTGATGAATAATGTAACTAGTAAAAAATACATATAATGCTTTTGACGTCATTGTCATTAAAACGCTGAGGTGCGAAAGAGATGGGGAGATTTTTTCACTATCCAGTCAGTCTCTCATTAAATCCAATAAAATCAAATAATTTAAAACATAAAGAAGTACATCATATATTATGTCATTTTAGTATCTTTGTAGTATTGTAATCTTCGTAAGCGTAATCTTGTCTGATCAATTGAGCTTTTACTAAAATTTGTATTATTGAACAGGAATGCAAACAAATCCAAAGATAAGATTAATCAGATGGACGCAGATCTCAAAGAAACTGAGAAAACTCTAGAAGGTCTGAAAACGCAGAAAAAACAACTAGTTTTGGACAGCGAACAATATCAAAAGCAATTCGAAGAGGTGTGTACGGTTACAAATATTACTTTTCTGTTAAATACCTATATACATGATCTTAATTGATCATAATTTTGGCTTTATTTATATATTATAAGACAACTCCTTAGTCCTTATCTTATTATCACCTTGCTTCTTGCTTGTTTCGGTGAATTTGGGTCTGGACTATAAAGGGACAGTTTTTGGACTGTTCGCCCAGCACGTAGGTGGAAAAAATATGTACTGTATATACTGGCAAGTCTATAATTGTGAGAATTGTGAGATTGTTTACAAAATTTACTGGAAAACTAAATGACTCACTCATTCACCCAAAATGCTTAGATTCTGTTTTGTTATCAGATAGGGCGAATTATAATTATTGAAAACATGACATTATTTAATTATGGAAACAAGTTAATTTCTTTCTGAAGTTATTGTTATATTTTAATTTTTTTTTTATTGCTTAGATGAGTGGACGAGCCCACAGCCAACAGAAACGCATTACTGCCCCCCTAAAATGTTTATAACCTTCATCTTTTATTTTAATACGAAGACGATTGTTGTTGCAGTTGGACGAAGAGATCAACGAGGGCACCAGTGAATTTTCAGAGCTTAAACAGGAGATAGCGAAATTACAATCGAAAGAAAATAAGCTGAAGAGCGAGCGACTAGAAGCTGCTAATGCTGTTAGTAAAATGGACAAGTCGGTGCTCGACTGTAAGAGCAAGATTCCTCTGTGGGAAAAAGAGGTGGGTAGTTGTTTTTTTTATTACGCTTCTATTAGCTTCAGACGTACCGTCTTTTCGCATTAAAATTGTACAATTTCCAAAAAAATATTCGAAATTGAGTTTATATGCGGAATCATTTGTTATCACCAGTATTTTTCTCATAAATGCTGTCAAAAGAGCGTAGTTTACGTTTAGTTTTTTACTTTTTTTTAGTTTACCAATGTTTTGACTACTATTAACAAAATTAATACATAATTTTATCTTACTTTAAAAGACAGATAATGTAACTGGTAAACAATAAAAAATAAATATTGCAAAGATGATTAATATTAAAAATACACATGTTAAATCTTTAAAACCCTCTCCTGTAAAATTAGTAAGTTTTGAGATTATATACAGTTTTAATGCAAGACGGTATGTATGTTTGTAACGGAATCTTTGAACATGATTTTGACCCCCTTCAAAACGTCCGATTAACTCGAAATTTGGTATACTTTTTAAGACCGATGACAATTCAATATAGAAAAAAAAATAAAAAAATTTAAATTCATCTAATTCAGCGGCTTTGTTTCATTTTCCCACATTTGTGCACTTTCAGAGATATTAATTAAACAGTTAATAAACCACCGTTATTATACACTTAAACCTGAAGAAACACTCAATAGACAAAATAAAACAAATCACACAACTTCTCGCGTTCCCGCCAAAAAGTCCCTAATAGATAATTTATAATCAACTAATATGTCTATTTTATATATTTAGTGATATTCGCCAAGAGCATGACTGGATTTTACTAATTATTAAAAATAAACATAGTCACATTACAATTTAAAATGAATACAGTTTTCTACTATTTATTGATCACTATACCATTTATAATCTATACTAATATATATAATAAATCTACAGTGGTTTTTACTGATGCTCCGTTATAACTACTGAACTGACTTGAAACTTGGTATTCATGTAGAAAATACATCTACTTAATGGATAGGTTAATATTTATATGAGTGTTGAACTCCCTACACCGGTTGCGGGGGCGTTAATGATGAAAATCTTTGTGGGAGTGAGAAATAATAATGTTAATTTTAAATTCCCAGAGAAGCGGACGGGTTAAGTTAGTTAGTTAATAATTTTGGTTTTAGCTATCAAGTTTAAGATTAGAAGACTCGGGATTAGACGGCATCCCCGGTGTGGAGAGGCCGGAACCGCTGCGTCAGCACACCCCCGAAGAACTGGAGGAGAGTTCTGTTGATGATCTGAGGAATAAACTGGCAGCTCAGAAGAATAGAGTTGGAGATAATAAACCTAACATACAAGCGATACAGGTCAGAATACTGTTTACTGAATGTATTTAAATTCTTATGAAAATTACGCAAGCATTTTAACACTCTTAGTAGCGTGATCTGCATACTTTTAGAATTGGGATCGCAGCGCATAAAATAAAATTTACTCTGTTCCAAAATCTTCTGTTATAATAATAATTAATAATTAACACTTTTATTACGCCTTGCTCATTTTTCAATCGTCTTCACCATCTTCCTTTCCTCTGTCATTCTCTTCTCCCTTTCTTTCCGTTTTCTCTCACTCACATCTTTACGCTCCATCCATAACTCTTTCATACGTTCCTTTCTTACCAATCCTACATATATGACGGAATTTTTCAATGTAATTTTCACCACGGTCAAGACGTCTAATTACCCTAAAAATTTGCACACGTGTCCAAAGTAAGGCGACAATACAATAATTTTATTAATTAGAGAAGAATCAGTAGGATAAAAAAAACATTTATTTTATTTTGGTTTACTGCTGACACGCGTTTTTTAGTTCACATTATATTATTATTATTTTGAAAGTTGTAACGATTTTTAAAGTCGGTTCGATTCTTTTTTTTTTACCTCAATGGCCATGGGCACAAATCATGGCTCACTATTTGCTTCATTTTTCTTCTTGTAAAGAAACCTTGTTGTATTTCAGGATTACAAATCAAAAGAAGACTTATACATAAAGCGCGCCGCCGAATTGGATGAGATAACTACAAAACGAAACGAAATGAGGGCACTTTATGAACAACTCAGGAAGAAACGTTCGACTGATTTCTTAAGCGGTAATGTATTCATTGAATTTGAAGTGTTGTGTAGGGAGGCGTCATGACTACCTCCCGGCCTATTTCGTCCGGTGCGTACGGACTGCCATTACAATAAACAACTGGGGCTTGTAATTTTAATGCAAACGGGTGTAATTACTGGTGGTAGGACCTCTTGTGAGTCCGCGCGGTAAGTATTACCGCCCTGCCTGTTTCCGCCGTAAGCGTAAGCAGTAATACGTTTCGGTTTGAAGGGCGGGGCAGCCGTTGTAACTATACTGAGACTTTAGAACTTATAAGATGGGTGGCGTATTTACGTTGTAGATGTCTATGGGCTCCAGTAACCACTTAACGCCAGGTGGGCTGTAAGCTCATCCACCCATCTATGCAATAAAAAAAAACGTGTTCTTATCACGAATTACAAAAAAAAATAACAAAAATTACAAAAGCAAATTCGTAAAAATATGAGCCGTGAGTATGTTTTTAACCCTGGGGAATCTTACTCAAGGTCAGGAGGGGTTCAAGTTATGTCAGACTTCTCAAAAATATTCCTAGAGTTCTACTCGATGTAGTAAAACTTTGCAGAGACATCTGTACTAATATTATAAAAGGGAAATATTTGTTTGTTTGTATTGAATAGGCTCCGAAACTACTGAACCGATTTGAAAAATTCTTACATTGTTTGGAAGCTACACCGAGTGACATAGGCGATAATCTTTTTTGAAAAATATTAGGGATCCTTACTAAAACTCCAATAATGTATCCCAATATGTAAAAAAATTACCTAAAATAATCTTTACATCGCGTGCCTGCGAAAACTATTGATGGTATAATAAAATAATGTACTACTGCTTTGTAGAACACATTATTATTTACCAAAAGTGTCGGGACAGCATATGTCTAACTATTGTAGTTATGTCGCAATAAGTGTTCTTTTATTTTAAAAAATAAAACAACGTCAAATATCGTTGAAATTTTTGTTAAAGACCCGAGCGGAGCCGGAGCGGGCCGCTAGTTTAGTGTAAAGTTCGAAATTTCAATTCTGTACAATAAAAAATAAACTTTTCCTTCCAGGATTCAATACGATAACAATGAAACTGAAGGAGATGTACCAAATGATAACATTGGGAGGCGACGCTGAACTGGAA
This sequence comes from Bombyx mandarina, assembly GCF_030267445.1. Lineage (NCBI taxonomy): Eukaryota > Metazoa > Arthropoda > Insecta > Lepidoptera > Bombycidae > Bombyx > Bombyx mandarina. Next base: position 4,052,773 of record NC_143233.1, read on the forward strand.
TTGGTTGACTCGCTCGATCCGTTCTCCGAAGGGATTATATTCAGGTATTTTGTTTTAAGGATCGTACTATACCCGATCCTGCGGACCGAATGGAAAGCTGTCGACGTCGCTCCAAACACGTCATTACGGATCCTCCCGATCCACTAACGGTGCTTTTAGGTACCTCAAGCACCAGTCATCGTTCAGTAAATTAACCCTCAGACACAGCCCACTGAGTTTCTCGCCGGATCTTCTCAGTGGTAAATTCTGCGAAGCACGTTAGCAACAACGTCAGGTTTGAGCCCCGTGAGGCCACCTACAAGCTCGGCGAGTCTAGAATAACCCCTCGAGGTTACTAGAATAGGGAGGAAAAAAATATATATTCGAACTGGCCGATGATAATTTATGGGGTATTTTTATGTAAAGCCTCTTATGTGTTTAGCAATAAAATTATAATTCCCTTGACTGATCTTCATCTCGAAGTCTCAATTGCATATTTTGATGTTTAATTCTTCGTGACGTAAGAATTCGAAAGTGAATTAAAGAAATTGCGCTGACTCGATATATCTGATTAAAATATCTAAAATGAAAAAAATCGACTAGTAGTCGTAGCATGTGCTGTGAGTTCGCACGGGAAGGTACCATGGCCCTGCCTATTTCTGCCGTGAAGCAGCAATGCGTTTCGGTTTGAAGGGCGGGGCAGCCGTTGTAACTATACTTGAGACCTTAGTACTCATATCATATATAAGGTAGGTGGCGGAATTTACCGTCTAGTTTTTTTTTTGCTCCGCTAACCACTTAACACCAGGTAGGCCGTGCGTTCGTCCACTCATCTAAGCTATAAAAAGTAAATCTATACATAATGTGTAAAATAACTATATTTGGACCTGTATTTATCAATGTTATGTAAGTAAGTAAACAGAAGGGTATAAAATGACACAAAAATAGGACATAAGATTTGCTTAAAATCAACTTTATTAATATTAACAATTAATAAGTAGTTAGTTCTGATTAAAAACAATCTTTATTCAAAGGTAGGTATTTATTGTAAAATCACAATCAAATAACATTGAATTTAAAATTCTTCTGGGTTAACTAACATAATCTAATCTAAGTAATTAGTTAAAAGTTAAGTAATCAGTTCTTTTACACACATTACTGGCAGCGCATTCGGTTTTGTATAGAATGCCTAGGCAAAGTATAAAATGAAAAATATTTCATACATTACCTTAACATTTTAGGTATTCTATACATTGCCTAAGTATTGTATAGAATACTGTATTATACAGATTGCCGGTAACACATACAATTTTTTACAATTTTTGTCTGTTTGTTCCGGTTAATCTCTGGAACGGCTGGACCAATTTTGACGAGACTTCCACTGATAGGTAGCTGATGATATAAGGAGTAACTTATGCTACTTTTTTTAGACTTGCTTAGCCCCGCGGCGTCACTCGCGGTACGACAACAACGGCGGGTAACATCGCGGGACTCGGCCAGTAAAAAAAATAATAATCTCACGAGACCGAATTAATTCTTGTTTTGTTTACAGCGTACGTCCGCCGAACAAGTCCTGGAAGAACATATCGAATTTATCGGGCGGCGAGAAGACGTTATCCTCACTGGCCCTGGTTTTCGCTTTACATTACTACAAACCAACGCCTCTGTACGTCATGGACGAGATAGACGCGGCCTTGGACTTCAAAAACGTTTCGATCGTGGCAAACTATATTAAGGTCGGTGACCTTTATATATATATTTTTAAGGGATTTTATGACCTGGTAACTAAGACCTTTAAGTCATGTTTTATTTTAATTTATATTCTTATTTTTTATGAAAAATGATACACAACTTCCTCACGTTTCTGCCAAAAGTCTTGTATATAATATGTTATGATACAATACAGATACAGTAAGAGCTCTTTATTTGCGAGGTATATGTTCCGTAAATATGCCGCGAATATCGAATGGCTATTTAGGTTTTTTTATATTGCTTAGATAGGTGGACCTGGTGTTAAGTGGTGTTAAGGTGGACCGGAGCCCATAGACATCTACAACGTAAATGCGCCTATGCCACGAATATCGAATGGCTTTTTAGGTTTTTTTATATTGCTTAGATGGGTGGACCTGGTGTTAAGTGGTTACCGGAGCCCATAGACATCTACAACGTAAATGCGCCACCCACCTTGAGATATAAGGTCTCAAGTATAGTTACAACGGCTGCCCCACCCTTCAAACCGAAACGCATTACTGCTTCACGGCAGAAACAGGCAGGGCGGTGATACCTACCCGCGCGGACTCACAAGAGGTCCTACCACCAGTAAATCACCAGTATCTATAGTAGCCGCTCTTTGCTAGTGTCGTCTATAACTCTATTCGATTGTTTCAGGAAAGAACGAAGAACGCTCAATTCATAATCATATCGCTTCGATACAACATGTTTGAGGTGTCGAATCGTTTGGTCGGTATCTACAAAACTGAAGACTGCACAAAGTCTATAACGATTGAGAACCAGCTACCGGAGCAAGTACGTGTGGACGGTGCGTGAATAAAACTCGTTTTATTTTGTATTAATTCATGAATATTGTTTAATTTTTACAATAAAAAATAAATTAATTAATTAAATAACAAACAGTTAATATTAGGCTGTTTCTTTAATAAACGATTTGGATGTGGTTATGCAAGATGAATGCGTTTTATGTGTCTGATTAAAATCAGTTAATTAAGTAACTTTATAAAGCATAGTAATGTATAATAAATTTGAATTGTACTATCAAATTAGGCAACGATATAATCATCCTTAACCTATGGCATATCCTATGGATAATTTATGTTATAATCAGGCTGAGACTAAAATGTTACATGTCATGATTGGCCACTACACAGACTTGGTATATGAAATAGCTTTTTTGGATAGTTTGCTGGGATTAGTTACTGTTAATGTACAATTCAATCAAGGTACTTTTGCATAACCTTATCCATTTTTAAAACGGTTTTCCGGCATTCAAAATCACACTTTATTTGTTATATTTAAACAACTGGTTACATTTTTCGTTTTGAGAATATTGCATTTGTGTAAACGCTTAGCGTTTAGCGTGCAATGTTTAGCGTATTTAAAATTAAGGGTTTTGAATGTCGGATATACCTTTTTTTTCCTTCAAATATAGCTAAATTTCATGCAATTTAACAATGTTAAAACGGTAAGAGATACAATAATATTGTGAGGAATGAAATCGTATCGTAACGACCTCACGTTAAATATATCTATATATGAAATAATAAATAAAGCGATTATATCGCCAGTAAGAACAGTCTTAACAATTACCGTTGACTATCGAATATGAAACAGGGCATTGTCTAGTATTTTATAATATAATTATTTGAAAATATTATAATTGAGTCGACTATTATCAAAGCCGGCAATGTGACTTTTGGACAATTATTGGTAAATCAGAAAAACGAATTATTGACTTTGTATTCTATTGGCAGTCACAAAACTCTTCTGAACGACATTTTAGATAAATGACAGGTTAAGTATTAACCTTTATTTAAGGTTTTGAACCGTATTCTTTGAAGGAGACGATTATATTCAAATCAATCTGTATTGACATATCAATAACATTTTTTTGTACAAATGCACAGATTGCCACCTTTGATAATAGACGACTCAATTCTTATAAATTAGAAATGCAAATTCACAATGACAGATTTCAATTTAGTTAATTAGCTGTTTATTGATCAATAGAGGTCATGTTCACATTCATTTACTAGAAATTTGAAGTCGTATAAATGAATCTAAATTTATTCATATATGTATTCTTTCGTAATTTCTTGTACTCAGTAACGTCGAGGTAAATATGTTCATATAGATATTATTATTATGAAAGCCAAATTACAATCAATAGTGCATGGAATGTTTAATTTTTAAAAGGTGATAATGAACTTTTACAGTCGATTTTTTTGAAGAACAAAAAAATTTATTTATTTTTATTGCAATTTGTTCATTTTATATTGAAAATAATTCAATAGGTAAAAAATATTAACAAACAGTGAATATTCATTAAATAAAATGTCCACATCTGTGGTCTTTTAAGGTTTTTTTTATTTTTATTGCCTAGATGGGTAGACGAGCTCACAGTCCATCTGGTGTTAAGTGGTTACCGGAGCCCATAGACATCTACAACGTAAATGCGCCACCCACCTTGAGATATAAGTTCTAAGGTCTCAAGTATAGTTACAACGGTTGCCCCACCCTTTAAATCGAAATGCATTACTGCTTCACGGCAGAAACAGGCAAGGTAGTGGTACCTACCCGTGCGGACTCACAAGACGTCCTACCACCAGTAAACGCATATTGGCAGACGTGCCAATGTTATTGAAGAGGTTAAATAAAATACTCTTATCGTCGATATTATTCCTCAGCATTACAATGATAGTGAAACGTATTCTGAGTGTGTACTGGTAAGTCCCACCTTGTTTTTTTATTTAATTTTTTGCTTATATGGGTGGACGAGCTCACAGCCCACTTTGTGTTACGTGGTTACTGGAGCCCATAGACATCTACAACGTAAATTCGCCACCCACCTTGAGATATCAGTTCCGAGGTCTCAGTATAGTTATTACATCTATACTGCGAAGCAATCAATCGCTTTGAAGTGTGGGACAGCTGCTATCTAATAGAGTCGACCCTAGACCTCAAATCTCAATAGTTGGTAATCAAGGCCAATCAGAAGTTGGACAAGATTTGTCTCTGTCAGGTGCGTAACGAACCAAGCTTTATATGGTCAGTTGTCTTTTTCTAAAGCACAATGTAGAAAGCAATCATAGAGATGAGCTTAAAACTAGGGACGATTTTCAATACTCAAAGAAATCATCATTATATCATTACAAACAATGTAGACATATGAACAACATTACAACCAATTTTTTGGTGATCAGATTATAATTTGAACGATGAATAAATTTTTGAATTTGTTGTTTGAAAAGTCAGTCCTGAAGTTATTCAATTTGAATTACCTACATACCGTAGAGATAACAATGAGTCATTAATGTAATAAATACCCTTAAATACTTCGCGTGTCTATGATAAGAGCTTGCTTGACAACTGCAAATCTGCAAACAAGAAATAGAATAGCTCAAAGCTTAGGTATTGATTGTTATCGACGAAAAATAACAATATAAAGTACATATTTCCTTAATTATATAATCTTAATTTAATAAGCTGTAAAATAAAACTAAGTTTGAAAGAAATTTCCAAAAAAAATTTAGGAGCATTTTACAAATTTTATCGAACCTGTTTTTTGATTAATAAAACAAATACATTAACCTTTGGTACGGAACAGTGACGATACCGCTGTATGCCGAGAAATATGGACGAATTGCGCGGCCGCGCAGCATAAAGTTTGACATGAAATATCACTAAGACTAGAAAACGTATCTTTTACCTAATTTTTAATTACAAAAGACAATGAGCCCAAGTATTTATAGATGTATAATTTAGTAGAACAGCATGAGTCGTGTATTTATTATAACTCATTATTTCTTATGAAACGGAAAAAATAAAAAAACACAAATAATACAAAGGTAGTTATTTTATTTTAACTTTTTCTTGTTTTATTATATTCTTTGATATATTCTGTTCGTAATTACACTACAAAATAGTTCACACTAGTGAAATATTTTAGAAAGAAATACATTTTTTTATTGCAAATTTTTGTAAGATTTCCATGCGTGGATCCGCGTTCCGGCACAGACTGGTCCATTCATGTACAGGGTGGGTTTAGAAAAAATGCTTTCTAAGATTTGATTAAAAAAGAAAGAAACTTCTAGAAAAACGTTGGTAAAACTTACAAACTATTAGATAACCAACAAAGTATTTCACTATTTACTTAAAACTAAAAATGACGAATTAAAAAAGATTAAAAAAAAAGTGTAATGCAACTACTTGACACCGGTTTTATTAGATTTTAATAGAGTAACTAATTATTAGGTGGAGTGTGGTATTCGCGCCAGCACTGACCTACACAAAGAAAAACTTTACAGCCTGTGCAAATTATATTTGTCTCCTTCAGTTTTTTGTTTGACGTACAATTGACGCAACGTCCCCTCTTGTGTAGATTTAAGCGTTTATTTGGTCGCTCACTTTTATCAGCGTCATTGGAGAAATGATCAGGGAAATGATTTCCTTTATAGCGATCATAACCTGTATTTGCAGCAGGCCTAATGCGTTGTATGTACATACTTTCTAAAGACAGGACCTCCGCCAAAGTATACCGAAACTGCCGGTGATCCAATTTTTTTTCTCTATCATGGCACCTATATATTATGTAACTGTTTAAAATGCTACAGTTTAGCAAGCGCCTAAAAACTTTGATATACCACTTGAGACCCCTTTTACGTTCCATTAAATATGTCGAAAGTTTTTGATCCTTTAGATCTACTCCTCCCATGTTTTTGTTGTAATTGTGCACTACAACCGGTTTTTTCACATTCGGTGCCTGCTCTGCGGCCTAGAACTGTGTCATTTTTATGAAAAGTCGAAATCATTGTTACCAATTTTACATCTTTCCAGGCCACAACTGTGACGTTTCCGCAGTGTGTAGCAACAATGTCCCCACGTTGCATTTGACGTTCATTCAAATTTTTTAAATTGGACGGGGTATCGATTCTGCGGCGATTAAGTGTTCCTACAACGTCTGTGCGTCTACTCTTTAAAAAACGTGCCAAGCCTACGGAGTTATAAAAATTGTCCATGTATAGACAATGACCTTTATCTAGGTAACCTTCTGACAACTTCAGTACAACTTTGGAAGTTGCGTTTGTAAAGCCATGCACAGCTTGTTCTGCATTTAGATTTTTCCCCGCATATATTACAAAATTTAATAGGTAGCCCGTTTCCGCTTCACACAGCTCATATGTTTTAATGCCAAATCTTGCTGCTTTTGTCCGTATACATTGTATCCAAGATAGATGCCCTTTCCATAACAAAAGAGACTCATCTATGCTAAGAGCTTTGCGGGGGATATATATTTCAGCGAATTTTTTATTACAGTGCTCGACGATTGGAGCTATTCTATATATTTTCCGCTCATACCCGTGAATAGAGTCTATGAGATAGTCATTATCGGTGAAGTGTAAAAAACGTAGTAGTAAAAGAAATTTATTTTTACTCATAATTTGTCTAAAGCATGGCATGCCTAGTACTCCTGTCGTCCAATATTCATCGAGCCTAGCTCTGTTACATAGTGACATGTAAATTAATATAGAGAAAAATGTTTATAACTCTTCTGCCGTAGTCTCATTCCAATCGTTAAGACGCGATCCACTAGTAATGCCTTCTTCACTTGCACGAGCTATAATTTGCCAAGCATATTTATTAGTCTCGTTTACTATTGTTTTCATTATTTGTCGATCCCAAATAGCTTTAAATATATTTATAAGGGAAGTTTCCTGAATAGTGGGGCCAGATTGCTCTTCATAAAACTCTTCAACACCGGTGAACTCGTCAAAATCTTCGCACCAAGTTAACACATTTTCTGGCACCCTTTCATGGAGTAATTCAACATCTGGCACTATTTCTTCTTCCCTATTGACTTCCTCCGCCTCTAAAATCCTACGTAGATCGATATCATCATAGTCTTCCCATTCATCAATTTCGCTACCAGAATCTACCGCTAAGGCCTCAGCTAATGAAGACGGTAAATACTCATCATCACACATCTAGAACAAAAGGAAACATTTAAATAAACCTTTATGGCTTATTTTAATATTTAAAAACAGTTAACAACTGACTAACCACAGTGGAAGGTAAATCCTCTTTTGCATTAAAGTCTAGTCTTCTGGGCTCTAACTTCTCATTTATTGAACTTTGCAGAGCCTAAAACAAGATTAATTCGGAATGGAACTCTATTTCGGCAAAATATAATACAATAATAACATAAAAATGCTGTGTAATTTAAAACGTTACCTGAATATTTCCAGAATCAGTTCTATGTACTAGAACGTATTCGTTCGATGGAACTCGTAGAGTTCCGTGCGGCGATAATTGCACCGCCAAAGCCATAATTACTGGGACAGGATGTGGGGGTGGTGTCTCTGTACACCCACGATCCATTTTTCTTGATTCCATCTAGAGTTTTAATAATACATAAAGTTTTCTATATTTATTCCCAGGTCCAATATAAATCATGCTAGATAGTTCAAAAGCGATTTCATAGTTCGAAATAATAGCAGCACCATAACCAATTGAATCTTAAAAGCATTGCTCGTTAATATATTCATCGCATATAAGTATTAAATTGTTAGCAAATGTGTGTTTAAGACAAATAAATAAGTGGAATTTGGCATTGAAACAACTTGTTGGGTTTTATATAAAGAAGATATTTAATAAGTTTTAAACATCAAGCCACTGACTTCACAGCACACAATTGCCATTCATCACTCGGGTAATGGTCGTAAATAGCAAACATACACCTTGGACACCAAAAGAGTTTAGTGTTAAATAGCACTTGGAAAGTATTATTTATGTCAGTGCGGCAAAAAAAATGAGAAAGCAGCTTTGGATTAGTAGGTAACCTACACATGGCACATACATTCATTTTCACGAAGTGCGTTTCCTTCCATGGCAATTTCAAATCGTAAATGCACAAACGGTAATCTTCTTTGTTTAAATAGTTATCAACGTCTAAGAAAACAACCATAACATAACCTAACCTATAACCAAACATAACCTATAACAAATCGATAAAAATATATATAGAAAAGTAAATAAATACCTAGAAGAAAAAAAAAACAATATATAGCACTGACTCGATTTGTATTTAACGAAAATCTTTAAAAACCGTAATATATATAATGTATATAAGAATAATAATAAAATAACGTCTTAGGGCAGCACACACACGGCCACCTGATCCCAAACTAGGCAAAACCTACGGCGACCAGACAACTGAAAGATATACTTATATATTTCTAAATACATACACATTATAGACACAGAACAAATAATTTTGTTCATCACACAAAGACTTGTAATGGGTGGTAATGGAACCCACGACCTCCGGTTTAGATTCAAGTTTACCAACCACCACTAGACCAACAAGCCAGAATCATAATATATACCTACCTAGTACATATTACGGTTTTGGATGATTTTCGTAAGCTCTCAATTATTTCAGTTACTTACTGATCAAAATAATTCGCGGATCTCCGTGCGGAATTCCAGACCTCAAACAATTTTACTACATCCTGTATTTGAAAATTATAAAAGCCGGAACGCGGATCCGCGCTCAAACCGGATTGTACAAGTCTCAATAAGCATTTAGACGAAATGCTGCGTGTTTGCTGTTCATGTTATATTTCTTCGAAATCTTCATAAAAGTAACTTCAAAAGTACGTATAAAATACGTTTCTAGTAAAATAATAATACTAAGATACGAGTATTTCAAAATTAACACTTGTTGGGGCTAACGGTCAATGCTAAAGTTTACGTCGATTTATCGGGTGTTTTTAAGTACTTATTCGTAATATTTTTATTCGATACAACTATAATATTGAACAATATAAAGAAAAACAATGTTTTACTTACTTTTTCTCGATATATCTTCTCAAAATCTTTTATTTATGTCAGTCACGTACGTCTAGGAACACAGGTGAAAACCGAATGTTTAAAACACTCTTCACACGAATTTCAAACGAAAATCGTTTGTTTGGTCGAATTAGGAGATAACTTTACTCAATAGGAACTGCTTTCTCTGATTTTCAACCTTATCTGTATGTAAATACTAAAGAAACATGGGAAAAATCACATGGGGTCATTTCAGCGCGGATCCGCGTTCCGGCAGTATAACGAGATTGCGGATATCCACGTTCCGGCATACTAAAGGTTAATGTATGATTGGCATTGGTAACATAGAAACAAAAACAAAAAAAATTAATAAATTATTTTCAAAATTTAATTTCGGTAATAAATGAATAATAGTAAAAAAAAAACTAACAAAATACGCTTTTATAGAAAATCGAACTAAAAGTAGAAAATAAATTTGATGGTATCAGTGGTTATAAATATTTTAGGAACAGATATGAGAAGGGTTACTTTGATAATATCCTGAAAAGCGTCTCACGCTTTTTTTACAATAAAATATTTTTTCTTTTTATTCAATTTTATTTTTTAGTTGGATTTTCTATAAAAGCGTATTTTGTTAGTTTTTTTAAACTATTATTTATTTTTCATTTTTTAGTTGAATTTAAATTTTTTCAATTTTTTTTTTATAATTGTATTGTCATCGGTCCTTCATAAGTATACCAAATTTTGGGTTAATCCTACGTTTTGAAGGGGGTCAAAATCATGTTCAAAAATTCCGTTACAAACATAAATACATACGTCTGAAGCTAATAAAAGCGTATTAATAATCAAACTTGCAGAATCTGTTACTATATTTTCGTTCACTATTGTAATGTAAATAAAATATGTATTTAAATTTCCTATTCTATCCTATTCGTATTGCGTTTTTGATCGCCTTGATCATCGAGTGACATTGATTGTACCAAAGTTTTCGTTCCTTCGTCGCATCCCGATCATGGCGCTAGCATCGCGTCAAAATATCGGAAACTCAAACGTAAAAAATTTAAACTCTCTTGAATAAATAGTATTTTTAATTTAAGGCCTTTGACAAGAAAAATCTTAGTAAATAAGGCTGTTATAAATATTAAATAAGTTACGATGCAATCTAGGGTTTTTTCATTATCATTATATTGAGGGGTGAAAAGCTACGCGAAATTTATCTTTGTAATTATAGGTCCGTTTTATTTAGCATTAGTATTAACAATTCGATGTTTTTAATTGAACTTCAATTAAGTTTAATTCAATCAAATAGCTGAAGACATTTTTTGTTATAATATATTTTCCAAATTTTAAACTTTAAATGGCTCTCCTGTACAATTGCAAAATTTCGCTTAAACCAAATTTAATAACCTTTTACCCGTCGATATTATTTCCGATGTTTCCAATACAAAGAACATCAGAAAAACGCGAAATTAAGTCGTTGTTATTTCACGGTTTAATTGTGTTACGACTCGCTAAAGTCTATAGAGAAGATAGGTACAATGTTATAAATAGCATTAGCGGACATTAGTCATTAGAACAAACTACTAATATGATCCTTGTACCGATCCCCAGTTAAATAATTCTACCAATTAGTTATACCCTAGTAATAACAGATGGCGTTAGTAGTTGCATTTTTTTACTGTATTTGTTGCACACGTTTTTGCAAGATACATCAACATCTCTATTAACTTTAAAAAAAATGTATTTTATTATGTCGTCCAAATATGTCGTTTTATTACTGTCTTAAAAATAGCGTACAGAATTTTATTTCTCAACATATCTAAATATGTGGATTATACTAAAATCAAGATGTTTATAATTAAATGCACTCACATTATCTCACATTTCTTGTACCAATATCATGATTTCCGGTTTCAAATACACATCTCTGTTGGGACTCCTGCTTATTTCTTCGGCCACCGACGAGTGCCAAGCGAACGTGAGCACTGTTGCCGGCACGATACGAAGGTCGATAAGGGTCTTATTCGCGTCTTCCTCTAAGATTAACTTGTGACCTGTCGGAGTGTTCAACACGAACGGGAGGTCGGAATGTTCTAAGTTCTCTTGGACGAATTCGTGAATTTCATTGTAACGCTCGTACACTGAGAAAGTTCCCTGAAAAAAAATAAAAAAAATTCAGACAAGCTTAATGATGATTTTTTTTATTGCCCTTGCATACGGCCCACTTTATGGGTAAGTGGTTACAGTCGCCCATGGACTACAGCAATGTCAGGGGCAGAGCCAAGCCGCAGCATACCGTTCAATTAGTCCTATCCGAGCCCAGAATGTTTCTAGCCTCACATTTCTTCGAAGCCAATAGATTTTATAAGACGCAGCCATACCTACCTTGAGGAATGAAAACTATGTTTAAATAGTATTTTACAAAGATCGTCCCATCCCTCAAATCGGTTTATGAATGCGTGACGGCAATAATAATAGTAGGTGGCGGTCCCTGCTCATGAGTGCTCACAATATACCTTACAAACTAATAACGCAAATACTTTTTTTTGAATTGTATTGATTTGAACACCCCCACAGCAGCATTATTCGCATCGTACATCTTCACGAATTACATCCACGAATGAAGAACAAAGTTCGTGTGATAAAAATGAGACCAACAAAAAAAAGTATGTAGTTTATACATCAAGTTTCAAGGTGGGTGACGCCATTCACTTTCCTCTATGGATTTCGGGTAATAACGCTAACATCAGTGTGTTTAGTGTGAGTTTTTAACTTCTTCGATCGAGTGAAAGTCAAAATTTTTATGGAGCTGGAACAGCGCCCCTAGCGGCAAACGTAGGAAACATGTCCAATTCCATGCAAATTTGAGTTAACTTGTACGGGATCGTAAAGTTAAAAAACTCGCACTAAGCACACAGGTGGACCGTTTTTTTTATTGTATAGATGGGTGGGCGAGCTCACAGCCCACCTGGTGGTAAGTGGTTACTGGAGCCCATATACATCTACAACGTAAATGCGCTACCCACTTTGAGATATGAGTTCTAAGGTCTCAGTATAGTTACAACGGCTGCCCCACCCTTCAAACCGAAACGTATTGCTGCTTCACGGCAGAAATAAGCAGGGTGGTGGTACCTACTCGCGCGGACTCACAAGAGGTCCTACCGCCAACAATAATCATTCACCCCGAACAGTAGACCCTGTTCATTACATCAATAAAAGCTTGATTCTATTTTTTTTTTACAAATTAATTAATTTTACCTGCAATAGTATACCGTCCGGAAAACGAATCCTAATGATCGCAAATTTGTATTTTCTCATTTCGCGCATTTCGTCTTTCTCCCTCATCGCCTTCGTTCTGAGCATTTGACTTTTCTCTATTGCTTCGGCTCTGAAAAAAAAAAAACAGTTGACCATTTTCTTGTCCAAGTCGCCATTCTACCTTGAGACACTACACTACACTTCAAAAAAGTGTTACTTCTTTTGACCATGCTCTTCAAGTATTAATGGTAAGTTTTAAGAAGAATTGGTATTAAGTGGAAGCCGGGATTCAGCTATCATCATGAAGATATCATTGTCTACTACGGACCAGTGCACAAACATCATGCGGTAAGATTAGGCAGTGTGGTTGCACTGACATCTATGAACTCACTACATACCCTACTGCCAATGCTTTATCAACTTTCCTGTTGATTTATTCACCCAGACTTCATCAAATCAGGTACAATCTTCTAAAATATGCATAGAGAGAGTTGAGAAAGTTGGTAAAATATATTTGAAGGTTTCCGCTGACCTCAGCTTTTGTTCTCGCTTGAATTCCTCTGGCGAAAGCGCGTAGAAGCTCGAGGGTAGTTGCACTTTACAGGCAGCTTGTGAAGGAAGCAACACTTGTAAGTTCCTATCGAGCTCCAATTGTATCGGTTCGGCGGTTCTTAAAGCGTCTATTAAGGTCTGAAATTTTACAAAGTTTTGATGAAAGAAGTCAATGAAACTATGGTATTATTTACTTTTGCTGGCTATGGGCTCTGATAACCACATAACAGCAGGTGGTACTGTTACAATTGTATCCGGTTAGTGAAAGAGATAATGCATCCCCTTTTTTATTGCCTTTTGTAGGCAGACGATTTGCCTTTTTACTGGTAGGACCTCTTGCGCGGGTAGGTACCACCACCCTGCCTATTTCTGCCGTGAAGCAGTAATGCGTTTCGGTTTGAAGGGCGGGGCAGCCGTTGTAACTATACTGAGACCTTAGAACTTATATCTTAAGGTGGGTGGCGCATTTACGTTGTAGATGTCTAGGGGCTCCAGTAACCACTTAACACCAGGTGGGCTGTGAGCTCGTCCACACATCTAAGCAATAAAAAAAAACGAGCGTACGGCCCATCTGATAGTAAGTGGTTACCATCGCTCATGGCCGTCAGCAATGCCAGGGGTAGAGCTAAAACGCTGCCTACCATTGAGTACTCTCCACAAGCCTCGTTTGAAGAAGGACATGTCATTCAGGAAACACTGGGGAGGAGAGCTCATTCCAAAGTCAGGTGTTTTTGTTCTGAGTTCAGCATTACTGTCTAACGAGCTGTTCTCTCGCCGCCCGCAGGCCAGTCACATCCCATCCCTCTCTGGGTTCACACACGACCAAATAACGGGTCTCAATATTATGGTGTGTGTAAATTAAAGGTTATTTTATGAATCATAATATAACTAATAAAGGTTCAGTGAATCAATAATTTACATTTTTTTCAAAAGCTCAACTTCTACCCATAAAAAAAATCAGTGATCAGCTAATATATACTAATACTTCAAGGTAATCAATTGCATTATTATTATGTACTTACATTAAGTGTGTCTAATGAAGGAACATTGTCTTTGTTGAATATAAGATAATCTTCTTCTAGGCCATCTGGATTGGTTAGTTTCTTTTGATCGAACCCGGCAGCTAAGAGCAGTTCCATTGAGCCTTCTAAAGGTAGTACTCGTTCGCTGAATGCCCTTTTAATTTAAACACAATTTTATTCAGTATTTTGTATAGGTTTCGCAAGTTTTAGAACTACCTTTAGGCTCTAATTTAATTATTTATTTATGGTCACATATTTTGTGATTTTTATTCCAAGGGTATCTACTGACTAGAACATAAAAAACATGTGTGGCACTCGGGGACTGCCGCGGTAAAGCTATTGCATAGCATTTTTTATCAACTAATGCAATTATAATTAGACAATAATAATTTAAATATAAAATAATATATAATAAGACCACGCTATATTTATAAACATTAACAAAAGCAAAACATTAACTGTCCCCTTCACACTCATAAGCTAGACCGCGCGAGAGAGAGATGGGCAGACTTTTCATGATGCGCATGCAGTGTGACGTCACGCCGCGCACTTATTCACAAACACTACACAAGCGCAGCGTTGGATGTTGGAATATGTTGGATGCGAGCTACATGGTAGGCGGAGTTGGGGTGTTAGGTTTTATTTTCGTTACGGAATTTCTTGATTCGGTCACCGCGCTCAAAGCCCGCGATAAAAGCTATGCAATAGCTTAAAAACATTTTTATATAGTTTTTCCACTTTTTTTTAACACGTAAAAGTTAACGGTATAATTAAACCAAGCAATCACTTGGGATTGTGGATTTCTTCTTCTTGGTCTTCATTTAAGCACCAACAATCTCTGTTCAGTTTGTTTTTATAGCAACATGCTTTTGTTAATGGTAACTACATTTTACTAATGTGACAAAAATGGAAATACTCAGCAAAGAAAAATTACACAAAATTTATTATTCATGATAGATAATAGTAAAAAAACATGCCTGTTCGTCATTCTAATTTTTTGATATTTATCTTCATCAGGATGATTGATGATATTCTCGAGATATTTACAAAGAGTTTCAACACAGGCGTCTATCTGAAAATATATTTTTAATTAGTGAATATTAGTTTAAAATGCCCATACTTAAGTATTAATTCAATACATTGTTAAGGATGAGAATATCTCACATATAGTTTGCAAAGTTCATTATTATATCTGAGACAGATATTTACAAAATCTGGATTGATAATGTTTAATAATCAAAGTTTTTTGTACAGCATATGTAACACAATGGAAAAAAAAATACAGCATAATGTGAAACAATAAAAAATCTGATGATGAAACAGGTCAATGCTCCCACAGTCTCATGTGATTCAGGTAATTGTTACTTCCAAAAATAAATAATTAGGTCCCAAGAGAATATTACTTCTATCATTGTAATAGTTTAAGCTTTGGCAATCATGAAAGATCACTAAAAACATGAGATGAGTTTAAATTTAGAATTCTACAACTTCTTTTAAAAAAGAAGGTGTAGAATAGTCTCAATTCACACAATCAACACATAATGTTGTACGTGCATTACTCAAAATCCTTGTAGCTATTTAGAACATTTCTAAATAAATTTTACTGTATACTTGGAATTTTAAACAGTTAAACAAGCTAACTATTGTTGTGAATGAGTTATTCTACACAAAGTACCCTATTTTACTAGAGTTAATCTTAGGGTCTACTATGCGTCATGATAATCGCCTTATCGTTGCCGCCGCTGACTACTCCCCGAATCCTGATCACGCAGGAGCCAGTCACCGTCGACGCCCTAGACACGTCCTTACGGATCCATCAGATCCAATAACCTTTGCACTAGACGCCTTCAGCTCTAACACTAGGAGCAGGCTTAGGGACCCCGGTAACCGTGCTCGTCGAACTCGACAAAGAGGTCGCCGTGCAACCTAACCCATGAATCAGCTCGCTGAGTTTCTCGCCGGATCTTCTCAGCGGGTCGCGATTCCGATCCGGTAGTAGATTCATTCGCGAAGCAGCTGCTCTTGAGCTGTTAGGTCTCCTTCGAAGGCGCTCGGGTAGCTGTTAGCAAATCCCACCCCTCCTGACTGAGCCTTTGCTCGCCCACCTGTCCTGGTGAAACTGGAAAGGCCTCCGGGCCACCAGTAATCCTTCAATCATAAAAAAAAGGGTCTACTGTTGAGAATTTAGATAATATATAATATAGATAATAGATAATATACACTTACTTTTTCTCTATTATTATTACATGATTGTATTATAAGACACGCAGTCAGCCCTCTCTCCTCCTCAAGTTGCTCGTAAAGGAAAGTTTTGATATTCTTTTTCCACTCATCACGGGGTAATACATCGTTGCTTATAATAGGACACCTGTGGAAGTAATTTTAATAAAAAACGTTACTAAATTTAATTTGCTCGAGATTGTATGCAAACCTTGCTGCATAACAACATAAAACTTTTAGGTAATAAATGATTTTTGAGTCTGCTTCAGTAAGTATCTACAGTCGGCATCGCTGCGCCACTTTGAGAAGGCGGCACGAAGACTCTCAAGGCTATCAGCATAGTAAAAAAAAAAAGGCTGCCATATAAACTGTTATTCTGTTCCTGGCTGTAGGAGTTTTTGATATTACAGCAGTTCTATGTTATGTTCTATGCCCATTGATTTTGGCAACAATGTAAAAAAAATAAACAAATGATAATATTTTTGGTTTAGACTAATGTTACGGGTATGCCATATTTTTTATAAAATGCTGATGCATATAATTTTCTATGTTATGTTCTATAGTCGGATTTTTAATTAGACGAAGCCAGCTGACAGTAGCTAATGTCACTTTGTGAAATAATGTTGCTATATTTAAAGTAATAGTGATGCGTTCAGTTCTCGTTCAATCACATAAATGAACAATGAGTGTGAAGAGTTACTCATTAATTTCAAACTATAAAAGAATATTATTTATATTTTACAATAAAATTGTATTAAAGTGATCCAATATAATAATATGTTACTAGTAGTATGTAACTACAATCAGTTTTTTTTATTTTCATTACCTATGTACCTATAATTGTTATATTTATACATCTATAGTTTCAACTATATGATGCATTGGAAATAGGACAGTCTTACAAGCTTCCTCGCAATGTTTTTCTTAATGTTTAAAACACTCGGTATTCAGTACAGGTAGATACCATAGGAACATAATGTTTCGTCGAAAACTCGTTGGTATGTACAAAGCACGGCTAAAATTCGAACCCCGTGCCCGATATCGGCAGTTCGGCACACTAACTATTCACTAGACAATCGAGGCAATTTCATTAATTCAGGAGTTTTTTCAATCGTTCACTTTGTCACAACACTATTTTTATTTCATCAAAAACTGACAACACAGTAAACGTCAGTTTACTTCGTCTAATAAAAAATCCGACTATATGTCCATTGATTTTGTCTACAATGTAAAAAGATACACAAATGATAATATTTTTGGTTTAGACTAATGTTACCAATATGTCATTATTTTTATAAAATGCTGATGCATATAACTCATGCATATAGTCATTAACTGAATGTCTTCTTACAGTACATACTCGTGTGCATATCATATTATATGTGTAAAAAAAACTTCAGTATTACTTGAAATAAACACCACTTGCGGCAAAATTCTTCGGTAAATCCTCTTCAGTGAAGCTTTTTTGTGCCTCGACTGGTGGTGTAGCTTCTGAACTAGATGCCTTTTCATTTTCTAATTCTTTCCTTACTTGCGCCTATGAAATATAGTTTTTTTTATAAATATACTAGCTGTACCCGTCCGCTTCACTGGGCATTTAAAATTAACATTATTATTGCTCACCCCCACAAACATCATCATCATTAACGCCCCCACAACTGGTGTAGGGAGTCCAACACTCGAATATTAGTCTATCCATTAAGTACATGTATTTTCTACATGGATACCAAGTTTCAAGTCAATCAGATGCATGGTTATTATAGCAGAACATCTGCACGGTAGTTATAGCGGAACATCCGCAAAAACCACTGTAGATTTATATATTAGTATAGATTTAACTTTTACTAACTAAAATTTATACAAATACATTTAAGACTAATCTTTTATTCTGAAATGGGCATTTTTATTCGTATTTTTACTACAGGTACAATTAGAAAGATAAAACGTAGAAATGGAATTCTGCTGTACTACATTTCTCTTCATTTAAACTTACAACTAACTTAAGTTTATTTTGACCTTAAGCTTATCAGTATAAAAACAGTAAACTATTCATGAAGAACGGGCATTCTTATTAAGAATATCTTTGTAGCAAAATTAATATGTACCTGAATAGCAGCTAATGATGTATTAAAGCCTGGGTTTTCTCTCTTTTGATTGAGTCTAGCTAAAGCAGCCTCGGCTGCAACTTTGCTTTCTTCTGAAAGCCCTGATCTTTTAACAACTGGGACGTCTTTTTTCACAGAATCGTGACTGCTCGTCGTTGACTCAGTCAATTTATGACCTCGACCGGCCAATTTGAATTTTGCATCGACTTTCTTCTTCTGGAAGAACTTTTTTATCTTGTCTGCCATTTTAAATTCTTGGAGTGTGCTCTTTAGGTAGCTTCAGTTTTGATACACTCTCTTTGAGTTGTTCTATTGTGGCTGATGTAGCTGTATAAGTTTATAAGATAATTAAACAAATATAATATTGATATATTTTAAAATTTGAGACATCTTATCTATACTAATTTATACTAATATTATAAAGAGGAAAGATTTGTTTGTTTGTTTGTATTGAATAGGCTCCGAAAGTACTGAACCGATTTGAAAAATTCTCTCACTGTTTGGAAGCTACACTATTCCCGAGTGACATAGGCTATAATACTTTTTTCTTTAAAATTAGGGATCCTTACTAAAACTCCAATAATGTTACGAAAATTAGAAAAATAATAATATAAAAATGATGAGAAAATAGATAAAAACAAATATTATTTAAATGAAAAGAAACATTCATTAAAATTATAATAATTATTTAAACTACTTTTATAATTTTCTATTTTTAGAAACCTGACACAAATATAAGGGTTTGTGTGTGTATTATATTTTTTTATTTTGAATTTTTTGTTAAAGACCCGAGCGAAGCCGAAGCAGGCCGCTATATTATATAATTATAGAGTATGATTGTAAAATAATTCTATATATTGTACCAATTTAAATTTATCATCATTTTTCACTTAGCCAGCAAGACCTCATTCCACTGTAACTGTCGCTAAACATCTTTGAAACATCTGTCCTATCTCATGAATAGTGTTGAGGTACCTCAAGTGACATCTATTGCGGATAGGTGGTGCTATGTCATAAATCTTAAATGACAACAATGCACAAACAGTTGTCTGATAATTTACATTGTTGTACTGCGTTATAATATAAATATTTTTGTTATTATAATAAAAGAGAAGCATAATTTGAGCGACATGTAATATTAAATGTGCGAAATTGTACTTTTTAAATACTGTTCAATTATTATTTCTATAATTGGACCGTAAAGTTCAATGATCCAGCGATCCTTTATTAAAAACAATAATAACATGACTCACCCGGTTTCATGAACCTCTCGGAAATTCTTTTACCGTACACTCGCCACGACAGACAAATCAGCAATAAAGTTATAAACAGTATCAATAGAAACGTTTTTAATAATAGTATTTGAAACTCATTAAAATAAAAGGCTTCCGCTAGTTCACCGTAAAACGTGAATTGATCTAGATTTAAGAACGATGTGGGAAAATTATCGATAGGAAGTGATGAAAAACACGATTCAAAGAAGTCTTTTGCAAAAGACAAAGTATCCTCGATTTGAAGATACAGAGCTTCGTATAGAGTGTTATTAAAAACAGCGTTGTCGAAAACGGACATTACATTGATTTTCTTTATAAATTACCTACATAAAGGAAAATTGTTAAATTTCCACGGTCATATTGAAAATTGCATACCCTTTGGTTGGCCTTTTGTCAAATTCCACAATTGTCAATTTGTCATTATGACAGTTGATGTTTGTGATAGGTGTTACAAATGGAACATCAATTCTAGGAGCTCCGAGAAAAATTCCAAATTACTAAACAAAAAATCAAATCGATTCTAAATTTAATTCGGTATATGAACAATTTTATATATTTCAGATAATTCAAGATTTTTACTTTTAATTCACTCCACCACCATCAAGTAAGCAATTATGTGAGTATAGGGCCACCGAGTCGTTATGGTGTTTGCTCTGATGAGGCCTGTTTACAAATGACAATGAAAAAAAAATTATGTTCGTGAACCCATCGGATTTTAATAAAAACCAGATTGAAAAATTCCAACACGGGCAGACTTCATTTTTCCGTGGCGTGAATATGAATGATAAGAATGTTTCTATACCAAAAATAGAATATAACGGACATTCTATTTTTGGTATAGGAGAAGACAATTACTGCTAATTTTTAAATGGTTTGCAGTTTAAAACATATTGCTTGCCAGCGCCCCTAGTGGCAGACGTAGGCACACTCTTGTGTTCCTTGTTCCAACTCCATACAAATTTGAGTTTACTTTTAGGCTACTGAGAACGTTAAAAAACTTGCACTAAGCACACTGGTTGACCCCGAGCTCGACCACCTGTCCCGGTGAAACTGGAAAAGTCTCCGGGCTACCAAGCAGTATCACCCGGCGCTGGGAAATCTTCACTTTGTCGTTACCCCTTCAGTGATAGGGAATAGAGACTGGTGATAGGGCGTATTATAAGGTCGAATTCACGGTCCACCTGGTGGTACGTGGTTACCGGAACCCAAACACATTAATGACGCAAATGCCACCACCCATCTTGAGACATGAGTTCTGAGTCTCAGTTCTAGATTACAACGGCTCCACCCTTCAAACCGAAACGCATTACTGCTTCACGGTAGAAATACGCAGTAGTGTTGTTGCCTACACGTGCGGACTCACAATCCGCCCTACCGCTAGTAATTATGTATTTTTTTCGGGTTTTATTCATATTGCACGATGAAATTCCTTCAGCGTGGAAGTCGACCGTGAACATTTGTTAAGTACGTACCTATTTCATTAGAAAAATTAATACCTGTCTGCGAGATTCGAACACTGGCATAGTTGCATAGCTCGTAGCGAATGCACCAGGCATCTTGATCTTTAAGCCACAAGGACTTCAAGGTGAAGCCGGAATGGCCTAAACAAAAATAATATTAAATAATTTATTGCCTTTTATACAGATTTAGAAAGGTAAATAAATATAGGAAAGACAAGAAAAGAAAAATAAGGCAAAAGGATGTGACTCAGCTGATGCTGTTCAAAGTGAATGCATCGAACAACGCTGATTTTCAGTCGACCCCGTTCTCCTTTGGTTTTTGGGGGATTTAAGGCTAAGTGCGTGTGTTCAGCTATACAATAAGACTGTATCATATTTTTATACGTTATCATCAACATTCTCCTGCCCTTCTCCCAGCCACATGGGGTCGGCGTAAGATGTTTTCTCCTTCCATACTCCTCTCCTCCTCCTCCTCCTTCAGTCGATCGCTCATTGTTGAGCATCGTGATGCGCCCGTCTGTGACCTTTTTTTATAATACTCCTCTATCATATACCATTTATTTGCTCACTCCCCTCTTCTACATATCGCCTTTCACGCAATCCATCCATTTCTTCTTAGCTCTACCTCTTCGTCTATTTTTATACGTTATATAATATAGAATTCAAGGAAAGTTTCAAAAGCCGAGTTCCGAAACAAACCTCTCTCTCCGTAACGAAACTAGTCTCCACAATACAAGGATGGCCTATTACGGAACTCATTCTGGTATTATTGAACGTTAATATGTTTCTGTGATCGCTCAATAAGCCTTATAGTTATTTAGTGCGGATGTTCTCGTTAAGAGATTTCGTGTCGGCACTCGGCGATATTTGGCTTCTGACAGACGGACTAGAGCGGCAGGTGTCCTCGCATTACCGTTCCAAAGGCCTAAATAGGTAAAAAGAATATATTAGAGGACGAATAAACACAAACAAATGTTGATATGCAGTGCCTTGTTAATAGATACGTGTTATCAACTCTCTTAGATTATCATAATCTCAAACACATCTCGGAGGTTATCGACAATCAGAATAAACAATACAAGTGTTACATAAAACAGTGTAATGTGTTAATTTGTGCGGAGTTCACAACTAGGAATATTAAGTAAGTTATAAATATTTATTTTCTTTTTGTCGTTAGAGATATTCCTGTGGCTGATTGAATAAGGAACGCGCGTATTAAAAACTTGGGGCTTATTAAAAAAAAACCTGTTAATTCAATTTTTATTAGGAAGTTAAGTACCATTGGTTATACACTTAATATATGTTAAGTACGGTACCCGTTTTGTTCTTTAATTCAATGTCAACTTCGAATTATAGTCCTAAAGTGCCGTTCACACTTTATTTCGGAGTTTATGAGTCGTTAAACTGGCTACAAACTGTCCGATTTCGCACGAGGTTGCCACAATAAGACAACGTTCCCAAACTTCTGTGTAATGGCTGTTCGTTTTAGTTCCCAACTATAATAAAGGGACCGGAAGTCGTGTTAACCTTTTGCATTATATTGACCCCAAACGAATTATTTTGATTTGAACATGTATGTACTTACTGCTTGATACGACAGTTTCGAAATTCGAAAATTCATAACATGCTCTATGTTTGACATTTTTATTTTTATGTTTCTCAACTGTACTAAAAATCTAGTCTAGATTACATATACGTAGGTAACATAATAAAATTTAATTCCGGAAAGATATGTTAAAAATAGCTGCCCACGTAGAAAAAAGATTAATGTATACAAGCGCATACAATAGTAGAAAATAAAGTGCTGTAACCAAATTATCTTGTTTAATAAATATATCAAATACCTATATACCATAAATTAACAAAGAATGAAAATTGATTTAAAAACAAAACAAAAAAGCACGCCTTTGTTAACATAATAACTTAAAAAAACTAGAAAGTATTTTATATAAGTTCAGGTAAAAAAAGAATGAATAAGAAAAAACATTTTATCGTAAAAATGTGTGGGCGCTTATAATGATGAAAAGCGTACTAAAAAATTGTCGAATTTCGCAGCGAATTACAAGAAAAATAACTTTTAAAATAAAATAGCTGTTTAATAATTGTTATTTAAAATCAAAGCTATTTACCCTCAAATAAGAATCTATGTATTAATACGTGAAGCAAAAACTTTGGATCCCTTTTAACGAAAATTGTGCGGACGGAGGAGTATGAAATTTTGCACACTTATAGAGAATATAGAGAAGAAGTGCACAATGCTAATATTTTTTTTAAATAATGCTGAAAAGATACAATAAATCAATAAAGAAAACATTACACACACTACATACCATGTATTTGACGCACACACGCATGCATACTATTTATTGTCAAACTTTTCTTCTTGACGTCTGTGGTCAAATTGAGCATAGATTAAATATGGTTTGTCATTATTAATATTTTTTTATAGTGTAGCCTTCGCGAAATTTAGGATTATAGAAGTATAAAATACAATCATAATAGTGTACAAACTTACAATTCCAATTAATTATAGTCGAATTTCGACTACTGCGGGACCTCTAGTATCATAGAATAAGTCCTAATAAGCACGGTGTTAAATTTTTTTTTTTATTGCTTAGATTGGTGGACGAGCTTACAGCCCACCTTGTGTTAAGAGGTTACTGGAGCCCATAGACATCCCCAACGTAAATGCGCCACCCACCTTGAGATATAAGTTCTAAGATCTCGTAGAGTTACAAGGCGTTCGACAAAGTCTGGCACAACGGTTTGATATACAAACTGTATAACATGGGAGTGCCAGACAGACTCGTGCTCATCATACGAGACTACTTGTCGAAACGTTCGTTTTGATATCGAGTCGAGGGAACGCGTTCCCGGCCCCGTCACGTCACAGCCGGAGTCCCGCAAGGCTCCGCCCTCTCCCCGCTACTATTTAGTTTGTATATCAATGATATACCCCGGTCTCCGGAGACCCATCTGGCACTCTTCGCCGATGACACCGCCATCTACTACTCGTGTAGGAAGAAGGCGTTGCTTCATCGACGACTTCAGACTGCAGCTACCACCATGGGACAGTGGTTCCGGAAGTGGCGCATCGACATCAACCCCACGAAAAGCACAGCGGTGCTCTTCAAAAGGGGTCGCCCTCCGAACACCACGCTGAGCATCCCCCTCCCGACTAGGCGCGTCAACACCTCCGCCCCCGCCATTCGCCCAATCACGATGTTCGACCAGCCCATACCGTGGGCCCCGAAGGTCAAATATTTAGGCGTCACCCTCGACAGTAGGATGACATTCCGCCCTCACATCAAGACGGTACGCGACCGTGCCGCCTTCATTCTAGGACGTCTCTACCCGATGATATGTAGGCGAAGTAAAATGTCCCTTAGAAATAAGGTGACACTCTACAAAACTTGCATACGCCCCGTCATGACCTATGCAAGTGTAGTGTTCGCTCACGCGGCCCGCACTCACTTAAAGTCATTCCAAATTATTCAATCCCGTTTTTGCAGGATAGCCGTCGGAGCCCCGTGGTTCGTCAGGAACGTCGACCTCCATGACGACCTGGACTTAGAGTCCACCAGTAAGTATATGCAGTCGGCGTCGATGCGCCACTTCGATAAAGCGGCACGACACGAGAACCCTCTCATCGTGGCCGCCGGTAACTACATTCCCGATCCTGCGGACAGAATGGAAAGCAGTCGACGTCGCCCAAAACACGTCATCTCGGATCCTCCCGATCCACTAACGGTGCTTCTAGGTACTTCAAGCACCGGTCACCGTTCTCGTCGAACCCGTCGACGAAGGGCTCGACGAGTAAATTAACTCTCAGACACAGCCCACTGAGTTTCTCGCCGGATCTTCTCAGTGGGTCGCGTTTCCGATCCGGTGGTAGATTCTGCGAAGCACGGCTCTTGCTAGGGTTCGTGTTAGCAACGTCATCAGGTTTGAGCCCCGTGAGCTCACCTACAAAAGTTAGGGTTACGCTGATATAGCCTCTCAAGGCTATCAGCTTAGGTAGGAAAAAAAAAAAAATAGTTACAACGGCTGCCCTACCCTTCAGACCGAAACGCATTACTGCTTCACGGCAGAAATAGGCAGGGCGGTGGTACCTACCCGCGCGGACTCACAAGAGCTCCTACCACCAGTAAATTATGATTGTATTCATTTAGATGCAACATATAATGTATGTAACATAAACACATATTATCCATATATCCGTACTATAATTAATTGTGCATTGCAACTGCAATTTTTATTTATTTAATTTAATAATGTCATTTTGTTGTCCTTTTCATAACTGTTTTTTTTATTAATCACGTTCTTTTTATTTTTTAATATATTTTACAATGATGTGTATTGGCCGGTCTGATGCTGGTGTGCGCGTCACTCCGCAGGTGCCGGCGGAAGATCAGCGCCGCAGTACCGATTGTCTCGATACTGTTAGGCATTGCTGAGCCGGTAACCGTTTCCAAGCCTCGTTATTTTTGCTATCTTTTTTATTTATTTTTTGTACTTAATTTGTGTTTGGAATAAATGTTAATTATTATTATTATTATATGTGCTCTGAGGAATTGTTCGAGATGATACCATCATCTCGTTTTTACCATCGCACCGCCTGCCACCGGAGTAGAGTTCATCCACTACCTGGAGCCACTGCGGTCATTCACAGTGCGTTTCCAGAGGTCTTTTTTTGCCACGTACCATCAATGAGCTCCCGTCCACGGTGGGTCCCGAGCGCTATGACATGTCCTTCTTCAAACGAGGCTTGTGGAGAGTATTAAGCGGTAGATAGCGGCTTGGTTCTGCCCCTGATATTGCTGAGGTCCATGGGCGACGGTAACCATTCACCATCAGGTGGGCCGTGTGCTCGTCTGCCTACAAAGGCAATAAAAAAAATCCCTGTGTAGGACTGACAGCACAATACTAGTACCGTAGGCTTGGCTTGAAACCAAAATAAATGAATAGCACAAAAATGCACTATGCCTTATAAGATTTTCTCCTGTGGAAAAAAAAAAAAATGCCTTATATGAGTAAAAGGTTATTTTCTAAAGTGTTTTCTTTGGTTCTAGTAGAAGGTTCTAGTAGAGTCGTAGAAATAGTCAGTAAAATATTCAAATGTCGCCGCTAAAAAATTCGTCGTCGCGACCACGGAAAGTGTATAAAGTATTGGAAACAATATCAACAAGAAAAAACGCATTAGACCTTAAAGTTACTTACAGTACCCGGCGATAAATATTTGCA
This sequence comes from Bombyx mandarina, assembly GCF_030267445.1. Classification (NCBI taxonomy): domain Eukaryota; kingdom Metazoa; phylum Arthropoda; class Insecta; order Lepidoptera; family Bombycidae; genus Bombyx; species Bombyx mandarina. The sequence goes on from NC_143233.1 coordinate 4,079,451, forward strand.
CATCGACCGTGGAAAAGAGACGGTTAATTTTTGCTTTGTAGAGCGTTATATCTGTCGCACATTATTTAATTGACATTTAATCTCCTAAGATACGGGATCGTTGTTGTTTCATCGCACACAGGTAACGCTCTACGACAATAACAAAATTAGACGACTGTCTCTTTCTAAATATCGATGTGCAATATTTATTGTCTGGTACTGTACACGCTTTGCCGATAAATCTTTTTTGTTTATAAATAAATAAATAAATAAAATTCATTTCATTCAGACCCTCTTAAGTCCATATGTTGTAAGTAGAATAATACTTAGAACTATGTTAGTAAAATTAAAATTATAATTAAAATTAAAATTAGCAATTAAAACATTTAAACATTTAATTCATAAATCTGCGCTGCTTTGAGGCACCTGGTATATGGGTATGTATATTAAACCAGTGTCTCAAAACAGCACATTCGGGTTTATTACCTATAACCATCAGGATATTATTGGTACTCGCACGAACCCTACGCATCAGTGAGGCCGTTCGTTTGCGGATGATTGATGAAAAGTCATCCACGTGAGCATCCGCAAACATACCTGATGCGCTAGAGTACCGCGGGAGCCCCAACAACAACAATGTTTATGAAAGGTACCTACCGTGATTCATTTTCTCGATCCTTGACAAAGTCTAAATTAATTTTCACGTTGATCAGTTGAGTAGTTAAGACGTGAAAGCGTAATAAGCAAGCTTATTTTCGTATGCATACAATTTGGAAATATAAATTAAAATTCTCTTAATAGAAACATAAGGCTTAATGAAAAAAAAACTATATACCTATCTAATGCTTTGAACATTGACTGTTTGTAATTGTGTGAAAAAACATCAATTTCAAACTGTTCACGTCTGACCTGTCGTACGGTGATAAGCCAACGGTAATATCCCCTGAGTTTCTCGCCGGATCTTTTCAGTGGTTCGTGATTCCGACCCAGTGGTAGATTCAGAGAAGCACTGCTCTTTCTAGGGCTAGTGTTAGCAATTCTCTCAGGCTGAGACTAATATCCGTGAGTGGCTGAAATAGTCCTTTAGATTATCAGCGGTTAGGTAAGGAAATGATATTGGAAATCTTTCCTGGCGTGCCAAAAACAACTGTACTAAGTTTCACCATAGTCGGATGAATTAATTGGGAACGAATAGAGGACAAACAAACAATTTACTGGTCGTAGGACCTCTTGTGAGTCCGCACGGTTAGGTACCACCAGCCTATTTCTGCCGTGCAGCAGTAATGCGTTTCGGTTTGCAGGGCAGGGCAGCCGTTGTAACTATACTGAGATCTTAGAACTTATATCTCAAGGTGGGTGGCGCATTTACGTTGCAGATGTCTATGGGCTCCAGTAACCACTTAACACCAGGTGGACTGTGAGCTCGTCCACACATCTAAACAATAAAAAAAAATTATTAATACAGATCTATTATCATTTACATACCACATGTAACATTCCACTTGTTACAGTTTTACAGAAATGCGATTGTATGGATATATTTTTTTAGAATACGCATGAAAAGCTGTTGTTTTCTAAATAAATAAGTAGATACAACGAATACGTGGGTATTAATCTCACTATAAAATGATCCCGGTAGTTAGACAGGCCGGAAAAACAATTTGATTCACGGGAGGGTCAAAAACAGGGGCCCAGAGCTGTATATACCTACAAATAGTTTATGTAACCATTTCGTATGTCAATGTTTTTTTTAATACTTATTTAAATATACGAGCTATCGGGCCACCTAGTGTAAGGTCGATACTGGAATCTGAAGACATCATATGAATGCCACTTTGTAGGTAACAACATAGGGAAGGTTTTGCGGTAGGCAGCGGCTTGGCTCTGCCCTTGGCATTGCTGAAGTCCATGGGCGACGGTAACCACTCACCATCAGGTGGGCCGTATGCTCGTCTGCCTACAAAGGCAATAAAAAAAAATTAAAAAAGGGAAGATCGTTGACCTTGGGTGCTCGGTAGACGGACGCGGGTACATTTCGACTCTTCTTAGGATTTTTTAAATACAAACTTATCTATACTAATATTATAAAGAGGAAAGATTTGTTTGTTTGTTTGTTTCGAATAGGCTCCGAAACTACTGGACCGATTTGAAAAATTCTTTTTCCATTAGAAGCCGACTATGTCCCTGATGAACATAGGCTACTTTTTTAATTTTTTTTTTTTTTTTGGTTTAATGTGTATTTTAATGTTTCCGAAGCGAAGCGAGGGCGGGTCGCTAGTCTTGTATATAAATGTCGTTAGCTCGATTCAGGCATTTTCTCCTACCTTAACCTCGACTCGTGACCTCGAGGGGGCATGCTAGATTTACCGAACTAGTAGGTGAGCTCACGGGGATCTAGCCTGTGTATGTTGCTAACACTAGCCCTAGCAAGAGGAGTGATTCGCCGGATCGGAAACGCGACCCCCTGTGAAGATCCGGCGAGAAACTCTGTGGGCTGTATCTGTGGGCTAATTTACTCGCCGAACTCTTCGTTGCAAGCGACGGCCTAGACGAAAACTGTGACCGATGCCTGAGGTACCTAAAAGCACCGTTAGTGGATCGGGAGGATCCGAAATGACATGTGTTTTGTTTAATATGCTATCCTAAACTTGAAGTGGGAACACAAGCGGCACGAACAAGCAGGATATACTTACCCGTGCAGGCTTATGACGTACCAATAGTATATGCCGATTGATTATCGCACTGTTCTGGTATAATACTTAGAAGAAGCCACTGTCCATTTCCTTGTTACGACGCCCACGGAATGAAGGGATGATGCCATTCAAGACCGTCACAATAGCAGCAATAAAACTTATCTTCTTCTTCTTTCTAGAGTTTTCTCGGTCTAGTGCCAGAGTCTGCTATCCTACTTAAACTCCTTCATTTTGTCCGGTCTTCGGCATCCTCCTAGATGAGATTATTCTTCTCAAACATAAACGAGATGGAACAGCGTTTTAGATCGGTTTTCGCATCAATAACACCGACGGTAGTGCGAAATGCAACACAAGCCATATATCGACAAGAGAGGCTGTGTATTGAGCAAGGCGGAGCATACTTTGAGCCGTTTCTTTAAATTTTGTACTAGTGGTAGGACCTCTTGTGAGTCTGCACGGGTAGATACCACCACCCCGTATATTTCTGCCGTGAAACAGTAATGCGTTTCGGCTTGAAGGGTGGGGCAGCCGTTGTAACTATACTGAGACCTTAGAACTTACATCTCAAGGTGGGTGGCGGGATTTACGTTGTAAATATCCAAGGGCTTCAGTAACCACTTATCACCAGCTCGGCTGTGAAATCGTCCACCCAGCTTAGCAACAAAAACAAAATTGACGTTTATTATGATTGATTTATTATGATGACGTTTAGGTTGTTTCATTAGGTTAGGTCTTTAAAATTTTTGCCGTTTCGGGAATTAGGTACAAATGTAGATAGGTACATTCTAAGTTGTTTACTCTTTAATATTACTGAAGTAGGGTTTGCATATCAGTGAAAATATTTTTTTTTTGCGTATTTACATACAGCCTTACTACCGTTCTTAAATATTGAGAATGGACTCTTGTAACGTCCAATGTAACCTCCATTCGGCTTTACGGGTAGTTTTGTAAAACCCTGTATATTTAAGTATATCTGGTTTAGTATAACTATTAATGATCCAATGTTCAAATGACACTTATAGATTTGAATATTCATTTTACGTTTTTTTTGTTATGTTGAAAAATTTTAAATACGTAAAATTAGGTACTGTTTTCACAAAAATATTTTTCACTGACAACCCTAAGTGTATGGCAACAAAAAAAAAAAGAAGAAAGCAATCGTGCCTGATAGATGGCGCTGGTGATTTTTATCTTTCGAATCAGAGATCGAAAATGATATGAAATCTATTTATGTAAAAAATAATGTATGTGTTTATGTAGGTACTATATTCATCTAAAATTATCTTAGGTAGCTAACTTTCTGAATCGTCTTTTGGCGATTATAATATAATAATATAAAATGAATATTTTAATATTTAAAATAATTGCGTGTTGTTCCTGACGAAGGTACGGACTCAACTAGTGTTATAAATATATAATAATATACATATATGATCTCAAGGTTGGTGGGAGAAAACGACTTAGCTTGGCCAATATATAGACCCATCATTTCAAAGTGCAGGAAGTTTATAATATTGTTATTACCATTAATAAAGTTTATTCAGATCAAGATTCGAAAGTATGTAGTATCACATGTACGATATGTAAAAGCGACGGTAACCACTTACCATCAGGTGGACTGTATGCTCGTTCTGACTACTAAGCAATAAAAATCATAAAAAAGAACTTTTATCGATTAGTTTTTTATTTTTATTTTATTGCTTAGACGAGTGGACGAACTCACAGCCCACCTGGTTTTAAGTGGTTAATGGAGCCCATAGACATCAACACTGTAAATTAGCCACCTACCTTGAGATATAAGTTCTAAGGTCTCAGTATAGTTACAACGGCTGCACCACCCTTTAAATCGAAACGCACTACTGCTTCACGGCACAAATAGGCGGAGTGATGGTACCTACCCGTGCGGACTTACAAGAGTTCCTGCCACCAGTAATTACGCAAGTTATAATTTTGCGGGTTTCATTTTTATTACACGATGTTATTCCTTCACCGTGGAAGTCAATCGTGAACATTTGTCGAGTACGTATTTCATTAGAAAAAATGGTATCCGCCTGCGGGATTTGAACACCGGTGCATCGCTAGATACGAATGCACCGGACGGCTTATCCTTTAGGTCATGACGAATTCAATAGTTACGTTGGAAGATATATTATTTAAAGTAGCAACGATGCAAATTGTGTTTTCTCTAATTCAATACGACGCGGCATTAAGATAAGATTTGATGTTAATAAAACATTTTTATGATGGTGTACTTAAAACATTAAATCCACATTTATATCGAATTCGTCTCGTTCCAAGCGCTACAGTGTCCTAAGTCTTTAACCAGCAAATACCTCTGGCATTAGCACGTGATCAAACAAAACGAGCTTCATCATCATGCCAAAGTGCAAAGAGCAATGAAGATGTCTCCGAGATTCCTTGCTCGATCGAATTATGAATTAATTATTATCGGAGGACTAAAGTATCCAATATTCCCTTTAGTAGAAGTGGTAATGCGTAAAGTGTATTGATTCTAAAACAGGCCATCGAGTTATATGAGTGAATATGAAGTCGTTGTGGCCTAAAAGATAAGACGTCCGGTGCATTCGTATGTAGTGATGCACCGGTGTTCGAATCCCGCAGGCGGGTACCAATTTTTCTAATATAATACGTACTCAACAAATGTTCACGATTGACTTCGACGGTGAAGGAATAACATCGTGTAATAAAAATCATACCCGCAAAATTATAATTTGCGTAATCACCGGTGGTAGGACCTCTTGGGAATCCGCACGGGTAGGTACCACCACTCCGCCTATTTCCGCCGTGAAGCAGTAATGCGTTTCGGTTCGAAGGGTGGGGTTGCCGATGTAACTATACTGAGACCTCAGAACTTATATCTCAAGGTGGGTGGCGCGTTTACGTTGTAGATGTCTATGGGCTCCAGTAACTACTTAACATCAGGTGGGCTGTGAGATCGTCCATCCATCTAAGCAATAAAAAAAAAAAGAATAATTAACTCGACGGGCTGGTGTAGGTACCACGAATCGTTATTGTCATTGTAACAGTGGCATTGGCGGAGGTACATGATAAAAGCGTCATTCCCGTGTTCAAGCTGCTTCAAACTATTCTAAAGTGATAATTATCATAAGCCATCTAGTGCAATTTCAATAAAAAATTCTTAATCATTTTAATTAATCGAATCTTTTTTGTTTTTTACCATTGCGTGATAATATGAGTAAAAAATCTCATTGCTTAAGTGGCGGTCAGTGGTAACTGAAACCCATAGAAATTACGATGGGGAAACCACGGCCCATCTTGAAACAAGAGGTCGAATTAAAAATTTGATCATGACAGTGACATGATCTGACCTTTCAGACGGAAACATATGACTGATTTGTTGCGGAAGTAGCCGGGATGGTGGTAGCTACCGGTGCGGACTCACAAGAACCCTATTTTTAATAATTATTAATTTTTTTATTTTGCGGGTCTAATTGGAATGACACGACGTCATTCTATCATCGTAGAAATGTTCCGTGAAGTCGTACGCCAGTACTTCAGAAAAAATGTACCAACCTGTGGGATTCGAACACCGGTACGCATCGCTCGATACACGTGCAGTGGATGTCTTATCGTTTAGGCCACGAAGACTTCAAGATTGAATTGTAATTGTTGTAATTTACTGTCTCCTCATATATTCTATATATCTCGTATATTATTGTGCAGACAGTACTTGGAGTGTCTCGATTTGTAATGAAATCATGTTGACTGTACATTTCATATTAATATATCAGTTGAGTTGTTACAACGGAATTAAAAATTAAAAACTTCCAATACAATTTAGATGTGGTATCATGTCTTAAGAGGCTTTCGCGTCGCTACATCCTTGGGCTTTTTAACTCGCTTAAAAATAAGTAGGAAATGAGTATTTTTGCGTTGAAAAAAACAATGCAAGCCATGCCGATAAAATAAAGTTTTCACTGTCAGAATATTTAAAATCTAATTAATATTATTTGTGTTAATTGATGGATCCTGCCTTATTATTTATCTGGTTATGAATGACATGAACTTTATTGGTATCATACTATTTTATAGTTTATGTCTTATTGTCCTGAGTTCACATTTTCAGCTGCGAAAATAATACAAAATAAGTGTTTTTTTCGGCTTTGGGCATTATTAAGACTACTTTAAGTGATTTGATCTAGAGTTTATTAATTTCATTTTATTATTGCAGTCGTTTGGTAACATTACACTATCCGTGGCCCTTTACAATTAAAGGTTTTTTTTATTGCTTAGATGGGTGGACGAGCTCACAGCCCACCTGGTGTTAAGTGGTTACTGGAGCCCATAGACATCAACAACGTAAATGCGCCACCCGCTTTGAGATAAGTTCTAAGGTCTCAGTATAGTTACAATGGCTGCCCCACCCTTCAAACCGAAACGCATTACTGCTTCACGGCAGAAATAGGCAGGGTGGTGGTACCAACTCGTGCGAACTCACAAGAGGTCCTACCACCAGGAAGAAGCTATTCTCCTTCTTCGTAGCTTTCTTCATTACTGAAGGTCATGTCTCTGAAACTTGACCGTTGCCTGCTTCATGAGCTGTTTCCACCTTGTCCGGTCCTCAGCTTCTCGTAGCGCGGTAGTGACTGGCAGCCGAGTTAGGATTGGTTACACCAGTGGCTAGGTGCTTGGCCGCGTGGTCTCCTTTCTTCCACCTTGCCTTCATAATCACTTTGTCTAAGTTATCCGGCTGTTGGCGAATAACTAAAGATAAAAAAATAAATAAAGAGCTATTAATAGACATATAATGAATGTGCTAAAGACAAAAACATTTCTTGACATTTAAGTATAGTAACGTGAAAGATGATATGTATCAACCACGAAAACTGTAAAATATTCGGCACATTCAAAATAATAAACCCTTTTTTTTTTTTTTTTTTTTAACGCTGGGGAATCCATTTACGGATACCCGGTCCGGGGGGGTAACGAACCGGGTTATGTCGGACTCCGGCGCCTCCTGAGAGGAAGAGGGGGACGAGAAGGTCCTCCACCTCCCCGAATTCCTCGCAAGAGACTACGCCTTGAAAAAGGCGCGCGAAGCACTTGCCCCGCAGAACGACTACCGACTAAACCCCATCGAGCTCCACCACACCGGCTACACCAGACATACGGTACCGCAGTGCGCGCCGAAAGTCTGCCTTCGCCGGTACCCGTCCTGATGATAAGACGGGATTTCATCTCCGGGAAAATCCCGAAGGACGTCATTTCGGGAGATACACCGTGGGCGGCGCACAGGAGCCACCTTGCACCGCCCCACCACCGGACCGACAGTCGAGTACCGGGCGTCCCCGCACCCGCCACCTGATAGTCCCTACGGGGGCTGAGCGGGAGCTTCACGCCCGCGCCGGCCATCCCGCCTTCTGCGCTGAGGTGCTGAAGAGGGATCCCACTCCCTTTCACGCTCCTCAGCCTCACGGGACGCCATTACCAGGTCACAAAACCTGGCCATGGCCTCCCACGAGCCCTGATCCTCTAACATGCGGGCGACGACAGCCCGCAGGGAGAGGTTTCTCCCCAGCACCGCGACGAGATCTCGCCGCGAGTGCTCCCAAAAAAAAAAAAAAGATTAAGCCGCTAAAATAGATTTTATTTTGTCAAAATAAACAAATGTTTCTCTTCCTTTCTAAATTGTTATATGCAAATTAAATGAGTTTTCTCTGTCTGTAATGATTAGTCGATACCGACGTACTATCGCGAAGGTTTAATGCTTATTAAGCACTAACCCAGTCCGCGGTGTATCGCGTTCCGACTACGCAGGCTGGTTCTGGCCCAGCGGGGTATCCCGGAACATCAGCGGCATCGTCGTCGTCGCCGACGTCGTTGGTCGTCGACTATCGCTTCGACGACCCGTCGGTCGGGCGTCCTGGGGGTGGCGCCGCGTGTCTGGTTGTAGTGTTGACCGCGAGAACCCCCCTACTCTGACCCGTTTCTGACCCCGGACAGAGATCGGACGTTGGGTGTAAGAGTGCCGGGCAGTTATTTAGTGCCCTAAAACTCCTTGGGTACGCGGTCTGCTCCCAACATCTGCAGATCGTCAAGTCCCACATACGCCCCCTAAACGCGGGGACCTCGCAGGAGGTTCGGCATCCAGCCCGGAAAAAAAAGAAGAAATATTTAGCACTTTAATTATGTTGAAATTTGCGCGGCTTGAGATATTTTAAAACGATTACAGACACATTTCGCTATTAAACCTCGTGATATAAGTTTGTTTCGTTTAACGATATCTTATCAAGTAAAATTTCTCTGCTTGAGACCGTTTCGTGTGATAAGTCCGTCTATGTCACGGCTCTGCGATAGCGCGAGATGAGTATATTGACACATGTTGTAAACAAGAAATCATTTTTATAATGGCATTCCTTGACAACTGGTTTTTGATCTTGGGAATAAGGATTTCGGAATCGTGTGCCGACATCTCTAGTTATAGCAGTAGTTTCTGATTTGACTGCTCCGTGTCATCACGTAGTCATCCACGAAGATTTCCCTTGCAAGGGTTCTGGGGTGATGTTTTCCGACAATTGCATGCTTTGGTGGTATCACCGTCATTTTAACAGTAGGCAGCGGCTTGGCTTTGTTGTAAATGCTGCGCTACTAAGAGAAGATTAATTTTTTGTTATCAAATATTTACTAATTTCTTTTAATAGGTATGTAAGTAGGTTTTTTTATTGCCCTTGTATGCAGACGAGCGTACGGCCCACCTGATGGTTAGTGGTTACCGTCGCCCATGGACTTCAGCAATGCCAGGGGCAGAGCCAAGCCGCTGCCTACCGCTTAATATTCTCCACAAGCCTCGTTTGAAGCAGGACATGTCATAGCGCTCGGGAAGCACCGTGGAGGGAAGCTCATTCCATAGCCGTAAGGTACGTGGCAAAAAAGACCTCCGGAAACGCACCGTGGATGACCGCAGTGGCTCCAGGTAGTATGGATGAACTCTACTCCGGTGGCGGGCGGTGCGATGGTAAAAACGTAATGATGGTATCATCTCGATAGATGGTTTGTTAACAGCCACACGAAGGTATCTACCGGCCCTCAACAGATCTTCGTCACACGTCTATCTATCACAGTTTCAGAACCGGCCACCCGCTGCAAAAGTCTGGCGGGTTGATGCAAGCGCTAAGTTTCAAGTCGAGCTTGTTTGGCGTGTTTGACAAGTACGGCGCCATCTACAGCATTGAGAGTAGAGCCATGTCGACGGGGATCCCCGTCATGAACGAATTTCCTTTTAGAAGCCGACTGAGTTGCAATCGGTTTTAAATTTCATCTTTGACGCCACTTTTATTAGATCGTAGATAAGATAGTATCGGTTTATACAAAACTAGCGACCCGCCCTCGCTTCGCTTCGGAAACATTAAAACACACATGAAACCAAAAAAAAAAAAATTAAAAAAGTAGCCTATGTTCATCAGGAACAATGTAGGTTTCTAATGGAAAAATAATTTTTCAAATCGGTCCAGTACTTTCGGAGCCTATTCGAAACAAACAAACAAACAAATCTTTCCTCTTTATAATATTAGTATAGATATAGATGTTTCGAAATGCATCCAGCGAATAAGGCATTGGAGTTTAGCTTTGACATTGTTGTATCAAAAGGTCGCATTTGTTTATGTCATGTTGCATGCATGAATATTTCACTGAATGATGACGACACCTTTTTTTCCGGGCAGAAGGCCAAACCTTTTCGAGGTGTCCAGGCATAGAGGGTACGCGGGGTACCTATGTGGGACTGGACGATCTGCAGATACTAGGAACATACCGCGAGCCTAAGGATATTTTTAGGGCCCTGCTGCATTAGTAAATCAGTAAACACCTACCACAACCTCTGTTACTTCGGTCGAATATTGACAATAAATTTAGGAATTGAACATAAAAATGCCTTTAGTATTTATATTATAATTTGCGACCAACTAACATTTATCTCAAGCTAGTCTCGCTGCATCAATATTCTATTAGCAATTTTAATGTAATCTTAGTTTGTATTACTTCGCAAGAATACCACTTTTATACGGCATAGTAGGTTTTGAATACTTATACCAGTATCGGTATATGTTATCGTTACTGGTGGTAGGACCTCTTGCGAGTCCGCACGGCTAGGTACCACCACCCTAACTATTTCTGCCGTGAAGCAGTAATACGTTTTGGTTTGAAGGGCGGGGCAGCCGTTGTAACTATACTGAGACCTTAGAACTTATATCTCAAGGTGGGTGGCGCATTTACGTTGTAGATGTCTATGGGCCCCAGTAACCACTTAACACCAGGTGGGCTGTGAGCACATCCACCCATCCAAGCACTAAAAAAAAAATGCTACGCATGTTACGTTATGTTAGTATGAAATTTTCAATTTGTACTGCTATTTATTGTAATGATACACTATAATTAGCAAGGTAGGTATAGATTTAAAAAAAAAAAAATTAGTTGTCTGTAAAGTCGTTTTACGGACGATAGTTTTACGGAGTAACGTGAGTAGCAGAACTATTTGAACTTCCAGCTCCGACGTCACGCGAGAAGAAAGATAAATGTGTCACAGGGCAATGCTTGGCCCGATCGTACCTCTCTATCGCTTGTTGCAAGCTCAGACTTAGGCGGAACGTGACACTTTTTCGTGCGTGCAGCCGATGTTCATTAATTTATAAGACGTTATCACGTAAAAAATGCCAAAGAAGGATATACTGTTTGGTATTATTAACACATCGCTCGCTCGCTCGTAGAGGCTCCGATAACTTGGAGAAGCTGATGGTAGTTGGTCAGGTTGACGGGAGAAGATCACGCGGACGCTCACCTACACGCTGGTCTGATCTGGTTAAGACGCTCACCGGCCTGCCAATAACCGAGGCTATAAAGACTGCCGATGACAGGAAGACGTGGGGAAGCATTGCGCATCGAGTGGTCCACATTTCAGATTAGACGACCTTCAGCAATGAAGAGACCGACTCGGAAGAAGATTCCACATGCCTATTTAAATTTTAATTCAAAAATATTAATATTCAAATTTTGTAACTTGGTTGTAATTACTCTCTATATGGTGCGCAATATCATATTATGTATTGCACACATCCCGCGACATCCGTCCTCTGAATGCTCTGTCTTGTTCTCCGTGTACCAGTGTGTACGTCTTAAATTATCACTGAATATTTGTCTAAAATGATTACACGTTGTTCAGTCGCGTCCAAATGCCGCGTGGGCCCACATGTTCCGATGTCATCCACCAATCACGCTTCAGGCTGTGTAATTTTTCAATGAGATTGTCCACTTAGCCACGTATGACGTCCGTTGTCATTTTAACGAGGCGGCCACGCTACGTTTTCGAATTTTGCCGCATCGGAACGCGACTCATTCGATGATTGAAAGAACGCAAATCGATTTGACCGTATTCAGAGTCCGTGAACGTTTCTCGGTGTCGTATTGAACTTTTGACTATTACAAATCGAATCAAAGTGGATCCTTTCGTGAAGAGAAAGATGAAAGTTTTCAAGAAGAAATTGCGTTTCTCGATATAACGTTAGAATGTGTGGACATTGTGTTAAACATAATTTATCGATACGTGTACTATAATATTATACCTACATCACCGGCGGCATTTCGTTCAGATATAGTCACAGATAGGTAAGTGATTGTTTGTATTAGGCAAATATGTGATAAGAGTCTTATAAGAACGTGTCTATTGAAACAAACCATATTAAATGCTATTTACATTACATCCTTTGTATTTTTGATTACGCTTGATAAACATGGATTATTAAATTGGGACTTAGAACTCATGTCTCCAGTTGGGTGACGACTTTTATGTTTTTTTTTTTGTCTTGAAGGCAGATTAGTAAACGGCCCATCTGATGGTGAGTACTCGTCGCTTGTGGACGTCAGCAATATCAGGGACAAAGCCAACCTGCATATAAAATTGCTGATGTAACCGCTAACCGATTAACTTAACGTGCGCTGTGAGCTCGTTCACCTGACTAAGAGACGAGAGAAGAAAAAGAGACATGATGAGCTCAGGGCTTGCTTAGAGCTAAGGGGTTGTCCATAAATTACGTCACACGTTGATGGGCAGGGGGGGGGGTATCACCGAAATGTGACATAGTGTGACAAGGGGCGGGGGGTGGGTTGTGTTCAATAGTTTTGTGACGTCACATGTTAAAATTGAAAATATTAAAACGCGAAGCTTAGATGTGAATAAAAAACTTTAAAAATCGTCGAGCTTGAACTATACTTATTAATAATTTAGCACTCTCGTTATGAGATTATCTCTAATGCAACGTCATTTAACTTATAATTTAACTTACAAGCATAAATTGAAAAAATGTGTGACGTCATGAGAGAGAGAGAGGAGTGAGTGTTGAGATGACGTTTGATAGTAGAGAATGGAAGAGAAAAAATATCTGTGCCGATCCCACCTAGTGTGGGATAAGGGGGAGAAAAAGAAGAAGACTGTTCATTCTTGCTGGTATCAACACCTTAAACGTCCGTGGCCACAAAAACCGTAAATTTTTTGTTGGCTACAATTTTTTTTGTAATAATGTTCATACGCGTATTGAAAAAAAGCAACCTTTGAGTCTCTTGTCGAAACTTGTCAATGCTGAAACTGCATTCCGAGTCGTAAAGCTATGACGGTTTGAAAGTATATGTAAAGACTGTAGGTACCTATTAAAAGAAAAGCGTTTTAGTTTGATTGATTTACTAAAATCACAGACTGCGTTATCTCGTAGAGGTTACTACGAGTTTTTATGTTTTTTTGCTACAGTCTTAGAAGCCCCTTAGTTTGTTTAGTGTTTGTTACAAAACGATTTCTTGCTATGAACTTGTTGGAAGGGTCACAGTTCTGTCTTATCGATATTATTATTGAATCATTCCTGATCCTGCGGACCGAACGGTAAACAGTCGACGTCGCCTTAAACGCGTCACTTCGGATCCTCCCGATCCACTAATCATGCTTTTAGGTGCCTCAGGCATCGGTCATCGTTCTCGTCGAACCCGTCGCTTGCGAAGGGCTTGGCAAGTAAATTAACCCACAGACAGCCCACTGAGTTTCTCGCCGGATCTTCTCAGTGGGTCGCGTTTCCGATCCGGTGGTAGAGTCTGCGAAGCACTGCTCTTGCTAGGGTTAGTGTTAGCAACATTGTCAGGTTTCTGCCCCGTGAGCTCACCTACTCGTTAGATTACGATGGCGCAGCCTCTCAAGGCTACCAGCATAAGTAGGAAAAACATAATATGGATTCCGGTATTATTATATTTGAAGTGAAACTTCTAATGAGACTTCCAACAAGGTTGCGTTAAATGTTTAACGCTACCATACTAAAAAGAGACAGAGCGAGAGTGAATGCGTCGCGTAGTATACTGTTTACAGGCCAGCGCGAGCGTTAGCAACAAGAAGTGTCTAATATTTTAATGAAGTATTTAAAAAATATATGTTAATATATTTATCTTTCTATCTATAATTTAAAATATATATATATATATATATAATATAAATATTGAAGATATTCCAGACTAAGTATATATCACAATTTTGTTGAAAAAATAATAAAATATTCATTTTTTATTGAAGATGCCGCATCTCTTATAAACATCATTCCCTATTACAAAAGCAATTTGATTTAAGGATGAAAAATGAAGAAAACCACAATACTACACATCGAAAAAGAAGTTTCACTTCATTCACGTGAACCAAGTTGCACGCGCCCCGTTTTGTTTATCTACCTAGCTACCAGTAGACTCGAGGGGCTATTCTGGTTTCATACTGACTTATGGATGAGCTCACGGGGCTCAGTCCGAGAGAATTTGATACTCTCTGCCCTAGCGAGGGCAGTGCTCTACTGGACCTACCACCGGATCGGAATCGCGACCCACTACGAAAATCCAACGAGAAACTCGGTGTGCTAGGGCCCCGGCAATGACTTCAGGTCTTTGACTTATATATGGAGCTACAGCAATAGAAGTGTGCAGGCATTTTAGTCGAAGCGCGCTGTCGATTTGGTTCGATGGTGTCTTGCAAACTCAAGTCTTGTAATAGCCGGATCTTGATGAAAATGCTGACACCACAACTATTTATTATTATTTATTTATATATGTAGACACAAAAAAGAAGACATAGTTCAGAGTAATAGGAAAATTATGTACAAAGGCACTGCTTATTTCTTTAAGAAATCTCTTCCAGCAGACCTGCGAGAGGATTATGAAAATAATAATTAAAAGTGATGAGTGTGTGTAGAGCAGCTAAAATAACAAATACAACATGAGTATTATAGTAATGCACATACACATAGCAAATATTGTTAAACTTGAATACAAAATATTATAAGTAACACAGTATATACGAAGATTGTGAGCTTAAGTAATGAAAATGCCTTGTTTGTTACTATACCACCGTGTCACGACAATTTCTTCCAGTTCCAGTTTGTTATTTGGAAATGTTCGATATGATATCATTTGTTATAATTTTTTTCTTATAGCTTAGATGGGTGGACGAGCTCACAGCTCATCTGGTGTTAAGTGGTTACTGGATTCCGTAGACATCTACAACGTAAATGGGCCACCCACCTTACGATATAAGTTCTAAATTCTCAAGTATAGTTACAACGGCTGGCCCACCCTTCAAACCGAAGCGCATTCACTGCTTCACGGCAGAAATAGGCGGGGTGGTGGTACCTACCCGCGCGTACTCACAAGAGGTCCTACCACCAGTTGAAGCTTTTACAAGAACTAGTGGTCCCGCAGTAGTCGAACTTCGACTATAATTAATTGAAATTATAAGTTTGAACATTATTATGGCTCTATTGTCAAAGACTATTATACTTTTATAATTACAGATTTCGCCAAGACTACACTTTAGACAAATATTAACAAAGACAAAAAATATTTAATCTACTCTCAATTTGACCATAGACTTTATGCAATAAGAAAAGTTTGACAATAAACAAATAGTATGCATGCGTGTGTGTGTCAAATACATGGTAGTGTGTGTAATGTTTTCTTTATTGATTTAATGTATCTTTTATGCATTATTTAATAAAAATATTAGCATTGTGCACTCCTTCTCTATATTCTCTATAAGTGTGTGAAATTTCATATTTCTCCGTCCGCGCAATTTTTTTAAAAAGGGGTTCGAAGTTTTTGTTTCACGTATTAATATGTAGATACTCGGCGGTAGGCGCTGAAAACATCCTATCGGGTGAACCGTATGCTCGTCGGCCTTGAGAAGGCAATATACAAAACAAATATGCGAGAAAAGAATTTGTTAATTCTCTTTCAACATTATAAATAATCTAGTTTTTTGACACGGACACGTGATCTCAACGGTGCGTCCGTGGGAGCACGTGATATACGCTAGAGATACAGGTCTAAGTCAAAGCGTGACTTATACTTTTTTTGTTGTTGTTAAAATATTCGCGGTATTAGTCTTAGCACGTTTTGTTGGCGTACGTCATCGGCTTAGGAGTCGGGGATCGCGATAATGTGACCGGTTAAGTAAGTAGGCAATTAAATAATGTTAAATATTTGAAATTAAACAACGTGTTTTTAGTTTGGTGTCGATTTCTAAGACTTTTTTAATTTTGCTCGGCACGTTTGTTTGTGTGGTCGGAATCTTTGAACGTATTTTTTAAAGACTTTAAGACGTCGTTATCAAATTGGAAAAGCACGCGTTGCAAAGACCAATAAGGATACAATAATTTTATAGCTTCGCTCTAATATCCTGATCAGTATCAAGAGGATAAAATTTGATGAAATTGATTGTTGGTTCGATGTCCGTATTTAAGGCTGTATTTTTTTGAATTTAGAAATGTATATATGTGTATGTATTTAATTTTATTGCATTGATGGGTGGACGAGCTCACAACCCACCTGGTGTTAAGTGGTTAGCGGAGCCCATAGACATATAACGTAAATGCCGCCACCCACCTTGAGATATGAGTTTTGAGTTCTAAGGTCCCTAACCCTTCAAACAGAAACGCATTACTGCTTCACTTCTGAATTAGGCAGAGTGGTGGTACCTACCCGTGGGGACTCACAAGAGGTCCTACCCCTAACAAATATTATACCTATATCAATAAACAGAGATAGTTCAATTCCAGTTTGTCAATATAATAATGTTAATAACAAAACACAAAAAAGGAAATATAGCACACAATGCGAATCAAAATTTTGAGGTGTCAATAATTTATGTCCGTCCTCTGTAAATGTATATTTATAAAGTTGTCGTTAATTTTTTTTGATTCCAATCGGGAATTAACCTGCCTCTCATGGTATAATGCTGTTGGAAAAGTTTGCGGAATCGTCATGCACTTATTAACATAAAGGTATTTGTTAAGGGAATTTATTAATATAATTCTTTTAATACTCTATAAACTATTATATGTATGTATGTATATGTATAAATAAGTATATGTATATTTGATTGTGTATACATGTATATATAATTATGTATATACTTTTTTGTGTATGTATTTGTAACTTAATATAAATTTCATTGCATCTACCACTCTTTACTCTGCACTACCTTTGGTTGACTGGTAGAGAACGTCTTAGGCATTAAGTACGCCAATGTAAAATTTACATGAAGTGTAATAAATAAATAAGTAAATAAATAATTAAGGTCGCAAGCCCTTTGACCAAGAAGGCGGTCAAAAATAGCTTTTCTATTTCGTATATAATTTTGTGTTGTAAATAAGTGAATGAGCTCACAGCCCGTCTGGCCTAAAGTGGTTATAATGACTTCACAAAGTAATTGCCGCCACCCACATTCAGAGATACGAAGGCGAAATAGCAATTTGCAAAGTGCAATGGATGTCACATTCTGCAAACCGTAATACCTGATACTATGTTATTCCTTTATCGTGGAAGTCATTCGTGTATATGTGCTTACGGTAGCAGCGGCATGGGTCTGCTCTTGGCATTGCTGACGTCCATTGCTGACGGTAACGACTAACCATCAGGCCGCATGCTCGTCTGCCTATCGGGGCAAATAAATAAATGTATCTATTTCTTTAGGAAAACACCTACATAGCATCCTTAGCCCCTAGTCCACTGTTTGACTTTGTTTGTCGTTTGGACGTAATCACTTTTGTCGCGCAAAACTTTGCTTTTAGTCTTCAAAAGTCACACGTGACGTCATTATTCGAGAAGTAATCTTGTTAGTTGCACACTAAAACGCGAATTAAAACCAATTCGATATCGTAAAAGCGGTAATAATAATCTCACATTTTAATTAAAATACCGCCAAATTTGAAACGATAATGACGGAGCGCTAAATACTGATGATATGAAATGTTTTCGCGCTAAACATCTTTCTTTTTTTTACATTTTTTGTACAAATTAATACGACACGTTTCCAATCAAACTGCTATTGTATTTTACGAAGGAGTTAAACATATGTTTTGGAAGTCGTCGTGGCCTAAAGGATAAGACGTCCGGTGCATTTGTATGTTGAGATGCACCGGTGTTCGAATCCCGCAGGCGGGTACCAATTTTTCTAATGAATTACGTACTTGACGAATGTTCATGATGGACTTTCACGGTAAAGGACAGGTAACATCGTGTAATAAAAATCAAACCCGCAAAAATTATAAAATGTGTAATTACTGGTGGTAGGTACTCTTGTGAATCCGCACGGGTAGGTACCACCATCCCGCCTATTTCTGCCGTGAAGCAGTAGAAGCAGTAATGTGTTTCGGTTTAAAGGGTGGGGCAGCTGTTGTAACTATACTGAGACCTTAGAACTTATATCTCAAGGTGGGTGGAGCATTTACGTTGTAGATGTCTATGGGCTTCAGTAACCATTTAACGCCAGGTGGCTGCGAGCTCGTCCACCCATCTAAGCAATAAATAAAAAGTCCCTAAGCCTGCTCCTAGTGTTGGGGGTAAAGGTGTCTAATACAAGAGTTATTGGATCTGATTGGATCTGATGTTGTTTAGGGCATCGTCTGTGACTGACTCCGGCATGGGCAGGATTCGGGGAGTAGTCAGTGGCTCCAACGATAACGTGATTATAATGACGCGTAGCTTTATCGAAGTACCGTTCCGACGCTGACTTCAAGTGTTTCCGGATCGTATCGAGGCTATATAAAAGTGCACTGACTTCTAACTGCCATCTAGAAAGATAATACAATTGATTTGTGTAAAAATTAGCACACAAGAAAGAAGTATCTATGGTACTATTAAAAAGGATTAGACAGGATGAGGTTTCCTATTAATCCGAGTTCAGTGTACTCTATAGTACTTCTAGCACACAGATTCAATCTGCTGCTGATTACAAAAAAAAATCTCATACACAGTACAAATCTCAGACGATTATCGGACATGACATTGTAGCAATTCCTTTCAATTTGTACGTTCCCGGTGTGAGTACGTAAATCCCAATTCACTTACGTCTAGTTATAAAAGCTTAGCTCTTATTCTGAGGACGACAGGGTCGATGTCTCTGCGGTCGTCGGTCGTATGTAATTTTGCCGTTCACAGTCGGATCTGGATCCATGAAGATTAGACTAGGAAACGGCGTAGACTTGTTCACGTGCATGCTATTCTAAAAACGGATTTCGTTTCATGATTTTAATAATCTCTATTGATGTGGTTCGGTGATAACGCAAGAATATTCTTAGGATTCGGCACTAGCGTCAATATTGCAAGCTAATTTTTACTGGTGGTAGGACCTCTTGTGAGTCCGCACGGGTAGGTACCACCGCCCCGCCTATTTCTGCCGTGAAGCAGTAATGTGTTTCGGTTTGAAGGGTGGGGCAGCCGTTGTAACTATACTGAGACCTTAGAACTTGTATCTCAAGGTGGGTGGCGCATTTACGTTGTAGATGGGCTCCAGTAACCACTTAACACCAGGTGGGCTTTGAGATCCATCCACCCACCTAAGCAATAAAATTAAACAAAAAAACTCTACATCTGAAGGTTTCTTTTGATTAAGCCTTGTGTATGCAGTGGTTAATGGTGGAGACCAGAGGTCTGGATATTGAGGGCTTTATTTAACTTTATTCACAACTTCGTTCTAACATCGTGACCCGTATGAACAAGATAAATAAAAATCAAATTAATTGTTAGTTAACTAACCGAGTTACTCAAGCGTGTTTTGCATTTATATTTAGACTAGGAACACTGTTATTTTTGTTAATTAACAATGGTGTCTGGCTGGGTTTTTTTAAAGATTGAATGGCCTGTTAACTAGACCTTTAAGCCATGTCTTATATTTTCTTTTTACCTTCTGTTATAATAAGAAAAATGATATAAAGTAAAATGAGATGAAGTTGATTAATTTCAAACTTTAATCAATTAAGATGAAAGTAAATAGAACGAAATGAGATGGAATGATATAATGTCTCACTAAGATGGTGGTTATTTATTGAGAATTTTTCGGTTGGGATTTTTGAAAGAACGTCCAGCGTCTGTGTTTCAGTTTCCCTAAACAGTTAATGAAACACAGGAAGAAATTCTAAAGGACTTGGCTTCGGCCTTAATGACATTTTTATTTCAGGATATAATATTAATATATATCATATTATAAGACCTGGCTTCGGCTTTTTTGAAAAAAAATTTCAGAGAATATATAGAGCAGACAAGGCTGTATGGGTTTAGATCCCCTTGCCTTTCCTAACAAGGAAAAATTGTACAAAAAAAAAAGAAAGTTAATAAAACACCGTTTTTACACATATAAACTTGAAGAGAAGAAAGAAACACCAAATTAACATAAGTAAAAACATTTCACACAACTCCCCTCCGTTGACATACATAATAGAAATACTAGGAACAAACACAAGCTTGTTGTGCCGATGATTAGGTTACATAAGATACGAAATTCATTCGGGTGTTTGTCTGTGCGCCTGTACAACAGAATCCCACAAGATGTTCAGAACTTACATACACATAGGTTTAAGAAAACTATTAAAGAACATCTGAGTAATAAAGCTTACTATAAAGTCAATGACTATCTAGAAGATTGCACAAAGTGGGAATGAGTTGCTCACTCCGGGCATTTCAATATTGCAATAATTGTTACGTTATAATAATCATTGTAAAAATGAATATTTAAAAAAAAAATGTGAGCCGTCACGGGACGCCTGGCAAATGTGAAACATCGACATTATTTTGTAAAAGTAATATGCAGAAAAGAACAGATTATGATATGTACTAAATATGTCATAATGATAAAATAAAATATTACGAAAAAATAATTTGTTTTCAAGTAAAACACAGGTTATGTGTAGTGTAGTAAACAACACTGTATACACTACGGAGTATACACTATAGGTATCCGAGCTCAGTGTAGCGAGAGAGATGGCTTAACGCCGGATCGAGTGGGAGAGAATCGCACAGTCGATTGCGCATGGTGACGCGTCGCCACGGCATGCGTCGCCACGCCAGAAATCGGTTTTACGTGCGGCTATAGATGTTTCACATCAAAAAGACATTGCCGCTGAGTTTCTTTCCAGTTCTTTTCAGGACGGAGGCTAGTTCTTGTGAATTGGCGGTAGTTCTTTTGACGTTCAACAAGTATGTACTTTCATTTATGTTGAATAATTTTTTTTTGATTTGATTTGATTTGATTTGATATGCGTTCGCGCCGAAAATCCTCTCTGGGTGCCTATTGACAGCATAGACCGCTGTCATTGTGCTGTTGAATTGCTAGATGACATACTGACTTTTAGTACAGAACGCCTATAATAAAAAGAAACGGGGTAATGTGAACTACGCTTAGGACATAATTACTTGTCATTGCTTTCCAACGATAATAGTTATTTAGCTCCAAGGATAATGAACGCGCACACCCATATTATTATCATGACTTTATGCTTCTTTTACCTTATAATCTGATAAGTAAAGAATAAATTACTATTGATTTACTTATCTGAGTCGCGGAAAGTATTTTAATGACGTCACTATGGCACATGGTAAACAGTCTGCGAGGTCTTAATAGCTTTCCTTTTAAATATCGCGTCGGCAAACGAATGGGAATTCCCCCGATACGGGGCGGGGAATCATCCGAGCCCGCGCCAATGGGACTACCGTAGTTTGAAAACTTATAGTGCTCCAAAGTTGACGTGATTGAAATGTCAAATCTTCCTGGCCTAATGGATAAGGCTTTCGGGGGATTCGTATCGAGTGTTAGTAGTTAGGTACTGGTGGTAGGACCTCTTGTGGGTCCGCACGGGTCGGTACCACCACCTCGCCTATTTCTGCCGTGAAGCAGTAATGCCTTTCGGTTTAAAGGGCGGGGTAGCCGTTGTAGCTATACTGAGACCTTAGAGCTTATATCTCAAGGTGGGTGGCGCATTTACGTTGTATATGTCTATGGGCTCCAGTAACCACTTAACACCAGGTGGGCTGTGAGCTCGTCCACCCATCTAAGCAATAAGAAAAAGAGTGTTGCGGCTGTGCCGGTATTTGAATCCCGAATGCAGGTCCTGGTTTCCCTAATGAATTATGTACTTGACACGTGTTCACAAACGGCTTCCACGGCTAACGAATGGCATCGTGTCATAAAAATCAAATCCGTAAAATTATAATTTGCGTAATTACTGGCGGTAGAGCGTGTTGTGACTCCGCATGTGTAGGTATCACCACTACGCCTATTTCGGCCGTGAAGAGTAATGCGTTTTGGTATGAAGGGTGGGGTAGCCGTCGTATTACAAAAACTGAGACTGACTCATATCTCAAGCGGGGTGGCGACATTTGCATTGCTGAAATCTATGAGCTCCGATAACCAGTTAAAACCAGCTGGACCGCGAGCTTGTCCACCTAAGCAATAGTTTTTTTTACTTCGACTACATTGGTGGTATTCTCATTTTGTTTTCATGAACTCGATTTTCTGAGATTGTTATTTTTTTATCTATATACTAATACGTGAAGCAGAAACATTGTAATCCTTTTTACGAAAATTGCGCGGACGGAGGAGTATAAAATTTCTCACACTTATAGAGAATATAGAAGGAGCGCAGAATACTTATATTTTTTTAAATTGTGCATAAAAAGTTAATTAAATCAATAAAGAAAACATTACACACACTACCTGTATTTGACACAACACATACTACATACACACATATACTCTTTGCTTATTGTCATTATTATTGTTTATCTTTAATATTATTTGTTTACAGTGTAGCCTGGGTAAAATCTGTGATTATGTAATGTAGAGATGTAAGAATAATAATGTCCAAACTTAACCCTTAAATGGACGATTTTTGTTTTTGACGACGTTTGATTTTTGTTGACGTTTTAAAAAAATATATTTGTGTAATAGACATGTATTACTGTCTAGGAAAAATGAGTAAAAAAATCTAGACATGAATTTACTATACTTTTTTTCAAAATTCGTTCAGAAATAAGAACTAGTTGTCAAAATTAACAAAAAATTAAAAGAAGGTCAATTTTATCTGTGATGTATGTTGTTTAAAAACAACATTGTCCATTTAAGGGTTAAAATTGCTATTAATTATAATAGTTAGTAATAGTATAATAGTTAGTAGGAATAGTAGTTTTTTTTTTAGGGGGCTGGGTGTACAACTTTTCAACAAGATCCCACTAAACGTTCAATTACTACCTGTTCATAGATTTAAGAAAACTGTCAAGGAACGTTTGTCCAACAAGGCATATTATAAAGTTAAGGATTATTTACTAGATGGCACTACGTGGGAATGAGGCGTTAGCTCCTGGTCTTTTCATTTTTCATTATTATTATTATTTTAATTGTATTTTTTGACTTGTTTGTTCCTTTACTGTAAATATTTTTATTTATTTAAAAAAAAAGGAAATATTTTGAGAAAAAAACAAAAAACAAAAAAAAACCCGCTGAGTTTGTTTCGCCGGTTCTTCTCAGGACTGTGGCTTTTTT
Organism: Bombyx mandarina; assembly: GCF_030267445.1. NCBI lineage: Eukaryota > Metazoa > Arthropoda > Insecta > Lepidoptera > Bombycidae > Bombyx > Bombyx mandarina. The sequence continues at coordinate 4,102,983 of NC_143233.1, forward strand.
TGGAACCGGTGGTAGAGTTGATGTTATTTTTATTTTGACAATCAACAAGTTTAGTGTGTCATACTGACATCTAAGTTGAAATAAATGATTTTGAGTTTGAATTTGAGTCGAATTTCGACTACAGAGGAATCACTAGGTTATTTAAATCTATCAATTCCCATGTCTATAAGTGATCTAATTTAATGATACCTCAATTAATCATTTTGTGGTTCCTGATTCGATTATATTCCAATGACTTAATTTCCAAAGAATCTAATTAGTTTTGTCATTAACATTATTGTTTTATAAGAAAAAAACCAGTTAGTGATTGCATTGGGATTTTGTGAGCGAGATGGGATTCCCTTGTGTAGGTATGATACCGGTTGGAGATTCACGTCCGTTCGCATAGAATAAATGAACGTAGAGAGGTTATTCTATTATGTTTTTTAAGAGACAATCTGTTCAGACTTTTTTTTTAATTTATTGGTTAGGTGGGTGGACGAGCTCACAGCCCACCTGCTGTTAAGTGGTTACTGGAGCCCATAAACATCTACAACGCAAATGCGCCACCCACCTCGAGATATATAAGTTCTAAGGTCTCGGTATAGTTACAACGGCTGCCCCATCCTTCAAACCGAAACGCATTACTGCTTCACGGCAGAAATAGGCAGGGTGGCGGTACCTACCCGCGCGGACTCAGAAGAGGTCCTACCACCAGTAAAACTTTGGGTCAGTCGAGGAACTCTTAATCCATCAGGTATTAAGTGGTCGTCGGAAGCTGTTGCAAGGTGTCCGTGCTGCCACTGACCTTGCGAAATCAGGTCGGAGCTTAGGGCATTAAAATTAAAAGAGATTTTGCAGTTTTATCATCGTGCCAATTTTTTGTTGTAATTCAAAAGCCAATCTACCATAGGTTGGAGCATCTTTCGTAGGTTTTTCCGCCACAAATTACTCAAAATGAAGATTGAATTTAGATATGGCTTTATGATTATGTCAAAAAACGTCCGATTATTAGTCTGAAGTAGCAAAATAAGACTGTTTTTATAAGTTATTATTATAAATAAACATTAAAAACTTGATATATTTATTTGTGAAGCGACAATAGAAGTTATATCATAGGACCCCTATTATAAAACAATCGTATAAAATAATCGAAAAAAGATGTGTGGTGTCGTGGGACACCGGATAGGAACGAAGTTCCTTATTATATAAATATTATTAATTTTAAGTTCTATTCGTTATTATGGTTTTTTTATTGATAAAAAAAAATACTTTACAAAGTTATCAACTTTATTTTATTTACAATGATTTATAAAAAATATATAATATTAATATACCAAGAAACAGCTATTTATATGAATAATAATAAAAAGAAGGAGAAAGAGAAAGGTATTATACACTACTCGCTTGTGTATGCGACTGTCGCGCCTGCGCACGTCTCATTTAACGGTTTTATTCCACGCACTTTTTTCCACGGATTTTTTCTTACGGTTTTACTATCACATTTTTTTTACTTCGGTCGCGCAGCAAAATCCCTATCCCCTCCAAGCCTGCCGTAAGGAACTTCGTTCCAATAATCGAAAAATGTAAATTTTAATTGAAATGTTTATAATAATAAAAAATGTAAATCATAGAATCAAAAATGTATGAAGTAAAGAAACTCCAAAAGTATAAACGAAGTAAAGTCCCTTGCTATGGCACGTTGCAATGGGTATAAATTACCTACTGTATGCTTAGTGCGAGTTTTTTAACGTTCTCGATTGGGTAAAAGTTAACTCAAACTTGTATGGAGTTGGAACGTTTGCCTATGTTTGCCACTAGTCGCGCTGTCCCAATAGTATATACAGGATAGGCGGCCTATCGTAAATGTCATTTCGGATCCTCCCGATCCACTAACGGTGCTTTTAGGTACCTCAAGCACCGGTCATCGTTCTCGTCGAACCCGTCGCTTGTGAAGAGCTTGGCGAGTAAATTAACCCACAGATACAGATGAGTTTCTCGCCGGATCTTCTCAGTGGGTCGCGTTAGATGCGAAGCACGGCTCTTGCTAGGGTTCGTGTTAGCAACATCGTCAGGTTTGAGCCCCGTGAGCTCACCTACAAGCTCGGCGAATCTAGAATAACCCATCGAGGTTACTAGAATAGGTAGGAAAAAAAAGAAGTATAAGTCATGTCAAATCCCTATGCAGCGTGATAAGAGAACAGGCCGCACCGACTCTACATAATGTGGGGATAAGTACAAAAAAGAGATAAAGATTATAGAACTCCTATTTCTTTTGAGCTCTATGGTCGTGTAAGCTTTTACGGACATCACAAATAAACTTGTTTTTTTTTTCTTCCATTTCTGAGCCTCACTTTTAATTTATAACTCTGGGAAAAAAAATATCGAAATGTTTCTTCAATTTTCTTCGTCATTAAAACATATACATATTTGAATTGTCCTCATAGCGTCGAGAGAATTGGATGCTGCGATGTTTGACTCTCGTCTCGTTAAGGTTGTAATTCTAAAAAAATGTAACTCGTTTTTTAAGATACAAGCAACGTGATTTGAATTCAAAAAAGTGAGTTCTATGTGTTTAATTCAATAAAGTAGGTTAAAGTAAAAATATGAACGAAGCCCATAGATATTGATAACGTCAACGCCGTCACTCGTCTAAGGCATGAGTTCTTTCAGTTTCTTAGTGTAATAGGCTTTTCTTCAAACCTACTGCTTCTTCAAACTTACTGCTGCGCGGCAGAAATAGACGGGATGGTACTGTCTATATTGATAGATAAGGCCAGTAGATCTACTAAATGGTCAGATTAGAGCGACATAAGAATATCTTGCTACAAAGCTTTTGTTCTTGAAATTATTTTTGAAAAAAATATGAAGAAAACCCAAAGTTGTATATTTATATATATTTTGAAATAAAAATCCTTTTTTTATACAAAGTCACTTTGATCCTTTGCATGGCGTATGCCTTTACTAAGGCGACACCAACATACACTTTCACATTACATATTTTTATCTGAACCGAGCATTGGTCCAAAAAAAATATACTTAAAACAGTTAATTGCCGCTGTTTCTTTGAATATAAAGGCTTTTTGTTGTCTCCCGTTTGCTTAGTCCAAGCTTGTGGTAGCGATTTTTTTGGTCTATGAAGAAATTCATTATCTATTTTGTTCCATGACTTTTGGTCCTGAGTTCTTTCGTGCCGGTCGCAGGAGTTTCTTTCTATCATGAAGAAATCGTGCTTTCGGAAAATATGTCTGCATTTTCAAAAAATCGAGATTTTGGTTATGCCTTATATTGGCAGGCGGAATTCATACTATTACGTTGGTTTATGAATTCAGATGATTTATTTACGCGGACTATTAGCTCGTCTGCTCATTAACGCCAATAAATAATACAATAAGAACAGATACAATAAGAACAGGTTCTGTTGCGGAAAGGTCATCGCACTGAGTGTAAACGAGAATTTTGAAAAATAAATGCAAGCAACCATGTCTTAACCCTTTTAGTGCTGAGCTTATTTTCACATATTTTGCGGAAATTGATATAGAGTTTTTGAAAAAAGTATAATAATACTATTATAAAAAAAAAAATTAAAAATAATTATTCAAAGGTATTTCTAAATTTACAACAAAATAATTTTAAATTGTTATTTATAAATGTTAATCTTTATATATAAAAATGAATTGCTGTTCGTCTCGCTAAAACTCGAAAACGGCTAGACTGATTTGGCCAATTTTGGTCTTGAATTATTTGTGGAAGTCCAGAGAAGGTTTAAAATGTAGATAAATATGAAAATGCTCGGAATTAATAAAAATAACAATTTTGTTTTTCTTTTGATGTGTCCCCCGTCAGACGGATTCCTTTTGTTTGTTTTAAGTTTATTTTACACAAAAGTTTTAGGTCTTTTATTTATCGATTGAGGCACTACGAAGTCTGCTGGGTCAGCTAGTAACTTATTAAAAACGTTATAGATGCGTCCGCTAAGACCAAGTCCGTACAGGTCGATTCTAATATATTTAGTCAAAATGCGCAATAGTCAATATTCCGACGCTTCACATTGTATACGCGTTAATAGCGTGTCGATGTATCGACGGCTCGCGCTCAAAAAGGTTAAGATTTTATGCGGAAAATAATCAAGGTGATTTGTTGTGGACCGGGAAAATACACTAAGGATGTTATAGACAAGTATTAGCTGTCAGTCACACTGATTTTTATTTTGTTTCAGACAAACGTTAGCTGTTAGTCAAACAGTTTTTTTTTGTTAAAGAAAGTGTTAGCTGTTAGTCAATCTGTTTTTTTTTGTTTGTTAAAGACAAACATAAGTTATTAGTCAATGGGTTTTTTTTGGGTTAAAGAGAAGCGTTAGCTGTTAGTCATACTCATTTGTATTTTGTTGCTGTAGGCAGATGAGCTAATTGCGCTGCTTGGTGTTAAAATTCCATTACATTAATTTGTGATTTTCTATTTCCATTCCAATACCTAATGGCTGTCATCTATACATATAAATAAAATTGGAGTGTCTGTTTGTAATATTGAAATAGTCTTTTTTTACTACATGCATATGAATATATATACGGTACAAACACCAAAATAAATTTTTTTACAATTTTTGTCTGTCTGTCTGTTTGTTCCGGCTAATCTCTGGATCGGCTGGACCGATTTTGACGGGACTTTGATTGATAGGTAGCTGATGATATAAGGAGTAGCTTAGGCTCCTTTTTTTAGACTGGCTTCGCCCCGCGGCTTCGCCCGCGTTATGATAATAACCGCGGGTAGCATCGCGGAACTCAGCTATTAATAATAAAATTTACTGTTTCCGAAGCGAAGCGAGGGCGGGTCGCTAGTTTTAAATAAAAACACATTTTTGTTTTACGACGGTGGCGTTGCTTTTGTATTCGATTAATTTAACGAGATCACGGCCCACCTGAGATTAAGTCGTTACAGGGAGCCTATAGAAATCACAAAGGGAATGACGTCACCGATCATGATATGTAAGAGCGGGTTTCCAGTGCGCCATACAAACGGTTATAATTCCAAAGTATATTTTTGGCTCAATTACATCATGTTATTCGTTGATTGTGAAAGGCAAATGTTATGATAAGCATTTACTCTTTTACCTTACTTATCAGCCAGATGGTTCGGGACGTGGCCCAATCATTCCATATGAGTACATTGGGCGTCTTAGCTAAGCCTAGAACCACTTCTAGAAAGAACAGAACAGCTCGCATTTAGGCGTGCGCTGAAGTCTACCCTACATAGAACTGTCTGTCATACACCTTAAGATAAGATAAGAAGGGGTCCTCGTACTTCCTTACAGGGGCTTTTTTCCCCTAATTCTAACTAAAACTAACATCTACTACTTCTACTTACAACTATATCCACTGCCTCTTTAACTCAGTAATTCTTCGAAATCAATTATCTTGATTAACCTATGATCTCCTTATATTCACTTTACCATCTCACCGCCCGCCACCGGAGTACAGTTCATTCATACCTGGAGCCACTGCGGTCATCCACAGTGCGTTTCCAGAGATTTTTTTTGTCACGTACCATCCGGCTTTGGAATGAGCTCCGCTATTTTTATTTATTTATTGCTTAGCTTGGTGTACGAGCTCACAGCCCACCTGGTGTTAAGTGGTTACTGGAGTTCATAGACACCTACAACGTAGATGCGCCACCCAACTTGAGATATAAGTTGTAAGGTCTCAGTATATGTAGTTACAGCGTTTCCCGAGCACTATAACATTTCCTTCTAAAAATGAGGCTTGTGGAGAGTATTTAACGGTAGGCAGCGGCTTGGCTCTAGCCCTGGCATTGCTGAAGTCCATGGGCGACGGTAACCACTCACCATCAGGTGGGCCGTATGCTCGTCTGCCTGCACGGGCAATAAAAAAAACATAGTAATGTGACTATATATATATTTTATATATGTACATATTATGTAGTTTTAAAACTAAAAATATATTTCTAAATAGGAAGCCGTACTAACAATTAATTTCATCTAGTTTTTGTTACTTCTGTTGAAGATAGTGGTCGACGATGTTTGAGCGAACCTAAAATTATTATAAAATTATTGTACTGTTACCGGTCCTTGAGATGTGTGAAAATTATCATATTAATCGGACGTCTTAAAGGCAGTCTCTCCGGTAGAGCCCGTGAGCCGTGAGCTCACCCACCTCTAGCCCAGTGTTTCCCAACCTTTTTTGTGCCACGCCCTACTGTAACATTTCTAAAATTTTAATGCCCCCTATACATAATTTTTAACATTAAAAAATTGATTTGTTCACTTAAAAACATAAATGAAGGTTTTAGGAAGAATTCACCATGCAATTGTTATCAAAACACAGTAAGTAATATTTCAAAACATACATAATAAATACTGAAATTCAAATTCAAAATAATTTTAATACCGATTTTCTATATTAATTTAGTGCGTTTGCCCCCCTCAATTATCAAATTGCCCCCTTGTGGGCGTGGGACCTACGTTGGGAAACACCGCTCTACCCTCAGCAACCAGCCACCAGCGAATAAGTAGGGAAAAAAAGTCTGTGAAAATGATGTTCAAAGGCTCCTAAAACATATCTACGATACTAAATTACAGGCTGCTCATTAAAAGTTCTATAAAGTAAAACCAGTCATTTGTATCTCGAATCCGGGACTTTTAATTTTAGATCGTCAATCATTTCTAAACCAGGAGCGCGTCATCAAAAAAGCCGTTTGATGCATATAATCGGTTTTTTTATTATTGTTCTATGGGTAATACACCCTTATGTGTAATATTAACAGGATAAAAACCGATGCGTCTAGTTTTTTTATATCATTTGTCGATCAGTTCAGTGAGGTTATAGGCGCTCGGAAGCCCTTTGAGATTCGGGGTGAGTTTACCTAGTTTATCGAAAATTCAATTACGTTATTTTCATTACGTTTTCTTCAAACACGTGGCTAATAAAATTGTGGTTAATACAGTTTTTTTGTTGAAACTGTTTTGACGACGTTTCAAGTTTTTTTTTTACAGTTTCCATGGTCACCGACGTCCAAGGCGTTCGTCGTAATTTGAATATCAATTAAAACAAACTGTAAATTGTTCGAGATATTTGAAAGAGTCGATAATAATAATAATAATAGCGGAACTAAACTGTAAAAATAGTTTTTCTACGACTCGCGAATACCGCTTACGTGAATACTTTTTGTTTTTTTTTGTATCGAAGTTTTTCATTAAGGCTTAATTATTCCCGGATTTGAATGGGTTGAGGACATTCTTAATCTGTTTATGCTAAGCTAATAAAGAATTATCGGATAACAAACATTATGCTTCGTAAATACTGATACCCTAAGTCGTCGTGGCCTAAAGGATAAGACGTCCGGTGCATTCGTGTTGAGCGATGCACCGGTGTTCGAATCCCAGGCGGGTACCAATTTTTCTAATGAAATACGTACTCAACAAATGTTCACGATTGACTTCCACGGTTAAGGAATAATATCGTGTAATAAAATCAAACCCGCAAATTTTTATTTGCGTAATTACTGGTGGTATGACCTCTTGTGAGTTCACGCGGGTAGGTACCACCACCGTGCCTATTTCTACCGTGAAGCAGTAATGCGTTTCGGTTTGAAGGGTGGGGCAGCCGTTGTAACTATACTTGAGACCTCAGAACTTATAATTCAAGGGTGGCGCATTTACGTCGTAGATGTCTATGGGCTCCAATAACCACTGAACACCTGGTGGGCTGTGAGCTCGTGCACCCATCTAAGCAATAAAAAAACCCAACCGCTTCTCACGGGGCGTTGACATGACACGACAGCTGATTTTAATTGTCGTACATTGCGCTGTTACTGTTGCACTGAGGGTCGTGGGTTCAATTCCGACATCGGGCAAACGTTCGTGTGGTTAACAGGTTTGTTTGCTCTTTGTCTGTGTGTTTATTATGTATATATGTACATTATTAAACGTATATAAGTATAGTCAGTCTCTGATACCCATAACACAGGGAATCCCAATTTGGGACGACCGAACGTATTTTGTTCTCACTTATAAATTATATTATGGTTATAGCCGCGCACCTCAAGATGGCGATGGCATTATTTCCATTTTTTTATTGCTTAGATGGGTGGACGAGCTCACAGCTCACCTGGTGTTAAGTGGTTACTGGAGCCTGTAGACACCTACAACGTAAATGCGCCACCCACCTTGAGATATAAGTTCTAAGGTCTCAGTATAGTTACAACGGTGGCCCCACCCTTCAAACCGAAACGTATTACTGCTTCACGGCAGAAATAGGCAGGGTGGTGGTACCTACCCGTGCGGACTCACAAGAAATATTACGACCCACCACTTTACGCTAAACTAGTCGTGTGCTCATAGCATTTAAAATAGAAAGTAGTAGAGATCGTTTTGAATGATTCAAAATAAATTGTTTTGAAAATGTATTTATTATATCATATAAAAAACCCAAACTCGGAGACTCACATTAGCGCGATCGTAAAAAGGTGACGTAAGATAATTAAAAAATATCAATCGTTCTTGTGTTACGTAATTTTACCAAACTAAGCTTTCCTGCTTGCTACAAGGAAATATCGGATCTATACAAAAATTCCCAATGACCGCCTCAGAGAACTGCTCTTTGAAATCCCACATAATTTATACAAGGCGCGTAGTTAGTGATGTTTCTGAGTTAATGCAGATAGGGGTCATGACCCTACGAAGTATCCATGCCTTTTGGTTGAGGGGTTCTTTGGATAAACGAGCTAATGAGGGGGGTAAGTGATTAACAGTGTAGATTGACACTGAGTTTCTCGCCGGATCTTCTCAGTGGGTCGCGTTTCCGATGCGATGATAGATTCTGCGAAGCACGGCTCTTGCTAGGATTCGTGTTAGCAACGTCGTCAGGTTTGAGCCCCGTGAGTTCACCTACTAGCTCGGCGAATCTAGAATAACCCCTCGAGGTTACTAGGAGAGGTAGGAAAAAAAAGTGCAGATTGAAAATACGCCTTAAAACCGGTAACATAGGAAAGTTTACATATTTCGAAGTTTTGATTTTAATAGCGGCCCATATGTGAATACTATTAAGATTGTGTTATGGTTGGCAGCGGTATTGGCGTCATGATGGATAGGAAAAATTACTTTTACCTTAAAATATCGTGTTTATTATTATAATCATAATATTATTTTCGTTTTGTTTCGGAATAGAAACATGGCTTACATAAAATCTATATATTAATACGTGAAGCAAAAACTTTGTATCCCTTTTTAAGAAAATTGCGCGAACGGAGGAGTATGAAATTTTCCACACTTATAGAGAATATAGAGTAGAAGTGCACAATGCTAATATTTTTTTAAAATAATGCATAAAAGATACATTAAATCAATAAAGAAAATATTACACACACTACATACCATGTATTTGACGCACACACGCATGCATACTATTTATTGTCAAACTTTGTTCTTGAAGTCTGTTGTCAAATTGAGAATAGAATATGGTTTGTCTTTGTTAATATTTCTTATAGTGTAGTCTTGGCGAAATTCGTGAATATAGAAGTATAAAATACAATCATACTAGTGTACAAACTTACAATTCCAATTAATTATAGTCGAATTTCGACTACTGCGGGAGCTCTAGTTCACTTTAATTATATTTACAATTCGCGTAAGTCGTCATAAATATATTACTACGCTAAATAAATAAAATTCAGATCACTTAAATTCCACTGAGTACTTTTCCTTCTGGTATATTATATTACATAATAGCCGTCGTAAAAATGAATAAATATTCCGCCTAATTTAGATTGCTTTATCATAAAATCGTTACAAGAGTAAAAATAAAATATGGGGGTGTTCCTTTTAAGGTTTTAATTAACGCCGGCGCCAAATTTTGTAATCGTTAAGCAACGTTAAGGCTTAGTTTCGAAGTTAACGACCGCGTCCACGATCGACTCTTAGTAAATGCTCCTCAATGCTTCGGGCTAAAGACGCAATGTTATTCACAAACAGACGCTCGAAAACGTGTTTTTATATTGCTAAAAAACAGAAGATATTAATAAAGATAATGTTCATTGGACAAAAAACGGTTGAACACTGGTGTGCAATCGGAGAGGCCTATGACCAGCAGTGGACTGATATAGGCTGATGATGATGAATAGAACTCATACTTAATTAGAGATAAGCTATAGAATATAGAGATGAGCTATAGCTAACACGAACCCTAGCAAGAGCAGTGCTTTGCAGAATCTACTGCCGGATCGGAATCGCGAACAACTGAGCAGATCCGGCGCGAAACTCAATGGGCTTTATTCTGTTATTTTCTTGATATGTGCGAGCATCGGTGACTGGCTTCTGTATAGAAATATACTGCCTACTAAAGCAATAAAACGATTCTAAGCAGAACTTTTGATTTTTAATCGCAATTCTTTAAGGCCTCACGTCCCTCTGCTGTGTATTGTGAGAAATATTAACAATGATTAGAGAGACCCTGTTTATTAATGGCTGCTTATTTGGGATAACGATGATCGTCGATTAAAACTACTTTTACGCTTTAAGCAAGACAAAGTAAATGTGGTTTTAGTTATGTCTAAGAGTCGGGAAAACCGAAGAAAATACTGCAATAATTGTCAATTTAAAACCAGATCGCATCAGCGACTCAACACAAAAATCAATCGACTAAATCGTATGCGGATAAATCTAAACGGCAAATTAACTATCTTGATTTACTTTAAATTACAAAATAAAAAAATGCCAACAATCTTATTGTACTGTAGTTTTTTTTAATGCATTAACGGGTGAACGAGCTCACGGTCCACCAGATGTTAAGTATTCACCGACGCCTTTTTTGGGGAGGGACGCGGAGTAATTGAGATTTGACGGTCTGCAGATGTTGGGAGCAGACAGCGGGCCCAAGGATATTCTTAGTGGCTTACCGCACCAAGCGACTCCCCTTGCACTCTCATACCCGACGTCCGATCTCCGCCCGGGGTTAGGAACCGGGCCGAGTAGGGGGATTCCCGCGGTCAACACTACAACTAAGCTCGCGGCGTCACCCCAAGGTTGCTCGACGGGTCATCGATGCGATTGTCGATGACAAACGTCACAGGTCGCCCGGGCGATGCCGCCCGTATTCCGGGATACCCCGCTAGGTCAGAACCAGCCTGCCGGGTCGTAACGCGATACACCACCGACCGGGTTGCAATTTCACAGTACCTCTGGAAACAACAGCGACGAAGGCACCGCGGACCGCAGCCACCGACGCGTCGTCCCGTCCTCCTGGTGTCAGCGCACTAATGCTGACTGAAGCTCATAGACAACGTGACGATAATTACTTCAGTGCGCCACTTATGGAGATGGCAGTCAAAAGGATAATGATTCCTTCAAGGCTCCTCCGGTGTGCTAATGTTACATTAAAATAAACTTAAGTCGCTTGAACGAGTCTGCATTCCATATTATGTTAAGTGCTTACCCATTGGTCTCATGTACATCACAACTTCAATACAACAATATCGAGAGAATTGAGATCTATGTCTCAACAATATAATAATTACGCACATTACCTAGTTTTTGCGGGTTTGATTTTTCCATTCCACGACGTTATCATCACCTGCATGCCTCGTGGAAGTCATTAACTATCCGCGCGGACTCAAGAGGTTCTACCACCAGTAAAGAGGATGTTTAAGTATTGTACGAAATTCTCTCACGGTCTTGCAAATTTATAAATATACTAGTTGACCCGGCAGACTTTGTAGTGCCTCAATCGATAAATAAAAGACCTAAACTTTTGTATAACATAAACTTAAAGCAAACAAAAGGAATCCGTCCGACGGGGGACACATCAAGGGAAAAACAAAATTGTTATTTTTGAAGTTATACTTCTTTAGGCGCGTTATGAAAAATTGATGAGAGTGAAATTTTACGTTGCGCGTGACACAAAATTAACAGAAATGAAGTTGCCCACAAGTGCTCCAATGCAATTGAGGTTAACTATCCGTATGTATTATTTAGTAATACATGTGGATAAATGACAAAATTATTATTTAATAAAATTCATACTAAATATTATGAAATTATTAACGTTAAAAAAAAAAAAAAATTGTATAACTTCTTACGCGCGTACATAAGTACACGCACCCTTTTTATTTATTTAATTCCGAGCATTTTCATGTTTATCTACCTTTTAAACCTTCTCTGGATTTCCACAAATAATTCAAGATCAAAATTAGCCAAATCGGTCCAGCCGTTCTCGAGTTTTAGCGAGACTAACGAAGAGCAATTCATCTATACTAATATTATAAAGAGGAAAGATTTGTTTGTTTGTTTGTTTCGAATAGGCTCCGAAACTACTGGACCGATTTGAAAAATTCTTTTTCCATTAGAAGCCGACATTGTCCCTGATGAACATAGGCTACTTTTTTTTATAATTTTTTTATGTTATTTTTTTGGTTTCATGTGTGTTTTAATGTTTCCGAAGCGAAGCGAGGGCGGGTCGCTAGTTTATATATATATATATATATATATAGATTTATTGATATTTTAGCAAATATCCTAATGAAAATATTTCCACTACAGAACACAAGTTTTTCGATTTTTCCATTCGGCGGCTTTCTTAACAGATTTACTTATGATTTTTAACGGCTGTCGACGGTCTTAAGCGTAATTCGGTTCAGTTAAGATATTATTATGTACGTACGTATTCAAGCGTATTTTCGCGGCGCCCGATTATACTACGCTTATTTAAATTTCGTCAATGAACGTACTCAAATTTGCATGTGTATAATTTTGGTTAACATTTTTTTTCCCATAATGAAGTATTGCAGGTATTTATGTTTTATTCGTTGAGTTTTGCGTTTGGAGTTTTTAGGATTTTTAAATTTGAATTTGTATTTTATCGGTTTTCTCGTTCAACCATATACATCATATATTGATATCTTCTATATATTAATACGTGAAGCAAAAACTTTGTATCCCTTTTTACGAAAAATGCGCGGACGGAGGAGTATGAAATTTTCCACACTTATAGAGAATATAGAGAAGAAGTGCACAATGCTAATATTTTTTTAAAATAATGCATAAAAGATACATTAAATCAATAAAGAAAACATTACACACACTACATACCATGTATTTGACGCACACACGCATGCATACTATTTATTGTCAAACTTTTGTTCTTGACGTCTTGTCAAATTGAGATTAAATATTGTTCGTCTTTGTTAATATTATTTATAGTGTAGTCTTGGCGAAATTTGTGATTATAGAAGTATAAAATACAATCATAATAGTGTACAAACTTACAATTCCAATTAATTATAGTCGAATTTCGACTACTACGGGACCTCTAGTATTATATTGATATATGACGTATATATATTACATATCATGGATAGGGTGGATTGTCGAAACTGATATAAGACTTCATAATCATATTCGCTTTGTTAACACCCTAATTCTATCCCTAATTTCTCTCACTGGCATTGGTAGGGCCGTGATTAAAAGAGCAGCAATAATGATCATTAATTAAATATTATCATCTCACAGTCCCCCGGAACCTTCGAGAATGGAAGCTGAAAACGAAATTAGCTTGTGTTTTAAATTTACAAGGAGCTCAAATTTTCAACTAAACAAAACAATTCATACGATATTATTAAATTTTCATTAGAATGTTTTCTTTATTGACCGTCTATTAAATTCTATTCACGCTTCTTACGTAATGAGGATTTTTTAATTAAACTTCTACTTGGTTTAATGCGTTTAAATTTACGTCAAAAAAAAATTTTTTATTGCTTCGATGTGTGGACGAGCTCACAGCCCACCTGGTTGGTGTTAAATGGTTACTGGAGCCCATAGACATCTACAACGTAAATGCGCTACACACCTTGAGACATATGTTCTAAGGTCTCAGTATAGTTACAACGGCTGCCCTACCCTTCAAACCGAAACGCATTACTGCTTCACGGCAGAAATAGACGGGGCGGTCGTATCTACCCGTGCGGACTCACAAGCGGTCCTGCTACCAGTAATACCTAGTATTAGACTGTGGGATGGTTTTACTGTTTAAAATAGTGTCATATGCTAAAAGGGGATGGCCCATTTTCGGCCCAAAGCGGACAATAGATTATAGAAAAAATACTTAGTGCATTAATTTTGTCATAAATAAATATGCATTTACTTTCTTGCAAATAAGCGCCACTATAGTTTACAATAAGTAGTTTAAAAAAAGTAACTCTATTGAAAAAACAAGGATTTTTATTTTTGCGGGAAAAATATTGCCAGCTTCAAATCCTTTTACGTATGAAGTAAATATTTTGAGTATATAAATAAAACATATAAATAAATCATTTTAAGTATTATCATTAATCAAACGATTTTAATGGATTTTATGCACATAAAATAACATCGAAGACATACCCATTGGACTTTAACTTGTAACTATACTTGAGACCTTAGAACTTATATCTCAAGGTGGGTGGCGCATTTACGTTGTAGATGTATGTGGGCTCGAGTAACCACTTAGCAACACCAGGGTGGCTGTGAGCTCGCCCACCCATCTAAGCAATAAAAAAAACTTTACTAGTATTGTTATTTAAATATGTACAACTAAAACAAAAACATAAAAAATAATGTGTACTCGTAAAAAAAGATTAAGATATAAATCAATTATCGGTTATTTAAAAAAATAATCGATATATGAATTTCATGTAATTATTTTTCTTTATACTGACAACACTGAATTTAATCTGACTGACTGACACTTCGCTTGCTGCTTGTGGTGTTGTGCTTGCGTACAAAATGGATGTGTTTTGATTTTTCTTCGATTTATTTTACTTTTATCAATAACGTTTCATACTACGACTAAAAAACATTGTGTGAATTGTGGTTTTACCCTGACCGAGATTTAAAACCGTGTATATGCTCTCCTTTGCTATTTTTAGATGATACTAATTGTGTATGAAGATGAAGAAAATATAGATATTTAAAGAATTAAGTGTGTTTTTATACCCTATTGGATAAAAATAAATTAGGAACATCTTAAACATTAAGAAAAGAAAAGTTCTTGAAGTATCTCACAATCCGACACTTATTTATATAGAAAATTAACCTCAAAACGAGTTTTTATTTTTATTATATTTTTTATAATAGTGGCGTCAATTTCAATATATTTTTTAGATATCCAATACATTTAAGAATTTGAATCAGTACATTTTTATAGTAATATTTGATGTCCATCTTGGGCCTAGCACACTATGGAGAGTGGGCAATCCCCTTTATATGCTCATTTCAATACTGGGAAGCTGGGTGCGCGAAATTAGGAAAATGGTGTGAGGAATTATTTCGGAAAATGGGCTACAATGCCTGGAGTCATTTTCCAGCTCTGCATGATTCCAGATCTGATTGCGATATGTTGTTACCCGAGCTTTATAACAATATGTCTCACAGAGACGAGGCTTAAAGAGACTTAGAGAGCTTAGAGGGTTAGCTTAGAGTCCTGAAATTAATTTGGACAATTGAAACTTTCCTGAAACCGAGAACATTGTTCTATGTGTTCTTCACAAGTACTAGGTGGGTCGTTGAACTCGTCGCGGCTTAAATGACGCCCAGTGCATTCGTATGGAGCAATGCGACTATGCCGGTAATAGAATCCCGCAGGTGGGTACCGATTTTTCTAATGAAATACGTACGTGACGATGGTTGTCGATTGACATACGCCGTGAAGGAATAAAAATTGCGTAATAAAAATCAAACACGCAAAAAATTTAATTTGCGTAATGGTGGTATAATTACTGGTGGTAGGACCTCTTGTGAGTCCGCACGTAGGTATCACCACCCTGCCTATTTTTGCCGTGAAGCAGTAACGCGTTTCGGTTTGAAAGGTGGGGCAGCCGTTGTAACTATACTGAAACCTTAGAACTTATATCTCAAGGTGGGTGGCGCATTTACGTTGTAGATGTCTATGGGCTCTAGTAACCACTTAACACCAGGTGGACTGTGAGCTCGCCTATCCATATAAGCAATAACAAAAAAAATTATGCGTGATTAGTGGTGGTAGGGCGTGTTGTGAGCCCGTCTGGGTAGGTAGCACCATCCTGCCTATTTCTGCCGTGAAGCATGTTAAACAAAAGTTTCGCGCTAAACTTTTAACATGTTGTGTAATATGTAGCGCGCCAAATGTTGCCTAGTGGAAACGCGGCCTTACTCTCACCAATCTTTAGTTCGGACATTGTTTTTTGTTTTCTGACTATAGTTTCCTTATAAATGGAACCCGGAGATTGATATACATATTTATTTAAGTTGTATATAGTTGAAGTGGTATTAGGAATGCTTTTAAACAAAAAATTACTACTAAATATAAGGTCTTAAAGGTCTTAGTTACCAGGTCATAAAACCCCTTAAAAAAAAAAGATTAATATTGTTAGTCTTTATCAATATTTATCTAAACTCTAGTCTTGGCGAAATCTGTGATTATAGAAGTATCATAATGGTCTTTGAAAATAGAATCATAACAGTGTACGGATATATAATATCAATTAATTACAGTCGAATTTTGACTATCGGGCGGCCACTAGTTTAAGTAAAACTGTAATATGTAAATGCAAAAAATAATAAATAGAAAAAAGAAACTAAATTCCGTGCAAAAATTCTGACCTCCACCCGATCAAGGCCGTATCTACATTTTAATAACGCTAAAAATTTTAAGTATTTAATTAAATTATTTTATGTTCCATTGACGAACAGACAAGCTGATATCTGGAACAAATTGTTTTGCGTCTTAAAGTCTTAGCGTTAAGGTATGATATTGCTTTCGTATTATTATCACGTTGGTATTTGAGTGGCTTACGTGCTGAGATGCTACCAACAGGTGATATACGCCATGGTCATTTCCAGTTCGCGAACCGCATGCAATCGAACGCGTTCGAAATACGAACCGCTTCGTTCGAGAAATTAAATTCGCGCCTTTTATTTTTGGCGGTTTATTTAAACTGTGATAGTTTCGTGTTTAGTGTTTTTAAAGTATTATATAACAGTTGACGGTTTTTTTGTTTTTTGTTTTTGTGTATTTATTTATTTTTCGAATAAGGAATCTGTGTGTGAGTACATACTTTTTTTTGATCTTTTTTATACAATCTTTACAATTATTGGTTAAATTTGTTATTTAAATTTTGTTATAATTTAAAATGTGATTTTAGAAATTAAAAATTCAAATTTTATTTTTTATACAAATTGAAATTGCTATTTGAAATACATTTTAATTTAATTAACATTTTATGTCAAAGAAATTAGAATTATTTATATTATAGATTTAATTTTTAAACTATATTAATACTTGGGAACGACAATAAGTGTAGAAGAGATTTTTTATTTTAATATGTATTATCAGTTTCATACTTGACTGTGTCAAAGTCCATGACGGCGGTGTCCATTTGCCGTCAAGTGAGTCTGCCATCTTTTAGTGCTTAAACTGTAGATGTTTTTAAAGTAATTTCTAGTTATTTGCTCTTTTTCTACTAAATAATATGTTCCTTTAAATTTTCACTAAGCAATTCGTGAAATTTTACCTGATGTATGTACAGTTAGTTTAATGAAATAGATTTTTGGTATATTTTTAATTTTAAAAGTCCACGTTCTGTAAATTTTCTGTTGCGAGAATATTAAGAAAAAACAAATCATTAATTCCGGGACAGCGCTTCAAAGATATATTTACAATAGCCGAACATAATATGGACTTATATAACCGACTTCAAAAACGAAGGAGGTTCTCAACTCCACTGTATTTTTATTTTAAAGGTTGTGTTGCTTCAGAACTTTTTTTAGTTTTTTATTTTTTATTTATTACGGCCCGCTGGTGTTAACTGTTTATCGGAGTCCATAGACATCTACAAAGTAAATTCCACCTTGAGGTATGAGTTCTAATGTCTCAGTTTTTTTAGTACCTTTTTTTTCCTATGCTAGTTGTAACTATAGCCGTTGTAATTATACTGGAGGCCTCAGAATTTATATCTCAAGGTGGGTGGCGCATTTACGTTGTAGATGTCTATGGACTCCAGTAACCACTTAACATCAGATGGGCTGTGAGCTCGTCCACTCATCTAAGCAAAAAAAAAAACTTAAGCAATTACAAAAAAAAACACCCTATGTTTTTTTTTTAAATATTACACGCAATGTATTTAAGATCAGCTGATTCGGTGGGGATTAACGTATTTGGGCGCCGCGAGTTGACTTCGCCTTATATTGTGTATTCACGAAGCGGTAAATGTTAAATAGCGTTTCTAATTAGTTCAGATTTATTTATCCGCTTATATTGTTTTGCTATATCATTGTAGCCTCGGTGATTGATAACTTGAAGAGCGGACGGTTAGCGTGGTACGGACATGTGATGCGTAGAGAGAAGATGCATGTGACTAGGAGATGTATGGAAATGGTAGTGCAAGGTAGAGGGGGAAGAGGTCGACCGAAGAAAACATGGAATGTGTGAATGACGATATGAGAGAGAGAGGAGTGAGTGTTGAGATGACGGCTGATAGAGGTAGTGGAAAAGAAAAAATCGCTGCGCCAACCCCATCTAGTGGGATAAGGTGCAAACAAAGAAGAAAAAGAAAATTGTTTTGCTATGTTTTTTTCATTTCACCGTTGATCGGTACTGGTCCAATTGAAATTGGTAGTAGAATAAAATGCAAGCAATTTTTTTATGATTCCTAACGTGGACTTGAATATTTAGAAATTTTCTTGGTGACGACAAACAATCGCGAGGCTTTATCGATAAAAAAAATTCGTCTTATCTCTGACATGATCTATACTAAAAAGATATTACTCTCAAGAACACGGGATTATTGTAATGCGACTTTCAGATATATCTCCATGCGCATACACGCTCTCTAAAACGTCACTGTTTTCCCCTACCTAATCGTTAGTAACCTATTCAAACTATTACCCAGTATCAACTAGTAACAAGTACCAACTAGTACCAAGTACCAACTAGTACCAAGGGGCTATTCCAACTTCGCACAGACCGGTCAGCTCACGGGTCGAACCCGAGAGAATCTACTACCAGATCGGAATCGCGACCCACTGAGAAGACCCGGCGAGAAACCCAGTGTGCGAATGATACTCTCGAGAGAATGATATCAAAATACTTGTCCGAATTAGTGCGACGTTGCGAGTTTATTTAGTAGAATTACACGTCTGTTGTGCAATCCTGCATTGAATAGTACACGAACCGTACGGAGCGGTCAAGGATAGAAGCCTTCGCAACACAGCCGAACCGGCACACATTACCTATGTTAATTATCTTCGAGTTTTATGTCTTAGCTTATTTCATGAAATGCTCACAGCCCTCGGGTTGCCTAATCTTTTAATCTTATTTATATATTATACTAGCTGACCCGGCAGACTTTGTAGTGCCTCAATCGATAAATAAAAGACCTAAGTTTTTGTATAAAATAAACTTAAAACAAACAAAAGGAATCCGTCCGACGGGGGACACATCAAAGGAAAAACAAAATTGTAATTTTTATTTAATACCGAGCACTTTCATATTTATCTACCTTTTAAACCTTCTCTGGACTTTCACAAATAATTCAAGACCAAAATTAGCCAAATCGGTCCAGCCGTTCTCGAGTTTTAGCGAGACTAACGAACAGCAATTCATTTTTATATATATAGATAATTCTATTGTACGTGTGTATGTCACCGAACTCCTCCTAAACGGCTGGACCGATTTGAATGAATTTTTTTGTATGCGCTTAGTTAGCGCCCTGGATGGTTTAAATTCAAAAATCAGCCCGGCAGATGGCGCTGCAGTCGGTATCGAGGTTTTTTTTTTTTATTGCTTAGACGTGTGGACGAGCTCACAGCCCACCTGGTGCTATGTGGTTACTGAAGCTCATAGACATTTACAACGTAGATGCCGCCCCCTACTTTGCGGTAGGATTCTAAGGTCTCAGTATAGTTACAACGGCTGCCCCATCCTTCAAACCGAAACGCATTACTGCTTCACGGCAGAAATAGGCGGGGTAGTGGTACCTACCCGTGCGGACTTACAAGAGGTCCTACCACCAGTAAAAAGTAGTAGGTTATTTATATATACTGCTACTAAACTAGTGGATCGACTTGAATGAATTTTTGTGTATGCATTCACAGGACAACGTCTGCCGGGTCCGCTAGTTACCTATAAAATAATATTATGTAGGACTAACTAAGAAAATTCGGGCGAAATAACTTTTTGTGGATAAAATTGAAAGACAAGATAAAATCGATTTGCGAGCCTAGTGATGACTATTCAACGGATAACATTCCAAATGGTAGATAAGCGATGAGATCGTCATCTGAAATTCGTGAATAAAAATATCAATCTTCCTTTTAAAGTGCAATGAACTCCTCGGTGTTTTCCCGTGGAAACATTTTCTGCAATTTAAGCGCTAAAAGCATTTAACGCCTTTAATGTGAACAACGTTATTAGCTGCTTTTTATTGCTAAACAGTCCTGTCAACGATTGCAAGGAAGTCCAAAAGGAACACGATGTATATGATATACAGTTCTATCAGTTTACTAGGAAATAAAAAAGGAACACGATGTAGATATTTTACTGGTACCAAAGTCAATTCTTTAAATTAGGTGTTGCATCTATCGTGCTATTCACATGACGCGTTGAAGATATATCTATTACTAACCAAGCTCAAAAATGCTTAGAAATAACATCCACATTACAGTTTTAGAATTCGTAATTTAAACTTTTGTGTTTATAGAATAAAGAATTTTATTGAACGGAGATGATGATAGCGGATTGTATATTAGATAGTATCAGAATCGTATTGGTCTAATGGTTTATTTAACAATTTTTTTTATATTATACTAGCTGACCCGGCAGACTTCGTATTGCCTCAATCGATAAATAAAAGACCTAAGCTTTTGTATAAAATAAACTTAAAACAAACAAAAGGAACCCGTCCGACGGTGGACACATCAAGGGAAAAACAAAATTGTTATTTTTATTTAATTCCAAGCATTTTCATATTTATCTACCTTTTAAACCTTCTCTGGACTTCCACAAATAATTCAAGACCAAAATTAGCCAAATCGGTCCAGCCGTTCTCGAGTTTTAGCGAGACTAACGAATAGCAATTCATTTTTATTTATATAGATTGACGAGTGAACAAACTGACGGCTATCCTAGCGTTAAGTAATTATCGGAGCTCATAGATATCACGACGAGAATTCCGAAATTATACAACGGCTAAGCAGCCTTTCAAACCAAAACACATTTGTTTTTTGTGTTCGGAACATCAACAAAAGTCCTGGAGATGGAAAAAAAGAACAGAAAGAGGGAATTCCAAATACTTCCTCTTGAGAATCGAGCGTAGGACCGACGGTAGAATAATTATAATTCCCACACCTCTTAAAATTGAGGCCATCAGCGCAAAAGCGGCCTAAGCTTATCATAGCTAGTATGGAGGTTTGAATTTACTTCTACACTACTTCGCAAGCAAAAACAAGACGCGCGAAAATAATTTTTACAAAGCTATCTGTTATCTATCGCGGAAACTAGGGATAGGCTGGTTTTGCGTCAAAATTTATTTTGTTTCAAATAAATTGCAATTTAGAAGCACCAATTTTTAAAAATTGTGGTTTAGACCACTTTTACGCTGATGGCCTCAATTGTGTTTTCGATTTCACGACTTAACGGTATTTTACTTCATAAAGGTGATATAACAGGACACCGTACTATTCATTAATGAATTCCATGCGTAGAATACTAATTGTCACGGATTCGATCGTGGAACTTCTTGTTGCTTAGCTCATTAATTTGACCTTGTCGAGATCCGCCAGTATTTATTGTCCGGCTTGTCTGAGTATTCACGAAGGAATATATCGTATTCTCGCATTAAAACTGTACTAGAGGTCCCGCAGTGTCGAAATTCGACTATAATTAATTGGAATTGTAAGTTTGCACACTATTATGATTGTATTTTATACTTCTATAATCACAAATTTCGCCAAGGCTACACTATAAAAAAATATTAATAAAGACAAACAATATTTAATCCATTCTCAATTTGACAACAGACGTCAAGAACAAAAGTATGACAATAAATAGTATGCATGCGTGTGTGCGTCAAATACATGGTAGTGTGTGTAATGTTTTTTTTATTGATTTAATGTATATTTTAAGCATTCTTTTAAAAAAAAATAGCATTGTGCACTCCTTCTCTATATTCTCTATAAGTGTGGAAAATTTCATATTCCTCCGTCCGCGTAATTTTCGTAAAAAGGGATACAAAGTTTTTGCTTCACGTATTAATATATAGATAATTTCAAAATTTAGTAATTTTACAGGAGAGTGTTTTAAAGGTTTAACATGTGATATTTTTAATATTAATCATCTTTGCATGGTTAATTTTTAATTTTTTACAATTATATTATGTATCTTAAAGTAAGATAAACTTATGTATTAATTTTATTAATAGTAGCCAAACACAGGTAAACTAAAAAAGAAAACTAAAACTAAACTACGCTCTTTTGACAGTAGTAGTAGTAGTATTTAAAAACGCGAAACTAAATCGTAAAAGTAGTTTTAATTAGGTCTAATCAATTTTGTCAGTAATCTATATAATATTAATACGTGAAGCAAAAACTTTGCATCCCTTTTTCCGAAAATTGAGCGGACGGAGGAAAATGAAATTTCCCACACTTATAGAGATTATAGAGAAGGAGTGCAGAATGTTAATATTTTTGTAAAGTATGCATAAAAAATACATTAAATCAATAAGAAAAAACATTACACACACTACCGTGTATTTGACACACGCTATTTGATGCATCCTATTTGTTTATTATCAAACTTTTCTTATTGCTTATAGTCTGTGGTCAAATTGAGAATAGATTAAATATTGTTTGTTTTTATTAATATTTGCCTAAAGTGTACATAGTCTTGGCGAAATCTGTGATTGTAGAAGTATATATCTGACAATAGAATACAATTATTCAATAGACAATAGAGTACAAACTTATAATTTCAATTAATTATAGTCGAATTTCGACTACTGCGGGACCGCTAGACTAGTTGTACAAGTAAATTGCAACTCTCCGGTTGAGCCCCGCGGGCTCACCTACAAACGTTAGGGCGAAGCTGAAATAGCCTCTCAAGGCTATCAGCATAGGTGGGAAAAAAAAACACTAAACGTTCATGTAAGAATGAAATGTATTCCGTAGACAAGAAGTCTATTATTGTTTGATTAATCAAGTCTGCGGTGCCTGTCTGGATGACAAAATTTTGATCACGTTTCGTCATATTAAAGTACTTGATATTGACATATCTTTAAGTAACCAACCTATTATATTCAAAAGCACTGGTTATCTCGTGATAAATCGGTGATACTGAAAACTGCCTATCTAATAGTTAAGTCATTGCGGAGATGACCGTGCACAATTACGCAATATTTTTTCTCTAATCCTTAGTAGCTAAGGGACTATTCAAACTTCACGGGTCCAAGCTGAGAGAATTGCTAACACTAGCCCGCAAGAGTAGTGCTTCTCAAAATTTATAACCGGATCGGAATCGCGACCCACTGAGAAGATCCGGCGAGAAACTTAGTAGTCTTACGCGAAAGGTATGTTTGCGTGTTATTTTATTGACAGTAATTAGTGGTCGTCTGATAACCGATATACGACCATAATCATTGATGCCTGACGATTCATTTTAGATAGTTTGGTCCCGTTATCTTGATATTAATATTTTCAAAATGGAAAACGGACCAATTTGAACTTTGGCTACACTAAAGATCGTAAACAGTTACAAAAACAAAAAAAAACAATTGACAAATATTTTTATGACGCTGCGTTTTTTTCTTTTCTTTTTTTTTCTTTTTTCCTCTTCGATCAACAATAGTAACTACTAGTTACTATTATAATCTACTAGTAACTACTAGTTACTATTATAATCTACTAGTAACTACTAGTTACTATTATAATCTACTAGTAACTACTAGTTACTATTGATGATCGAAGTTTTTCCTATCTATGCTGATAGCCTTTAGAGGTTATTTAAACTTCGCCCTAACGTGTGTAGGTGAGCTCACGGGGCTCAAACCGGAGTGTTACTGACACTGGCCCTAGCAAGAGCAGTGCTTCGCAGAATCTACCACCGGATCGAAAACGCTACCCACTGAGAAGATCCGGCGAGAAACTCAGTGGGCTTTTTTTATTAGATGGTTAGTTATACTTAATATTCAAATGTAATAAAATCTTAGTCGTCTCTGACCACGACAAGTTCACAGTATTTGAAAGTAGTTTTAAATCGGAATGGACATACAAAATTAATGTTATTTTCTTTTTTGTTTGCTATTCGTATCGTAACATTCCAATCTGTATCTAGTAGATGAGCTTTCGTGGTGGGTATAGAAGCCGTGGTGTAGCGAGGGGTGAGGTAAGAGGGGGCATCATGCATCGTGCGCAACTCACAAAGGGGGGCGCCAAATGGTCCGCAAAACCAATTGCTGCATAATTTTTATTTTTATTGTAGTTGATTTCTGGAAAACATATTTTAAATTTAGTGCCAGTGATTAATCAAAGTTAATTCGTAAATAAAAAGAATTCAATGCATACGAATACGCCCGGTGTCTTTCGGTTAGAGCGTGTATGTATGTAAAGCCTAGAAGACTAAATTGATACGTTAATTTTTTTATTGCATAGATGGGTGGACGAGCTCAAAGCCCACCTGGTGTTAAGTGGTCACCGGAGCCCATGGACATCTACAACGTAAATGCCGCCACCCACCTTGAGATATGAGTTCTAAGGTCTTAGTATAGTTACAACGGCTGCCCCGCCCTTCAAACCGAAACGCATGACTAGTTCACGGCTGAAACAGGCAGGGCGGTGGTACCTACCCGCGCGGACTCAGAAGACGTCCTACCACCAGTATTTACGCCAATTATAATTTTGCGGGTTTGATTTTTATTGCACGATGTTATTCCTTCACCGTGGAAGTCAATCGTGAATATTTGTTAAGTACGTATTTCATTAGAAAAATTAGTACCTGCTAGCGGAATTCGAACACCGTTGCATCGCTTCATACGAATGCACCAGACGTCTTATCCTTTAGGCCACGACGACTTCATTTTCACTACTTTTCATATCACCTACCACCAGTATTTTCTTCGATTATCCCTTGTCGAGGAAACATCTAGAACCACATTAATGGACGCGGACGGATTGTCGTCGAATAGAATATAACAAACGCGAGGTTAAGTCGTAAAAGCAATTTTTGTTGTTTTTAAAATTTTTAAAACAAAACAAAACAACAACAAAAAAAAAACAAAGTAATACCTCAAATTCTATGGAAACATTACGAAAATTCGTCTCTTTTGAAGACTCTACACGTATTGTAATAATCATTAATATTATCTTTATGTGTAGTTGCATGCAATGTATTTTATTTACACTTAGTACACACGCTAGTAATGAACTCAGCACGGTGTAAAAACTTTAGTATTTTTTCTTGGCAATACAGTTACAAATTATTGTAGGGTAAAGCGCAGAACTGCATTAACAATGTTGATCAAAGTCATGTTTTTTCTAGCGCATGCAAAATTATTACTTTTAATGCTTATTGCATGCTTTTTTAGTTTGTAAGCAAATATTAAGTATTTCTTGTAGGAGTGGAAGTAAAACTGTTTTGTCTTTCATAAGAATAAAGATTAACAATAAATAATCGGATTAGAAAATCGGCTGATAAACAAAAAAATATTTGACTATTATATTTGACTAGCGACCCACCCTCGCTTCGCTTCGGAAACATTAAATGTTATTATTGATAGCTGTGTCCCGCGTTGCTACCCGCGGTTATTGTCGTAACGCGGGTGACGCCGCGGGGCGAAGCTAGTCTAAAAAAGTAGCGTAAGTTACTCCTTATATCATCAGCTACCTATCAGTGAAAGTCTCGTCAAAATCGGTCCAGCCCTCGCTTCGCTTCGGAAACATTAAATATTATTATTGATAGCTGAGTACCGCGATGTTACCCGCGGTTATTGTCGTACCGTGGGTGACGCCGCGGGGCGAAACTAATCTACAAAAAGTAGCCTAAGTTACTCTTTATATCATCAGCTACCTGTCAGTGAAAGTCTCGTCAAAATCGGTCCAGCCGTTCCAGAGTGGTGATTGCTCGTGAGGCGCATAGCATCTGCCCACAGCAATGATACTGGATGACTATTACGACGACTCTGACAAGAGTGCTACGACAAGGAAAAAAAATCTTTCGAAATTTAAAACTTTTAAACTGCTGTAAAGTTGCAAAAATTTCGCTAAAACCAAATAGTCTTTCACTTCTCGATACAGATGTAGTTATGAAATATATTTATTTATAGTTATATGTACTAGTAGTAACTAGAGGTATTGAGAGTCGCTCACCCGTACCTCTAAAGCAGTGATTCTCAACCTTTTATTTGTTGCGGCACATATTTAACGATTTTAAAATTTGGCGGCACACAAAGAAAAAGATTTAAACTATTTACTTTCTAAAACACTGCATAAAACGTTTATAAAAACCATTAAATATACGAAATAAACTAATATATGCTTTAATAATATTTAAACGTTTAAAAAGGGATTAATTACAAGCTAATAATAAAGAAAATCTTATTTGATATAATTTAATAATATTAACATCATTATATATTGGCAAAATTTGGCGGCACACTTTTGAAATTTCGCGGCACACAAAAGTGTCGCGGAACAGTGGTTGAGAATCACTGCTCTAATGAATAACCGGACAAGCTATTATCATTAGTCGAAAGCATTAAAACGACAAGCTCGCGTCGGAGTTCACGCGAGGGTTCCGTATTCAAAATTAAGCTTCATTGTTGGAGTTGAAAGTAAATAATAAAGTTATATTTTGACACGTCAGCTTCAAGGTGATTTTAGCGACAGTAGCAAGTAGTCCGATTTGGATTCCGGGTCGGAGCAAACATCTTTCTTGGAAAAGTTCGGAAAACAGGAGAAAATCCCCCCATTAAAAATCGCGTATTTTTTTATTGCTTGCATGAGTGAACGAGCTCACGGCCCACTTGGTGTTAAGTGGTAACCGGAGCCCATAAACATCTACAATGTAAATGTCGCCAAATGTCCCTTGAGACATGAGTTATAAGGCCTCAGTTAAGCTCAATACGAGCGGTATGAACGATCTCACTCGTGCTTGTTCCTAACTCTGATTCTGATTTTTTAATCTAGACAGACTAGTCAAAATTGTGACGTCTTTTCAGGTATTTCTTAAAGTCCGAAATTGTAAAATAAAAATTTTAAACCCGAGATTAAATCAAGTTGTTTTGATGACATCCAATATTTATATAGTAAATGGATTGGCCACACATAATTCATTATTTAGGTGTTTTCAGAAGAAAAAAATTATGTTTGAGAATTAACTGGTGGCCCGGAGGCCTTTTCAGTTTTACCAGGGCAGGTGGGCGAGTAAAGGCTCAGTCAGGAGGGGTGAGATTTGCTAACAGCTACCCAAGCGCCTCTAAAGGAGACCTAACAACTCAAGAGTAGCTGTTTCGCGAATGAATCTACTATCGGATCTGAATCGCGACCCGCTGAGAAGATCCGGCGAGAAACTCAGCGGGCTGATGCTTAGGTTAGGTTGCACGCCTAGTGTTTTTTTTTTTTTTTTTTTTTTTATTGCTTAGGTGGGTGGACGAGCTCACAGCCCACCTGGTGTTAAGTGGTTACTGGAGCCCATAGACATCTACAATGTAAATGCGCCACCCACCTTGAGATATAAGTTCTAAGGTCTCAGTATAGTTACAACGGCTACCCCACCCTTCAGACCGAAACGCATTACTGCTTCACGGCAGAAATAGGCGGGGTGGTGGTACCTACCCGTGCGGACTCACAAGAGGTCCTACCACCAGTGAACCAGTTATTTCAGTTTTCACCAGTACACCAGTTATTTCTGAACATCAGAGGGTTTTAGAGTAAGTGTATTTTTCCAATTCACAGTCACGGTGTAATTACGATGGTTTCGTTACAGCTGTTTGACTACGGAACTCTAAAACCAGCAATGGTCACCACCGAACCGCTTATCACCTGTAAGTCACGAATAAACCATCGCGAATCATTTGAAACGGATTCTTCGCAAACAAATAGTTATCAGTAAGCTAAAATCGAACAAAGAAACTTATCTCATGTGTTTATTTTTTCATAAAAAATTTTTCAAACAAATTGTTTTACGTGGCCATTAAGTTCTTGTTTATTGTTTGTTCGTGACTATTTGTTTTCTAAACGGCTTAACTTAACGACGATACGACGCTTCGAATTCATTAGCGCATTCATAATTTCTTTTGCCGGTAACTTTAAGTCTACGGGCACGAAACTTGCGATGGCTGAGCGATGGCGGCAGCGAGGCGACGCGACACGGGGCGGTCAGGCAGCGATATCTCACGCGGGCACAAAACAAGCTGGCGAGCAGTCGCGCTCATACAGTGTTGTGCGAATCATGAGTTTACGTCGAAAAGAACTATTGGAGCCTAGCCCCTGATGAGGGAATTATTATTATTACTTAGAGATGGTGTTCATCCAATAAATCAACGAAGACGCTATTGGGGAGAATTTTCTACGCTTTATTACGCACTAAGGTGGCATTCAATGAAATTTTAAATTCCTTGTTAAATTATAAATTCCTCATTATCAATTTCCATTACTAAAATAATAACTGAACACAACACTGTGTACCCGTGCAAGCGACGAAACCAAACTAGTTCGTTCTCGTCGCTTCCGCGTCACCGTCGCCCCATCATCGCCCGTACATCGCTCGATCGCCCCGCTCCGCCATCGCCCGTTTCGTGCCCGTCTCCATACTGTGCAATAGGAGTGGGTAATATCGGTTTTGCCGCGTATCGAATCGTATCTATATATCGAGGATCAATATCGGATATTGAATCTATATATTTTCTGAATCTATATATTGATGGATGCTAGTAGATTTTCTCGATTCATGATATTTGAGATTTGAAACGATACGCTGATATAATATCGTAGTAGATATAGATTTAAGTCAACGTTATACGGTTGGTTTTCTGATATCAATTTATAATATGATCTTAAAGTAATAAAAAGAACATGAAAATAAAAATATCAAAAAAACTTTCCTTCATGCTTTTACCAGGCTTAGGACTGGCTACATTATTTTCAGTTTTTAGTATTTTGTGTCTTAATTTAAAATTACAAAATATACCAAAAGAGTGTAGATTTCAAAAGTTTAATACAAACACAAGAAATAAACTCAATTATTTGGATTCAACTAAAAATAGAAAAATGTGTACTTTAAAAATCAAACACAAAAAACTTTTAAGTATTTATAAACACTTGTCCAAAAATTCTAGTTCAAGGTCAAAGCGCGTGAAATTAAATTCAACGATGCAAATAGGCTATACTGCATTCAAGTTAGGGTCGAAAGTTGAAACTTCTTTCCTTAATTGTATCCTGCTGATACGCTAAGAATAATCTACAGACATATGGACTTAAATATAAGGTTTACAATTGTATGGATAATGCCTGTTTCTGTTTCATTCATCACATGATATCCCTATCGTGCGCTCACTCACTCTGGCCGATTCGATACGAACCAAACGAATATTGCTGATATTAACGAATCGGTACGATATGCCGATGCACATCACATCGAGTAATATCGTGTATCGGCTGATATCGAAATATAGATTTCGATTCACGAATCGGTACGATATGGCGATGCGCATCACATCGAGCAATATCGTGTATCGGCTGATATCGATATATAGATTTCGTGCGGGGCGATATCGGATTCAACGATATTGCTGCGATATATAGATATTGAATCTATATACGATTTATATCACCCACTCCTACTGTGCAATGCTTTTGTATACATCGCCGTCGCGCCGCTGTCGCCATCGCTCGGCCATCGCAAGCTTCGTGTCCGTAGACTAAGTTTGTCAAGTACTAGCGTGACTCGATCCCGTTTGCTTTGTCTTTATCGATATGTAAGTGAAATTTTTGGCTATCGTGGCCTAGTGGACAAGACGCCCGTCATATGTTCGCTCGTATTCAGCTTCTTCTTTTTTCCTACCTAAGCTGCTAGCCTTGAGAGGCTATTTCAGCGTAACCTTAACTAGTAGGTGAGCTCACGGGGCTCAAACATGACAACGTTGCTAACACGAACCCTAGCAAGGGCCGTGCTTCGCAGAATCTACCACCGGATCGGAAACGCGACCCACTGAGAAGATCCGACGAGAAACTCAGTGGGCTAAGCCGCTTTTCACCTCGAGATGTGAAGTCGTAGACTCGATTTCATTGTACAACGATTGTCATGCCCTATAATTCGTAGAAACTTTCGCGGTAGAAGTATCGCAGTGGTATTCTCCCAAGTAGGTTAACATTACACTTTACCACCAGTAAATGCCAGTTGGTGGCAGTGCGTTGATAAAATACTTAGAGAACGCTGCTGCTCATACTCCACTGAATCATTTAGTCGCCATCTAGGCATTCACGGGAAGAGATGTGGTGGTGGTGGTGGACCAAACAGAGTTTTGAATTTTGCCAAATTTTTCTGGTCGCGCACGATTTGAATTTTTCGGGAATGCTGTCAGGTAGATAGTGCATAGTACACAAGTGGGGCGTATGGTCGTTCTACAAAGGCAATCAATTTTTTAATTATTTTTTTTCCAACTCGTATTTATTCGATTTCTAATTTATAGTCCGGCCGCTGAAATAATGCGTTCCAGGCATATCATGATCGAACGCACGAAGTAGATTTGAGAAGGTGTTGAGTTTGTGATGAAAAGAAATGATGTATTTTTGAATTTTTGTCTTACTAATGAACAATTATCTCACTAAGCTTATGATAAATGTTGTAATGTTAGCTAAATCCAGTTTTTAAATCTCATAAGCATTTCGTGCCCATTTAGAACAGAAAGCAATATAATCTTATAGTAAAAATTCATTCTCTGAATCATTCTTTCTTGATAATGGCTTTACTTTCAAACACTCTACAAATAACGATCTAAAGCCCAAGGTCACGAAGGGCACAGGATGTCCTTAACTGCTTAAATAGTATTCACTGTCGAGATTTAGCCTCGAGAAAGACATTGAAAAGATTGGCGGTGGTGCGTGAAATTGTCAATTGTTTAAAATTTATTACTGTATACGATTTTGTTGGCGCTTACAGTTAGTAGAAAAATTAGTCTGACGTTATAATGTTATTGATGACCATTGATCAATGACCATTCATCGATTCTTCATTTGGATCGGGTTTGTGGTTCAAAATCGAAGGTGCAGCGGTGAAGTGAATCTTTACTGGTGGCAGGACGTCTTGTGAGTTCGCACGGGTAGGTACCACCACCCTGCCTATATCTGCGGTGAAGCAGTTTGAACCGTTTCGGTTTGGATGGTGCGGCAGCCGTTGTAAACTATACTGAGACCTTAGAACTCGTATCTTAAGGTGGGTAGCGGCTTTGGCGTTGTAGATGTCTATGGGCTCCCGTAACCACTTAACAGCAAGCTGTGAGCTGGTCTACCCGTCAATACAATAAATAAATAAAAGAGCATCGAATGTACAGATTTACAGCAAACTTAAAACTTGACAGTATAATCAATATTTTCTGCATTAAATATTTATTGAGGTAGGTTAATACGTACATGGTACTGGAGTGGAGACCTCGTACTGGACGTCGTAACATGAGCAGCCAACCAATGAGGTGGACCAAAAATATTGGTCAAAATATCTGGTAGGGAATGGATGCGAAAGGCAAGACTACACTACACCTACACTCAGCATTGGGTGGATATCCTTTAATAACTTTCTCCTGGATTATCCTGCGCGAATCCTGCCTGTCCTCAGTGGGTGAATGGCAACGTGGATTGAAGTGTTGAGAGTAGAGCGTATCTGGCCCGACCAGCTCATTGGACTTCTGTCTCTGGACCTTCTTCCGCATACCTTGCTTGTTACCAGTAGCTTCTTTAAATTGTCACCTCTCTTTCTGGATAACATGACTTATCACCTCTCTTTCTATCTGACTGGCTCTGGCTTTCTGGCTCTTTCTGGCGTCTGCCTACAAGGGCAATAAAAATATCTTTTGAGACCATGACCTCTTTGCCATCGGAAAACCGGTCACTAGTTTTTCTCAACTAGTATGTGCACTGCTTTCATTCAATGCGTTTCAAGGAATCGCCTTTGGGACTTACTACCCTACTCTGGCATGAACTCCATTAAGGAGATTTATTAGAAGACTTGAGTTGTAAGCAGAGGCCTACTTATGCTAGTTTTAACCTTCTTCTATAAATGAATTACTGTTCGTTAGTCTCGCTAAAACTCGAGAACGGCTAGACCGATTTGGCTAATTTTGGTCTTGAATTATTTGTGGAAGTCCAGGGAAGGTTTAAAAGGTAAATAAATGAATGAAAATGCTCGGAATTAAATAATAATAACAATTTTGTTTTTCCTTTGCTGTATCCCCCTTCCGGACGGATTCCTTTTGTTTGTTTTAAGTTTATTTATCGATTGAGGCACTACAAAGTCTGCCGGGTCAGCTAGTCGCTTATAAATAAGAGCGTAAGTTCGTGTTCTTGAACATATACTAACTTATGCCATACGAATTGTAAGTTCATAAGATTTTACGACTTTAGAACGTAAATTAAATTATCTCGACAACTATTTACATTTATTTCGTTGTTTTGGTAATTTTGTAGGTTGTTAGTCCGAACATTGAATGCTATCTATCATCCAGAACATTATTAGAGTTGAGTATTTGTCGCAGCCCGAAGTGTAATCGAGGTATTTGTGCAGTTGAGACTTTGACGTTATGTCCATAGAGCCTAATTTCGTTTGTCGAAGCATATCCGCAAAACATATAACTTTTTGGTATTTAAAAAAAATTGAATATACGAGATTTTCCTTATAATTTGATAAAGAAGTATTGAAAGGATAGATGCATAGCACAGAAAAAATAATCGACTAATTTATTACCAGGGTCAAAGCCTTGAGTTAGCCATCGTGTCGACTCTCCGACTATTTCGTAACTAATCTGACATCTGACAATAGGTACATCTAACAAGAATGACGTGATTTACGTACAAAATAAGATATTATATTGCAATCCTGCTGCTAACGCTACTAGGGTTGTCAATTCTTTTAAAATATTTTTTATTGTTTACTATTCGGGTTTTTTTCTGCGTAAGCTTACGATTGTTAACTTAGCATATTTCGAAGCATCTTTCACGGTGTGTTCCTAAGCGGGACCTGTGTGCTTAGTGCGAGTTTTTTAACGTTTACGACCACGTCAAAGTTAACTCAAATTTGTAAGAAATTAACTAAAAAACTCGCCCTAAACACACATGTCTCAAGATGAGGGTATTTACCTTGTAGATGTCCATTGGTAACTACTTAACACCATATATATAACATAGAAGTACATTATCGGTTGTGCCTGTTACAGACTCATTTACGATAATCGTAATGAAATAACTCATAAAAAATATACCTTTTGTTTGTCCTACAATTTTAAAATTATATGTACTTAAATATATTTTATTCAACCGTTTTCTGGTTGACATCCCTAATGTGTTTATTACCTACAAATTAAGTATGACGTATTAATGTAAATTATAATTTTATTTTGTCATTGTGTCTTTTAGTTCAAGTATATTGTATTAATTAAATTATTCAACTATTTTTGTTTTTGGTGTGAAATAATATTTGAATGCAAAAATCTGAGTGGTTTTCTGAAAATATTATTACAATAGTCCCACTTAGTTAATTTTACAAAAGAGCACGTAGACACAGCCCACTGAGTTTCTCGCCGGATCTTCTCAATGGGTCCCGATTCTGATCCGGTGGTAGAATCTGCGAAGAACTGCTCTTGCTAAGGCTAGTGTTCGCCAGTTTTCTCAGGTTGAGCCCGTGAACTCAGTTGGCGGTTCGTAGCTTGTAAACCTCGCGACCTTGCTTTTTTTATTGTCCGTGTAGACAGAGGAGCGTACGATCCACCTGATGGTAAGTGGTTACCGTCACCCCTTGAGGTCAGCAATGCCAGGGGCAGAGCCAAAGTCCTGTCTACCGTTATATCGCCTATTCTACCTTTTCAGTACCAGACATTTGGGCATCGAGTAGCGATGAAGCTATTTAGTTCCGCTTTAACTACCACTCAATAATTGGTGGTAGGACCTCTTGTGAGTCCACGCGGGTAGGTACCACCACCTCCACCACCACCATCAGTAATTACGCAAATTATAATTTTGCGGGCTTTATTTTTATTACACGATGTTATTATTCCTTCACCGTGGAAGTCAATCGTGAACATTTGTCGAGTACGTATTTCATTAGAAAAAATAGTACCCACCTGAGATTCGAACACCGGTGCCTCGCTCAACAGGAATGCACCGGACGTCTTATACTTTAGGCCACGACAACTTCAAAACGACGGCTATCCCACTCTTCAAACCGGAACTACTGCTGTGCGGCAATTACTTAAGTAATGTTGGCTACCAATGCTAGTTCACGTCCATTAGTAGAATCCTCATAATTCGCATAATATTGCTTTTGTATTTTGTTTTTTGTAATTTGTCATTTTTTCCATTCATTTTCATTACTACCGAATTAAACAATTCGCTTTCGGCAAAAAATATAATGTTATAAGAAATTTAAGTCACGAGGTATTCGAACTTTAGTTGCGGTTTTGTTAATTATTTACTCTTTATTGTGTTTAAGTCGTATTGCGAGTTAAATTGAGACTTAGACTTAATCATGAACATGAGCTCCTTCACGCCTCCCATTCCCGATCCTGCGGACAGAATGGAAAGCAGTCGCCGTCGCCCCAAACACGTCATTTCGGATCCTCCCGATCCGCTAACGGTGCTTTTAGGTAACTCAAGCACCGGTCATAAATTAACCCTCAGACACAGTCCACTGAATCTCGCCTGAATTTCTCGCCGAATCTTCTCAGTGGGTCGCGTTTCCGATCCGGTGGTAGATTCTGCGAAGCACGGCTCTTGCTAGGGTTCGTGTTAGCAGCGTCAACAGATTTGAGCCCCGTGAGCTCACCTAGTACTTAAGGCGACGCTGATATAGCCACTCAAGGCTATCAGCTTAGGTAGAAAAAAAAAATCACGCCTCTATAATTATTAATATTGAGTGTTTTTCAAGATGAAAGTCTTTTAATAAAACAAAAATTTGATGATCAAACAAAAATTGTTTCATAGAATCAATGCGTTTTGTTTGTCCAGTGATACATCAGAATACGCCCTCTTGGCCTCTTGGCTAAGTCTTTGCTCGCCCATCTGTCCTGGTGAAAATGGAAAGACCTCCAGGCCGCTAGTAAGCACTCAATCACAAAAATAGATCAGAATATGTTTTTTTTTATTGCTTAGGTGCGTGGACTAGCTCACAGCCCACCTGGTGTTAAATAGTTACTGGAGCCCATAGACATCTAAAAAGTAAATGCGCCACCCACCTTGAGATATAAGTTCTAAGGTCTCAAGTATAGTTATAACGGCTGCCCCAGCCTTCAAACCGAAACGCATTACTGCTTCACGGCAGAAATAGGCGGGGTGGTGGTAGCTACCCGCGCGGACTCACAAGAGTCCTACCACCATTAGTAGTCTTAGTATAGTCATACGTATTGTTTTTCTGATTTTTATAGGTTTTGACTGTCCAAACAGGCAGAGGTTAGGGTCAATAAAGAAATCGCTTTAACAAATAATTTTTGTTTGTTTCAGATTTAAATATGCATCCCAGAACAGGAAATTTAGTTTGCGTCGTATTCCTAGTAGTACTGGGTGAGTTTTTATTTATCTTCTAGAATTGGAAGACTTTTTTTATAGTATAGATACTTTTAAATGTGTACTAGAGTTAATGAAAATTGAAAATTGAATTGGTTAGTGACACCTTGAGATTTGACCAAGTGTCAATTATTTTGGAGTGGTTGTGGGATAAAAAAGGCAAAGTATATAGGCATCCATCCTTTTTTTGTTGGTAGCCTAAGAGATTATTCCAGCTACGCACAAACGGGTAGGTGAGCTCACGGGCTCAACCTGAGAGAATTTGCTAACACTAGCCCTAGCAAGGGCAGTGCTTAGCACAATCTACCACCGGATCGAAATCGCGATCCACTGAAAAGATCCGGCAAGAAACTCAGTGGGCTGTAAACACATCCTCATGAGTCTAATAAAACATTTTACCACCAACTTTACGTCAGACCCAGAATAATGTACAACAACCTTAATAAGCTTCAGCTTTATTAGGTGTTAGTTTATTAGAATGGGGCTATAATCGGTGACAGATGCGATTGATTGTGAAACAGTCGATTCCCAACACACTAGAAACATCTGGAACTATAAAATAAAACGTTTTTGTCGTATGTTAGAAGATTTTGTAGTTATCGTGGCCTAAAGGATAAGACGTCCGGTGCATTCGTATGCGATGCAACGGTGTTCGAATCCCGCAGGCGGGTACCAATTTTTCTAATGATATACGTACTTAACAAATGCTCACGATTGACTTCCACGGTGAAGGTGTGTCCATCGTGTAATAAAAATCACACCTGCAAAATTATAATTTGCGTAAATACTGATGGTAGGACCTCTCGTGAGTCCGCACGGGTAGTTCTACCACCCTGCCTATTACTGCCGTCAAGCAGTAATGCGTTTCGGTTTGAAGGGCCGGGCAGCTGCTGTAACCATACTGAGACCTTAGAACTTATATCTCAAGGTGGGTAGCGCATTTACGTTGTAGATGTCTGAATATTATGTCTTTTTGCATTATTTCATACATAAAGTTAGATTGAAATGTTATTATCAGTGTTTCACGAGAAACTCGTCCGTGACCTTGCTCTACGCGTGCCGGCTTCAGCGAATGTAACCAGAATCCCTTTCTGAAATTGAATCAGGGCTTTAATACCTTACAATTTGGTTTCGCATCATCATTGGGAACAAGAAATCGAATGTGATATAAATTTTGAACCCAAAAACGTAAAACAAAGACACATTTACGTACTCATACTAATTCATAGTTCGTGATCTAAAATCCGATAATAATTACTATCGTCTCAACATTTGAATTCATTTAATGTACTTAATACTTTTTTCTTTTGAAATCGATATTTTGAAATACAAAAAAGGAATAATTTTTTCTTGATAAATAACTAGATAAAGCTTATCAATAGTTACTATACAAAAGAATAAAAAGAAGATATAATATGTATGTGTATTTACTGGTAGTAGGACCTCTTGTGAGTCTGCGCGGGTAGGTATCACCACCCTGCCTATTTTTGCCGTGAAGCAGTAATGCGTTTGAAGGGTAGGGTAGCCGTTGCAACTATACTGAGACCTTAGAATTTATATCTCAAGTTGGGTGGCACATTTAACGTTGTAGATGTCTATGGGCTCCAGTAACCACTTAACACCAGGTGTGCTGTGAGCTCGTCCATACATCTAAGCAATAAAAAAAATATGTATTATATGTATACAGAATTTAAAATAAACAATTTTAAAATTACAAGATCTAAAATTTAATAAAACTTTAGATCTTGTAATTTAAATATGTAATTTAATTCTTGTAATTTAACTTACCAATTAAAAATTACATGATCTAAAGTTTAATAAAACTCTAAAACAAAGTTTAATAAAACTTTAAAACAAAGTTTAATAAAACTTTAGATCATGGTAATTTTTAATTGGTATTTTAATGTTTAATTGTGAAGTTATTACTTTATTGCTCATTTTGCCTTCAACATTTGGATGTTTCAATTGTCACTGAACCGATATAACTAACAGTAAACATAAGAAAATCACAAGATATCTTCGAGTTACATTTTAGTTTCGTAACTAGTAGAAACCGGTCAGGTGTGACTATTGTTAAATCTGTCAAAAGCATAGATTTTTTGAAGTAATTGCGCGCTGCAGGTGCGGCGTTGAAGGTACTAGACTACCAGAATAACCTCCCCTGCAGTGCCAACCATAATGGTACCAAGTTTCATCACAATCGCATATGGAATAGGAGGGTAGAGGACAAACACATAAAAAATAGAACTACCCTATAAACTTTCAAATACCAAATTCACCGTCTTTAAGGTAAATTAAAAAAGAAGCTCTTGCATTAAATAAAAACAGGCGTCTGAAACTATATTTCGGGACACCCATTGGAGTCACCTGGGACGGACTAATGGGCTATTGTACCGAGACGGCCGATGTAGAGTCGTCGACTATTGTCTTGACGACCTGTCGGTAGTGAGTCCTTTCTCAAGGCGTAGTCTCTCGGCAGGAATTAGAAGAAGAGGTCCCCGGTCTTCCTCTTCTCCATCTTCTTCTCTGGAGGCACCGGAGTCTGACATAACCCGGTCTGCTACCCCCCTCGACCAGATATCCGTAAATGGATTCCCCAGCGTTAAAAAAAAGGTTTTGTACCGCGAATCTTATTGTAGTGCACGGGGAATCGTCTGATGGGTAGGGCCTAAAAACATCCTTGGGCCCGTGGTCTGCTCCCAAAGTCTGCAGACTGTCAAGTTCCACAAACCACGCGGGCTTTTTAAGTGCGGACACCTCTTATGATACGGCCTTATGCTGAACAAAAAAAAGGTTTTTTTGCTATATGCTTCTTAGTTTGATAATGACGTACAACCCTACCCACCATTCATCCCTTATTCCTCTTATATAAAGGTGAAATTACGCCACTACATTTGAAAACGATTGATTGATTGCTCAACGCATCGACTTTGTGTTTTTGCATTTGCATAACTTTCACTACACTACGTTTTAAATTAGATTCGAAATGGTAATTGTATATTTCGGTATCATGTATTGAGGTGTGTCCATTTTAATGAGCATCGTTCATTTAACGTATCGGGAACTGAGCTTAAATTGTCAAATGAAACATTTATGCTACTGGAATTACAGTACATTTTACCTTGGCAGTGAAATGTTTTTCCGGTTCACTGATTATGCAATTTTGGCACGATGCGAAAAGTCTTTTCCATAATAAAATACTAATAACAATTACGCAAAATTTCAAATCGCTCAGATATACACGACAACTGTCAACTGTGATTTTTCATTTCCTCATTTGGATGCTACGTCGTCAAGATAAAGAAATCACTGCATAGTATAAAACAAAGTCGCTTTCTCTGTCCCTATATCTGTCTGTCCCTATGTATGCTTAAATCTTTAAAACTACGCAACGGATTTTGATGCGGTTTTTTTAATAGATAGAGTGATTGAAGAGGAAGGTTTATATGTACTTATAATAACATCCATTAAATAGTGGAGAAATCAATAATAAATTACAGTTTCCGAAGCGAAGCGAGGGCGGGTCGCTAGTAACCTATAAAATAGCATTGCTGACGTCCATGAGCGACGGTAACCACTCACCATCAGGTGGGCCGTATGCTCGTCTGCCTATACGTTAATTAAAAAAAAATATTTATATTCATTAAATTCTACGATTTATTTACTAATTATTATTTCAAGAGATTCAAACCGACAATGACTGGTCAAATGACCGTCAACAACAAATATTAATCTAAGATTAGTTTCGTAATAATTTCGTAACGTGTCTAATCTACAATCTAAATAGTTCTAACCTAGTTTAAAATAACGTGTTAGCGGGTAATGTTCTTTGTTGTATCTGTTATAGAATGCTCACTTAGTTTTAAGTGTCTCGTTACGGGTTAGTTTGGGTTCGAGATGCTTAAACATACAATTGCATGTGAACTGTTATGTGGATATTGTGTTTATTGTTTTCTTTTTTTAATTTTGTAATGGATAAACGAGATCACTGCCCGTTTTGTGTTAGTGGGCTGATGGGGCCCAAATATAAAGCCACTTTAAAAAAATCGGTTAAAATCTGAAAAGTATTCAAAATTTTGACTGGTGGTAGGACGTCTGGTTAGTTTGAACGTCTTGTTGTACGTACGGGTAGGTAACAACACCCCGCCTATTTTTTACGTGAAGCAGTAATGCGGTTCGGTTTGTAGGGTGGGACAGCCGTTGTACTATACTGAGACTTTAGAACTTATATCTCAAGGTGGGTGGCGGCATTTACATTATAAGCGTCTATGGATTCCGGTAACCACTTAACAACAGGTGGGCCGTAAGCTCGTCCACTCATCTAAGCTGTAAACAAATTACGACTATGTCCTAATGTCCAAACTAAAGAATGACTGCTTTGCGATAGAAATAGTCAAGATAGTAGGCCCTGCCCTTCTCCCAGTCACCTGGGGTCAGCGCAACATATTTTCGCCTTCCATACTCCTCTATCATATTTCATTTCTTCGCTCACTCCCCTCTTACACGTATCATCTTTCACGCAATCCATCCATTTCTTCTTAGGTCTACCTCTTCCTCTAAAATTGGAGGGTTGATATCAAGCGGCCGGTCATAAAAAAATTGCCAAAACTTAGAGCAACATGAGAACAAATAAAAAGAATGGCATACAAGGATACAATGAATTTCTATTTATCAAAACTTACATCTGAATCTTTTCTATGAGAGGAATCTATGAAATCGCAAGGCCACTTTGACTTTGCCACTGGCTAACCAACAATGATTATCTTTCATCAGATTTTTGCTAACGTAAAACAAAAGCAATATAATTAGCATATTAATTAAAGCACTCATCTAACGGGCAGGTGTGTTGGCTTATAAATATGTGACATCGTTCGTACACAGTGTAGGTGACAACAGAAATGAAGCTAAATCCGGTCCGATGTACTAATGCGAAAGTCTGTCTGTCTGTTTCGGTTTCACGCCCATAACATTGAATAGGTTTGAAGAAATTTGGTGAGGAAATAATTTGGCCTTTGAAAAAAAGCTATGCTATACATTGAACGAATCTTCGACCAAGCAATGTAAAGTGCACTCAAGGAGAGTGAAGTTGCGCAAACACATTTTTTTTGGTTTTTTTTTTATTGCTTAATGGGTAGACGAGCTCACAGCCCACCTGGTGTTAAGTGATTATTGGAGCCCATAGACATCTACAACTGCTGCCTCACCCTTCAAACCGAAATACATTACTGCTTCACGGCAGAAATAAGCAGGGCTATGATACCTACCCGTGCGGACTCACAAGAAGTCCTACCACCAGTAATTACGCAAATTATAATTTTGCGGGTTTGATTTTATTCGAAGCTATTTCAAGTTGGACATTATTATTATTATATTCTTGATTAATGCCGAGCCCAAAAACAGTTACATGTGGTACATGGTCAAATGGTCTCGTCAAAAACTGTCCCTGGAATAACAATCGTACAGAGAACCTTAATTTGGTTCTGGTATACGACGCACAAATGCCTATATCGCAATTACAAATAAACAACAAATATACCGAACATAATCTCTATATATAAAAATGAATTGCTGTTCGTTTGTCTCGCTAAAACTCGAGAACGGCTGGACCGATTTGGCTAATTTTGATCTTGAATTATTTGTGGAAGTCCAGAGAAGATTTAAAATAAATATGAAAATGCTCGGAATTAAATAAAAATAACAATTTTGTTTTTGCTATGATGTCCCCCCCATAGGATTCCTTTTGTTTGTTTTAACTTTATTTTATACAAAAGTTTAGGTCTTTTATTTATCGATTGAGGCACTATGAAGTCTGCCGATTCAGCTAGTTTTAAATATAAGATTGGAATAAGTCATTAACTAAAAGTGTTTCATCTCTGCGGAAATTTCTCGTATGAATACAGCAGCAGTTTATTATTTTAATAAAATAAAATGCTGCATAAAAGCTAATAATAATGCTAAATAAAAGCTATATAAAATAAAATTTATAACGAAGTAAAGTAATTTGTCACGTTTTAATTGAGTCGCCTATTATCAAAGGTGGCAATCTGTGCATTTGGACAAAAAAATGTTATTGATATGTCAATACAGATTGATTTGAATATAATCGTCTCCTTCAAAGAATACGGTTCAAAACCTGCATTAAATAAAGGTTAATACTTAACCTGTTATTTATCTAAGATGTCGTTCAGAAGAGTTTTGTGACTGCCAATGGAATACAAAGTCAATAATTCGTTTTTCTGATTTACCAATAATTGTCCAAAAGTCACATTGCCGGCTTTGATAATAGTCGACTCAATTGGTTTATGCCATTTGAATATAAAATAAGTGATAGTATATCATGTTTGAAATGATGACCACGACCACTCTGCCAAGAGTACAAACGACTGAGAAAAAATCATGTTTGATGCTATGAAGATAGTGAATAAAATATTATCAATAGTGCATCGGTTCTCTCAGAGCTCCGAAATCACTAATAATTTCAGCAAATTTTAAGTAATAAATAAATAATAATCTTGAATGCAATTTAATTAAGAAAATTTATAAATTTATTTATATATTTATTAAGTTGCACCAACAAAGTGATCATCAATACAAATAAAAACATTGGCAAACTCACAAAAGGTCATGGCAGATATCGCCTCAATTATAAGCGCAATCGACAGTGCATTGACAAAGAAAAAAATTTGTAAATGAAAAAATAGGCCTTTTTTTACGCAGTCGGTGCAAAAGTTTTAGTTTCTGAATTTGAAAACATAGCCACGAATCTAACTATTCAAGTTTTTTTTTAATGTTTCAAACGTTCAAAGGTCAATATGAAAAATGCTTATTAACCGACTGTTTTACATTGCACTGTGTTTATAGGCTTCCCATGTACATTCAATATTCATGGCAGTCGGGCGACGCGAGTTAAGCTCGGTGTTGATCCATGAACATTGTTACTAAATTTATATAAAAAAAAAAACCTTTTTGTAGCCCATAAAATATTTTCGGAGATTTCTCTGTGAATTAAATACAAAAGTGATTTGTGTTGTATTAAACTGATTTATCAGCTTTTAAGCAAAGTTCTAAAAGAAAATGCAATAGGAACAAATGCTTAAATGGTTTACTAACCTGTTCTATTTTAAGGTTTTAAGGTTAAGAAGTCGTGTGAATGGCCTTATTTTGTTAATCCAATATTTCTTGATGTTTAAATGTGTAATAATGATGATTTAACAGCCGCTTAAAAGCCGTGGACGTAGCTTCTCGAAAAGTCTCGCACAAAAGTCTTAGTAAATAAACACCATGTTACTCAAACTTCATTTCATCCCATCTCATCTCTTTTAGTTTAATTGAATCCCAATTGATAAAATTCTAAAATAAATCGATTTCATCTCATTTCGCCTCCTAATATTTTTCACATAACAGAGTATAAAAATAAATCAGATTTAGCTTAAAGGTGACGTTACCAGGCCACAAAATCTTAGAGAAAAACAATTTACTCTTTAACGTAAAAAAATATTTTTTTCCCTACCTATGCTGATGATTCTTGAGAGGCTATTTCAACGTAACCTTAACTAGTAGGTGAGTTCGCGGGGCTCAAACCTGACGACGTTGCTAACTCGAACCCTAGCAAGAGCAGTACTTCGCAGAATCTACCACCGAAAACGCGACCCACTGAGAAGATCCGGCGAGAAACTCAGTGGGCTGGGTCTGTGGGTTAATTTATTCACAAGCGACGGGTTCTACGAGAACGATGACCGGTGCTTGAGGTACCCAAAAGCGCCGTTAGTGGATCGGGAGGATCCGAAATAACGTGTTTTGGGCGACATCGACTGCTTTCCATTCGGTCCGCAGGATCGGGAATGTCAAAGTTGTCATAAACTTCAAACACATACATTTACGGATCGTCTTGTCAAATAGACTCAGTTAGTTCCTTTCAGAAAAAAATTCATAGACTTTATTTATTATAAAAAAAAAGAACATAATATTCCTAACCTAAAAGTACATGTTATTATCCGCAACACGCTTCGTCAGATTACAAAAATAGAGTTATCAGCAACATACTTCGTCAAAAAGTACACAAGTTCATAAAATTGTATGCTTTCGTTTCTCCAACAAAACCTATCGAGTACTAATAATTTGAGCAATTCACACCCTTCAAAGTACCGCTGCTCGATATACGGATCACTTTCAGATTTAAATGGCGTTGTTATGGGTGCTTGAGCATCGAGGACCGACCCCACTCGTCACTAGATCCCAAACATAGTGATGGATCATTGTATTGAGTGGAACTTTTAGCAGTATACTTTAAATGGATTTTTATCTTGTTCTCACTACTGTTCGACTCAAAATGTTTTTATTAGAATGGCATTATCTTTCTCTTTCTCACACTCTTTCTTCTCTCTCTACTATAATTGTTATTAGTTTTAAAGGCGACTACATCATAGGTTGGGGAACAAGTCTTCTCGCATTATAGTATGTATGAACTTGTAATAAAATCTCTTTGGCCATACTATTTGTATCTGGCTGGTTTTGGTATCATTAAAAGTTTAAATTTTAAAGAAGATAATTTCAAATTCAAATTAGGAAAATGTGTTACTTTTATTTATTTTAACCCGGGCTAACTCCAAACAAGGAGATACCGTGTGTATGGTGGGATTGGAAGAGCATTATTCATTATGAGCTGCTACCACCAGGCAGGACCATCGATTCTGAACTCTACTGCGAACAACTGATGAGATTAAAACATTATTAGAGATTATCCATTGCCATACAGCGTGGCAATGCTGCTAGCGTAATGGGTACCTTCGGGCCGGGTGCGATCCAGAGTGGCTTGTTTGACTAGCCGATGCCTACGCGCGCAATGTTAGCGTGGACCTATATTATGTTACTTATGACGACGCTTGCAGCTGAAAGTAAGTATTGTACTTTTTGACGAAGCATGTTGCTGATAACTCTATTTCTGTAATCTGACGAAGCGTGTTGCGGATAATAACATGTAGTTTTAGGTTATTAAAAGAATATTTTGTATATTAATAAAAGTTTAAAGATTAAAGCAAGAAGTTGAAATTAAGCAGCCGGAATTAATCAACAGAAAGGGTTTAATTTTTCATCATGATAACGCTAGACGTCACACATCTTTAGCCACTCAGCAAAAATTAAGAGAGCTTGG
The DNA here is from genome assembly GCF_030267445.1 of Bombyx mandarina. NCBI lineage: Eukaryota > Metazoa > Arthropoda > Insecta > Lepidoptera > Bombycidae > Bombyx > Bombyx mandarina. The sequence continues at coordinate 4,147,886 of NC_143233.1, forward strand.
CTGGGAGATGTTAATGCATCCGCCGTATAGTCATGACCTTGCACCTTCAGATTTCCATATGTTTCGGTCTCTTCAGAATTCTTTAGGTACCAGGTTAACATCACGAGAGGATTGCCAAAACCAAAATCGCGGTATTTTACTCAGAAGCCCCAAAATTTCTATAGCAATGGGATTATGTCCCTACCTACAAGATGGCAAAAAGTTATCGAACTAATTGGTATATATATACTTTATTGAAAAGTAAATAAACTATATTAAAAAATGTTGTGAATTTTCTTAAAAACTGCGAAGATACTTTTCCCCAACCTTATATAAATGGATTTTACTTGATCACAAGTGCACAGTCAAACCGTAGTTTGATTTGAACGCATTTCGAACCAAGTTTCAAGAAGGTATTTTTGGGGTCCACAATTATTCTTAACGCGCATTGTATGATATGTATTAGGACTAAAGCTTTAATAGATAAAAGGGTAAATATGAGCCATGAGATCGAAGCCGCACGGTTGAGGTCGGTACGCATGTGATTGCATCGTGTCGGAAATAGGTGGTTTCACTGGTGGTAGGACCTCATGTGAGTCCGCATGTGTAGATACCACCACCCCGCCTATTTCTGTGCCGTGAAGCAGTAATGCGATTCGGCTTGACGGGCGGGGCAGCTGTTGTAACCATACTGAGACCTTAGAGCTTATATCTCAAGGTGGGTGGCGCATTTACGTCGTAGATGTCTATGGTCTCCAGTAGCCACTTAATACCAGGTGGTCTGTGAGCTCGTCCAACCATCTAAGTAATTAAAAAAATAATAAGAAAGAGCACTCGCTTAATAGACTTCAAACAAACAAAGGTCATAAATTTAGCCAAGTATGTTTTTGAGTATTGATATTGAGTTTCTGAGGTACTTAATGTAATTCTCATGATTGTTACTAAAGTCTGAGGCATTTTTAACTTTTAACACAAAAACCAAATTTGATTACTTTTAAATAAATTAGGATTTAATGTTTAATATGTCTTTGAAGGATTAAGGATCTAGAAGTGAGCAATGTTGGTACTGCTACTAAACCGGGAACTATTTGTAGAGACCATGCACAGTCTATTTTGAATTGATGGAGTAATTTGGTACTATAAGGCACTCGAATAATTTTGATAGTTGATCAATAAGCAATATTGATTATAACAAGATCAAAAGTCATTATTCTCTTCACGATTTTATCAGCCAGGTCCATTGTCCTACTCCAAAAGACTTCTCGGCATTAGGCAGGTGAATTTAAAGGAGCAATGCGATTATTATTCCAATTTTACGTGACCGACCGTAAAAGGGTAATGTAAAATTGGTAAATCTATACTTTCAAAGCATTAAACTAAACAAGGCATAGGAAGGGTGGGGCAGCCTTTGTAACTATACTTGAGATCTTAGAACTTGTCTCAGAGTGGGTGGCGCATTTACGTTGTGGATGTCTATGGGCTCCAGTAACCACTTAACACCAGATGCGCTGTGAGCTAGTCCACCCACCTAAGCAATAAAAAAAAATCTGCATATTAGAGATTTTTTGTTGATTTGATTTGATTTGAACGTTATCATCATTGATGGTATTTCATTTGGGTATAGGCTCTTAGTATCACACTAAATGGTCTATCGTCTTCCGCAACCAATTTGTACCTGTCAGTCTTCTCTGATTATGTACCCAACAAGCAGTGACGGTCCAAGATGACACTTTACAATACGCCTGCCAGTTCATGGTATCCGATTAAAACATGATTGCTCCATATCCTTCATAGGTTTGGTTAACAGCTTCCATTGCTGAGTCTTTATATGTATACATTTAGATTTCAGTAATACTTTGAGACCATCGAAAATTAAAGTTTTTCTTTTTATTCTATTTTTTACTTTAGGTTAAAACTGGATTTGATTGGAAATAAAAATCTGTAGTACTTGTGCTATTAAGGATTAGTGTATTGAAGAATCATGGCTATTGGCAGGTATCGTTAATAGTATTTTGTTTGCGGTTTTCGACCCAACATGAGTTCCATTCCCTAAAAGATTTCTTTGTGATTATCGAAATAGATCGATGCTTGGTAATTTTCAATCGCCATTGATTTAGTTCCTGTAATTATCTTTCCTATTTTTTCTGGTTTTGTTTTTAATTTTTAAAGCATAAAACTGTAATCGAATTGTCTAGTGAGAAAAACAAAATTGTTCCTGAACTCTTATCCAACTCAAACTGTTTTGTTCATTTGTTTCATTGTTCGAGTACGTACGATGATAAATCTTTAAAACTTTTGTTAACATTATTGTGCATTGGACAGCGCCATGTCCAAGAACGAAAACCGTTTAAAAGAATTTTATTTGTTATTGTTGAATGTCAGAGCAGCAGTCAATAGGAGCGAATGAGGTAAATTAATAAGAGAAAGAAATTATACAGTACTAACTTCAGACGCTTTAGACTATAGATGGTGGTAGGACCTCTTGTGAGTCCGCGCGGGTAGGTACACCACCCTGCCTATTTCTACCGTGAATGCGTTTCGGTTTGAAGGGTAGGGCAGCCGTTGTAACTATACTGAGACCTTAGAACTTATATCTCAAGGTGGCTGGCGCATTTACGTTGTAGATGTCTATGGGCTCCAGTAAACACTTAACATCAGGCGGGCTGTGAGCTCGTCCACCCATTTAAGCAATAAAAAAAGATGATTATATATTTGGATGGTTTATTATCCAGTCTTTCCGAGACTTACTGTGGATATATTCTTTTCGATTTATCTTTTTTTTTTTCTGAAATTAGGCCTCTATTAAACCATTCGTTGGTCATAATGGAGTTTTCGTAACGAATAAACTTAATTACCTTCTTAGGATGAGCTTAATTATTTGGAACATACTTAATGCATTACGGTTTACCAAAGTGTTTGCATAGAGAAATCTAATGAAAAATAATAATAAAATGGAACACTAATATTTTGTGAACTACTAAGATATAGTGGTTTTACAAAAAAATCTTCAAATCTTTTATAGTTTTCAGAAATTTAATTTAAGAATTAAAAAAAAAAAAACAAGTTAATAAATACAAAACATTTTATTACCAAATGATCGTTTTGTTTAACAATTTCAATTAAATAAAAAAACCTTGACACAGCGTTTTATTATCGGAAGTTCAAATGTCCCGGCTTAGCGGTCATCTGACATTAAGAATTAAATACATGCATAAAACGTCCTCACCTCTAAATGGCGAAAAATGTAATAATTTTAGAAATTTGCGATAAAGCGAATTATATATTTACTAGACGATGACCGAGCTTTGCTCGGGTTTTTTTTTATAAGTGCCTTAACAATGCCATCTGCTGAAATAGCTTTAGTGTTATTGTGTCTTTAAAGCAGTTGGTTGAAATTATGAAAAATAGTATTATTATTCGCCAATAGATGTTGGGAAGATATCAATAAAGTTGATTATTGAAAACACGAATAAAACAACATTTTCTGAAAATAAATCGTAGCTAGATCGATTTATCGCCCCCAAAATCCCCTGTATACTAAATGAATATGAAAATCGTTGGAGCCGTTTCCGAGATTCAGATTGTATATATATATATATATATTCATATATACAAGAGTTGCTCGTTTAAAGGTATAAGATTTTTTCGTACCTGTTTCGTAAATTTATTTTACACTTAATTTTAGAGCTCATGGCTCTAATCTCAACAATTTTAGAGCTCATGGTTTTTATTTAAGGTTGGCAGTCTGTAATTAATACCATGACATTGTTATTATTTTGAAATTATAACTAAAGTTTTGATGCCGAAAATAATGCATGTATTCTTCTTATGTATATGAGTAATTTAATTTAAAAAAATTATAACCCAAACGGGGCTCGACTGCCGGTAGTCTCTGAGTTATATTGAGGCTAGTTTTGCATCCGCAGGTTTGTCTACATGGACTACTCACTATATCTCGTAGTCAGAGACACAGGGCTCAGAGAAATCCTTCCTTCTTTCCGAAGGTTCAAAATATCTACATGTTATCAGAATGTAACAGTACAAAATTCCAATTCTACCAGTATAAAAGTAGGTTTAAAAAATCACTAAATATCCATCGTTTCTTGCAATATCTGATTTTTACGAAATGAATCGACTGAATACAATAAATTATAGATTTTAAATCTACTAGAGGTCCCACAGTAGTCGAAATTCGAGTATAATTAATTGGAATTGTAAGTTTGTACACATACTATAATCACAAATTTCGCCAAGGCTACACTATAAAAAATATTAATAAAGACAAACAATATTTAATCTATTCTCAATTTGACCCCAGACGTCAAGAACAAAAGTTTGACAATAAATAGTATGCATGCGTGTGTGCGTCAAATACATGGTGTGTGTAATGTTTTCTTTATTGATTTAATGTATCTTTTACGCATTATTTTAAAAAAATATTAGCATTGTGCACTTCTTCTCTATATTCTCTATAAGTGTGGAAAATTTCATTCTCCTCCGTCCGCGCAATTTTCGTAAAAAGGGATACAAAGTTTTTGCTTCACGTATTAATATATAGATAGATTCCATTAGAAAGAGGACGATATATATTTTTGACACGACTGAAGTAAAGTTTATCTATTGTTTTGATCTTAATAATGATTTGTAAATAGAGGGGATTATTATCCGTGCACCCTAAAAACAAATCCTAAGGTAGACAAGTTAAGAGAGAGGTACTTTTGATAAGTGGTAGGTACCATGATCTAATATATCCCATCTTAATATCAATAATTACAAAAAACAAACGAATATCTTCCGAATATGACCTTAATTAAAAGAAGACGAAAACTTTTGGATATTAATCATTTAATATTTTTATTAATGAACAAACTATGACAATATCATCGACCTTCAATAGAATAATACTAAAGTAATCCTTCACATTTAAAGTATCAAAACGAGTCAACCGCCGTATTCAAGATGAATGGCGCGATTAGGTTGAGCAACTCTAAGTCCGCGGCCTGGGTGAGAGCGGGGTGGTCGAAATAACGCGATTGTCGTATTTGGGGATAATGTTTTTATTACCATTATTGTCAGTAGAGCACAAGACCCGTTTGATGGTGATGTCGATGATGGTTATCATCGCTTAGGGACATCGACGAAGCCTCTGCCTGTTTCTCTTGGGATACCGGTGGTGGGACCTCTTTCGAGTTCGCACGGGTAGGTTATTATTATTTCTGCCGTGAAGCAGTAATTAATGAGTTTAGGTTTGAAAGGTGGGGCAACCGTTGTAACTATACTGAGACCTTAGAAATTATATCTCAAGGTGGGTGGCGCATTTACGCTGCAGATGTCTGGGCTCTAGTAACCACTTAGCACCAGGTGGGCTGTGGTCCACCCGCCTAAGCAATAAGAAAAAAAGTTATCCCCCTCTCACTTTTTTCCCTACTCCCTCTCGGGGTTCTAACCGGGGTTGTTGCTAACACTAGCCCTAGCAAGAGTAGTGCTTCGCAGAATCTACCACCGGATCGGAAACACGACCCACTGAGAAGATCCGGCGAGAAACTCAGCGGGATTTGAATCCTCTCACTGCATCTTGATACCCGCTATCGCCTAGAACGCGTCCGGGCTACCTTTTTACTTTATAACCGCACCGCTGTCAACACTCTCCCTTAATAGGGCCTCAGACTCAACATTTATTGATGTCACAATCGCCTAGGAGCTCAGAGGATCAAGATAGTCGAGATTGCTTCAATATTTTTGTTTTAGGTCCTTACTGATAATACAAAAAAGAATTTTTCACTACATCAGTTTATGTAGAGCATTTGTTGTAAATGCTGCGCCACTAAGAGAAGATATCTAATAATTATTCCGTTTTAATTTTTTGTTATCAAAAATGTACTAATTTCTTTTATTATGTATGTAAGTAGGTAATGCCTTGAAATTGTTCTTGGCCCTATTCGTGGCGGTTTTCGTTAGAGTTCTTCAAATCGTAGAATCGGAGATGGAAAATGTTTGTATTATAAAGACTTTTAATTCCGCATAATAATTAAAGATCAATCAATTTAATATATATTGAATCTCTTCAGTGGATGCCAATTCCAATTCGGCTGTGGATTCAGCTAATCACCTCCACCGGTAGATATATATTTTTTTTATTTTTTTTTTTTTAATGCGTAGATGGGTGGACGAGCTCACAGCCCACCTGGTGTTAAGTGGTTACCGGAGCCCATAGACATCTACAACGCAAATGCCGCTACTCACTTTGAGATATGAGTGCTAAGGTCTCAGTATAGTTGCAACGGCTACCTCACACCGCAAACCGAAACGCATTGCTGCTTCACGGCAGAAATAGACAGGGTAGTGGTAGGGTACTCACAAAACGTCCTACCACCAGTAATTACGCACCAATTATACCAATTATAATTTTGCGGGTTTTTTATTACTCGATTTTATTCCTTCACCGTGGAAGTCAATCGTGAATATTTGTTAAGTTCGTATTTCATTAAAACTGGTGCCCGCCTGCGGGATTCAAACACTGTTGCATCGCTCGACGCGAATGCACCGGACGTCTTATCCTTTAGGCCACGACGACTTCACTATTTTTTATTGAAGTTCCAAAATAGATATACCTAAGATTGTTGGTGATGCTTTTATTATTAATATCCATTTCGTGATCACTTCATCAGTCGGAAAAGAAAAGAAAAAAACAATTGGACACGAATCATATTGAATCGTATTGATTACCTGCACTATTGCAATGACACGTGATTTCCTATGACATCATTATTTGTACTAGAAATCATTAAGTGCTTGAGAATCGTTTTTCACTGCTCTAAGAATAAGGCTTTTGTGTGTTTTTTGTTGATTACATTCGATTGGATTTGGCGGGTTGTTAAGACGATAGTTTTGTTCGCACGAGAGCAGAATTACGATGACTTTTAAATGAATAATTTTATCCGGGAATGAACTTAGTACACAGGATATGTTATTTGTATTAGATAAGATTGCTAACGGATATCTGTAGATTGTTTCCCACCAAATTAGCAAAAAAATGCTTGGATTGTCTTTTGTTTTTCTACCTAAGCTGAAAGCCTTGAGAGGCTATGTCAGCGTAGACAGGCGAGTAGGTGAGCTCATGGGGCTCAAACCGGGAGTGTTGCTAACACTGGCTCTAGTAAGAGCAGTGATTCGCGGAATCTACCACCGGATCGGAAACGCGACCCACTGAGAAGATCCGGCGAGAAACTTAGTGGGGAACGAGAAACTCAGTGGACAGCGAGAAACTCAGTGGGAGAAGAGCCGTTTAACGTTTAAAATATGGATAAAAAATATCATAACAAAAAAACTTCTTCAGCTATTTGTATGGGGAAACTTAATCGAGGATCAATCAAAGCATTGAACTCTTGATGCTAAATACCAAATAAAAGAAATCTTTAAGTACAAAGATAAATATTGCGTATTAAGTGAAACTAGAGGTCCCGTAGTAGTCGAAATTCGACTATAATTAATTGGAATTGTAAGTTTGTACACTATTATGATTGTATTTTATACTTCTATAATCACAAATTTCGCCAAGACTACACTATAAAAAATATTAACAAAGATAAACAATATTTAATCTATTCTGAATTTGACAACAGACGTCAAGAACAAAAGTTTGACAATAAATAGTATGCATGCGTGTGTGCGTCAAATACATGGTATGTAGTGTGTGTAATGTTTTCTTTATTGATTTGATGTATCTTTTATACATTATTTAAAAAAAATATTAGCATTGTGCACTTCTTCTCTGTATCCTCTATAAGTGTGGAAAATTTCATACTCCTCCGTTCGCGCAATTTTCGTAAAAAGGGATACAAAGTTTTTGCTTCACGTATTAATATATAGATGTCACATGTCACAATCTCCTCGACATAGTCGTTAAATCTTATATCTAATACTGTGTTATAAAAAAAACTTATATTGTTAAAACGTTCTTCACCCGCTGTATTGAAGTCTAGTGCGAACGAAATCCGGGAGTGATCTCAATCGATCTCGTAATTTCAACAGGAACTTATTTTAATGATAGGAATTGTTTGTTCGTAATTTTACGAATTTGTTTCAAGGTTAAACAAAATTAGTAGCTGTACAAAAATCGGTTGTCTGTAAAGTCGGTTTACTGACGATAGTTGAACGTGACAACGTCATAAAAATATAGTGATGGAATGGTTTCATTTTTCAAGAGAAAATTTAATTTGTTTGATAGATATTTTGTATGGATATAGAGAAGGAGGTAAATGGAAATCACGATTCAATTGATCAAGTTACATTTATTTGTACGCATAAATACAATTATGTTAATTTTTTTTTACAATGTGCCTCTTTGTCGCTCTTTGCGCACTCTCGCTTGCACTTCAAGCCTTAAATGGAATGCCTCAGAGTGAGGTAACGCCGCATGAGTCATGTTTTTTCGTGCGTGCAGCCGGCTCCATGGAATTATAAGACGTCGCGTCAAAAATAATTTATAGATCATCACAATGAATATCAAGCGACAGTAATTGAGTGGAAAGTAAAAAGTGTTATGCTTTAAACAAATTCAAGGTTAAGGTCAATTTGGATATCTGAGGTTGAAGCCATTATTAGCAGTGGTTGCGCAGTAGCTAATGGAAGGGAATAGAGATATAATGAAATATTGGCTTCGAAATAACTACATAATTTGTTGGTTAGTCGAAAAAGATGAGCAAACTAAATATTTCAAAGTAAGATATAGGTGAACTAATCAATTTATAGTAAAGTAGTGTGGATGAAAAATTATAAGGACAATGAAATTATGGTTCGAAATCACTTAATAACTTTTAATTTAAAAAAATAATTAAATATTAGCAAATTACTATGTACGGGATTATATATGTACTTTCTTCTCGAGAAACCAGGTTTCTCAGATGATTACCACTTAGGTTTTTTGACCTAAAACAATTTACTATCTTAATTTAGTTCAACGCATTGACGTCACCGCGAGGTTTTTGCTTTATGAGCGTAAATCTCATAACAAACATTTGAAAGAATAGAAAATATTTTAATTAAAACAAGAGATAAAGTCTCATAAAACTCTGTTTCTAGGCGTAAATTAATTATTTCATATAATTTTAAAGGCTTTTTAGGACTATTTTCAAAATTTTTGATTTATTTTTCAAGTTAATGAGTATTCCGGTTGTGCTGTTTTAATGAGTCATTGAAATACTATTGACACTTTAGTGTGCTTAGTGCGAATTTCGTTAACGTTCTCGATAGCGTAAAAGTTAACTCAAATTTGTATGCAGTTGGAACAGCGCCCCTAGCGGCAAATGTTATTAGGCTTTTATTATTTATGATGTATTAATTATATATGACGCTTTTTGGACTATTTCTGATTCATTTTTCAAGATAATGAGCATTAATATTTTTACTGGTGGTAGGACCTCTTATGAGTTCGCACGGGTAGGTACCACCGCCCCGCTTATTTCTGCCGTGAAGCAGTAATGCGGTTTGAAGGGTGGGGCAGCCGTTGTGACTATACTGAGACCTTAGAACTTATATCTCAAGGTGTGTCGCGCATTTACGTAGTAGATGTCTATGGGCTCCAGTAACCACTTAACACCAGGTGGGCTGTGAGCTCGTCCACACGTCTAAGCAATAAAAATAATAATAATAATAATAACAGTAACTTTAAATAAATGTATAAATTGTTTTCTTTAAATTAGAATTGATTAAAGTCAAACCGTTTCGCCTTTACCTATTCTGTCAGATAAGGTATATGCCAATAGATAAGGATACTGTTTTCCACTGATGAAGGGCCAATACAATTTAGAAACTCCTTTTATTTCCATCATAGCAATTTATTAGTAGATTTTTATGACCGAATCATAGGCTTTTGCTCTAAAATTGTGTTCGCTCGCAATAAAAATATTGGTGTGCCTGATTTTTAATAAACATAGTAATTTTTTTTTTATTGCTTAGGTGGGTGGACGAGCTCACAGACCACCTGGTGTTAAGTGGTTACTGGAGCCCATAGACATCCACAACGTAAATGCGCCACCCACCTTGAGATATAAGTTCTAAGGTCTCAAGTATAGTTACAACGGCTGCCCCACCCTTCAAACCGAAACGCATTACTGCTTCACGGCAGAAATAAGCAGGGTGGTGGTACCCTCCCACGCGGACTCACAAGAGGTCCTACCACCAGTAATTACGTAAATTATAATTTTGCGGGTTTCATTTTTATTACACGATGTTATTTCTTCACCGTGGAAGTCAATTGCGAACATTTGTTGAGTACGTATTTCATTAGAAAAATTGGTACCCGCCTGCGGGATTCGAACACCGGTGCATCGCTTCAACACGAATGCACCGGACGTCTTATCCGTTAGGCCACGACGACTTCAAATAAATACCAAGTATTTGTCAAATTTATACCTATGTAACTTTTGGCGGCATTTTTATGACTAATGTAGAAAGTTGGGTGAATTAAAAAAGAAAATGTGACAAAATTGAAGTAACGAATAAAAATAATCGTTCCCAGATTTATCCGGAATAAAAACACAGACAGAAATAGAACATCAGACGACAACGGAAGCATTTGAGACAACAACAACGGATCGCAGTTACGTAGACGACATCAAATTAAGACAATCAAGAAAAACGCTTGACGATGCAATAATACACAAAATAGAACCGTTACTACAAGACATAAAGCCAGCTGAGATCCCGGAGAGTGCGTCAAAAGTCATAATGCCATTGAGAAACAGAAATCCAGTGAACGAAATCGTTATCGGCGGAAAGAAGAATAAAACGGAACCCATAAAGCATCCAGTTGAAAAATTAGATCATGAATTGGCCAAATTGCTAAGGAATAAAATAACGAAAAAGATTAATAATATTAGAGCTCATGTTAGATATGACGAAGTAACGGGTGAGGTGATGGACGCACCGCATCCCTGTGAAAGAGAATGTAAGGAAGGCGAAGATCCAATGGTTTGCTACTACCATTTCAACTTAGAGTGGTACCAGACCATGAGTAAAGCGTGTTTTAATTGTCCCTTCAACGAAACGGACTGTTTTCGACCTGATTGTATTCCAGCTGACGGCATGAATAGGCCTTTGAATGTGATCAACAGAAAGATGCCGGGACCCGCTATTGAGGTGAATATTGAATTATAATTCTAATATATTATAATCTATTGCTTTATTTTTCAACCAGTGCTGAAACTGCGGGTCGTTAACTTGCGCATTTTTCTATACTTCTATACTTATACTTATTTTTTAATTTTTCTATTTTATCTATACTAATATTATAAAGAGGAAATATTTGTTTGTTTGTTTGTATTGAATAGGCCCCAAAACTACTGAACCGATTTGAAAAATTATTTCACTGTTTGGAAGCTACGCTATTCTTGAGTGACATATACTATAATCTTTTTTGAAAAAAATTAGATGTCTTTACTAAAACTCCAATAATGTAACCCAAGGTGTAAGAAAATTACTTAAAATATTCTTTACATCGCATGCCCTGCGAAAACTATTGATGATAGAATAAAATAATGTACCACGACTTTGTAGAACACATTATTATTTACAAAAAGTGGCGCGACAGCATATGTGTAACTATTATAGTTATGGCGCAATAAGTGTTCTTTTATTTAAAAAAATTGAACAACGTCAAATATCGTTGAAATTTTTGTTAAAGACCCGAGCGGAGCCGGAGCGGGCCACTAGTGCTTTTACTAAAATGATCGATTCTGCTGTTTAAGTTCTGTTATTGGGTATGCCATCCTAATCTCTAAAATAGGTATATCAATTTGAAAGTAGTTTTCAAAGATGTATAGAGATAAGTTTGTTTTTACTGGTGGTAAGACCTCTTGTGAGTCCGCGCGGGTAGGTACTACCACCCTGCCTATTTCTGCCGTGAAGCAGTAATGCGTTTCGGTTTGAAGGGCGGGACAGCCGTTGTAACTATACTGAGACCTTAGAACTGATATCTCAAGGTGGCTGGCGCATTTACGTCGTATATGTCTATGGGCTTCGGTAACCACTTAACACCAGGTGGGCTGCAAGCTCTTCCATCCATCTAGCAATAAAAAAAAAAGTTTGGGGTAATGTTTTGTATTTGTTTCATTCACATCGGCACATAAAAATGCTATATCGATTTTAATGTGCGCCACAAACGGCTCGTATACGATCGCTCCAAACAATAAACTTGTAAACGTCTCGAATAACTTTAGCAACATTGAAACTGTACATTTAGGTTGGCAGTTTTGCACCAACTTCAGAACTCGTTTGCAAAATTTCCTCTGCGTTTTGTAGATCACTTCGTTTTATTGCAAAACTGTGTATTTGTAGTCGTAACCAGACAAAGTTTTGCTTATAAAACGTTATAGTATTAGAGTCATCTGCAGAACTGTTTTTCCAAGTATTTCAAAGGAAGCCATTTTTAGTGTTTTTTGTTTATTCACTAGGGTAAACTGTACTATATATAATGTTCAGTTAGAATATTTGCTATTGAAACTTAATTACCTTCCCCCTCCTCCTTCTCACTTCGGTTTCCTCGATGCTGAGAGTCGTGACCATCTCCTCGCAATAAGAGTTTATTGTGGATCACTCTACGCCATTTGTTCCTATCTGCTGTTGAGTGAAGAGCATCGTGTGGTGTCGAGAATAGTGCGGATCTGGTCAGTTCAACGTGTCGGGCCTCTAACTCGTGGTCTTTTCCTGTCCACTGCCAGTAGACCATTAGCTCTACAAATTCTTCATCTACCTTCTTCTTACAAATTGATAAATTTTAAACCTCTATACCAATCGTAATCGCTATTGTAGGTTCGTAGTTGGATAGGGGTAGGCACATCCATAGGGCACATCCCGCAAAAGACTCACACGCTTTGTACCATTTTAGGTCTGCCAACATGATAGAGTAATAGTGGACGTCGAAAATGATCTAATGACGGAAGGAACAACAGTTCACTGGCATGGCCAACATCAGAAGGGTACTCCTTACATGGACGGGACGCCGTATGTCACACAGTGTCCAATACCTCCTGAAACAACGTTTAGGTAAGCCCCAGTATCCTTATGTAGTAGTCTGAAAATAGTTTGGCTGTTATACGAGTAGACAGCTTCGTTATAATATACAAGTAGAAATAAGTTGTTGAAAAAGATCTCGTAAGTTTCCGTGATTTGGAATACGAAGCTTGGAACAAAGCGAAATGGATAAAAAAAAGGAACTAAATACTACTGTGTAGGACTAAGGTCTATCTAAAATAGAGACCTTATTCAAGTTTTAATCTAAATATCGTTGCCTGTCTTGAGATATAGGGTTCTACAATATCGGCCAATTCTTTTAAAGCCCTAAAAGCCAAGAGACTTTACCAAGTTTTAATCTTTATTTTTAGTTTGACGAATTAAAAATTCAATTTCAGATACCAATTTAACGCGACACATACCGGCACACATTTCTGGCACTCACACTCTGGCATGCAGCGGGCTGATGGAGCGGCTGGTGCTTTTATAGTCAGGAAACCTAAGTCACAAGATCCTCATGGACATCTGTATGATTATGACAGGTGAGAATTGAAGGAGGCTGCCAACCTGGTGGGATGGGTGGGTGGTTTATGTGGTGTCTATGGCCTTCGATTGATTCCTGATATTAAATGGACCGTGATACCAGACCTCGAGGCCACCATGTCGTGAATTTCGTACTCACCTGAAGAAATGAAAACAGTGAAACCTCAAATGCTATATACTAACAGTTGTTCTTATTTCTTTCTCATGTTTCGTGGCAAAAATAGGCAGGGTGTTGCAAATTACTCGTGTGTCCGCATTTTACGCTACGTACGCCTATTTACAATCTTTGTGACTCTGATTTTATTTATCAGCGGCGTCAGTTTGAGATTGTCGACATTCGCAAGTCACCAGTAAATTCAAAATTGCCCAGAAGAGCCCTTTGACTAAAGACGTTTTGACATTAAAAAAGTATTGTTTATTTATTTTTAGAACCGATCACGTGATGATAGTGACGGATTGGATCCACGAGCTCTCAGTTGGGATGTTTACGGACCACCACCACTCCTCCGGCGACAACAAACCTCCGACCCTCCTCATCAACGGAGTAGGAAGGTTCAGGGTCTTCAACAACGACACTGAGAAGCCTTTATATATGAAAGCGGCCAGGTTCAATGTCGAACAGGTATTATACCACACTTTTGAACGCTATGTCTTAATATGGCATATTAACCTTTATTCGCTAAGTGAGATTACAGTACTTAATGCTTATTTAGGCTAAGTTAGTCTAAGTTTGGTATTTACCATATAAATACCAAACTTAGACTTCAGAATTAATCGTATGGCGTTTTAACGTTATTATCCTGCCACTCACATCCACCACAGTCAGTTCTGTGTAGAAAAGGCTTATGTCAGCGACAAAAAAACTATGTACGATGAGGTTCAGGTACTCATAGGGAATATTATTGGTTGTGGATCCCGTGATGAAATTAATCACAAGAGTGCCGAACACGCCGCAACTTAGATTCCATCTTCTGGAAGCTGAAATGACTCTTAGCTCAATACTTTGATAAGGCGCTATGTACCAAACCCACGCAATCCGAGTGACCATTACCGATTTTTCGATTTCTGGTGTGAGGGGATAACGCGTATAGATGGGCTTAAAGATTCGTAATGCCGTCTAACCGAATTGAATCTGTTTCTCAATCAAATAGTTCTGTCTGTAGAGTTCAATAACCTCATAACATCAGTTCCTAGTAAAATAAAAACCAGCGCTAAAACTAGAAATGTTAAACGAAACCAGTCCTTATTCTGCAGGGACATAGATACCGGTTTCGCGTGATCAACGCTGAGTTCCTGAACTGCCCTATAGAGCTGTCTGTGGACGGACACAACATAACTGTGATCTCGAGTGATGGATACGATTTGGAGCCTATTGTCGGTGAGTGATTTGGTTTTATAGTTTTCAGGGAAGCAAGCCGATAAGGTCAGGGCACCTTACAGCGAGTAATGTATCTTTCGCCAAAATCGAAACAAAAATTGGATATTCCTCCAATATGATAATGGGGCTTAGTATAATAAGATGGTAGGACCTCTTGAGTCCGCACGGGTCGGTACCACTACCCTGCCTATTTTTGTCGTGAAGCAGTAATGCGTTTCGGTTTGAAGGGTGGGGCAGCCGTTGTAACTATACTGAGACCTTAGAACTTATATCTCAAGGTGGGTGGCGCATTTACGTTGTAGATATCTATGGGCTCCAGTAACCACTTAACACCAGGTGGGCTGTGAGATCGTCCACCCATCTAAGCAATAAAAAAAAACTAGTTTTGATAGCGAAACGCATAAAGAACTCATTGACTGAAAAGAAGCAGAAGATTTTGACATGATTTTTTCCAATTTATCTTTTTATTTTATTTTTTTATTGCTTAGATGGACGGACGAGCTCACATTCCACCTGGTGTTAAGTGGATACTGGAGCCCATAGACATCAACAACGTAAGTGCGCCACCCACCTTGAGATATAAGTTCTAAGATCTCAGTATAGTTACAACGGCTGCCCCGCCCTTCGAACCGAAACGCATTACTGCTATTATCTAAATAGACCCTTCGAATTACTCAATATTTCATCAAACAATAACTCATTACGATTCTTTACCGAAGTTTAATCGACGAAGATAATTCAAGAAAAAAAAAAGAAACCATTCAACTTTCACAGGACTGCTCCATTCCCGCAAACGAACGATAGTAATTTATGAGAAGGGGTTTAATTAATTCCGACTTTTCAAATTTGAGGGCACCCACTTCCTTGAGCTTTGTTTTTTGGCTATTTACGATCCAATTCTTTTTATTAATACGCTTTTATTAGCTTCAGACGTATGTATGTTTGTAACGGAATCTTTGAACATGATTTTGACCCCCTTCAAAACGTCGGATTAAATCGAAATTTGGTATACTTATTAAGGACCGATGACAATTCAATATTAAAAACAAAATTGGAAAAATTTATTCTACAAAAAAATTTAAAATAAATAATAGTTTAAAAAAACTAACAAAATACACTTTTGTAGAAAATCCAATAAAAAAATAGAAATTAAATTTTAATAAATTTGAATTAAAAATAGTGTAAGAAGAAGTAGTGTATGGTATCAGTAGTTATAAATATTTTATGAACAGATATGAGTAGAAGGGTCATTTTGCTAATATCCTAAAAAGCACCCCACGCATTTTTTACAATAAAATCATTTTTCTTATACTATTTTTAAATCAAATTTATTTTATATTTTTTAGTTGGATTTTCTATAAAAGCGTATTTTGTTAGTATTTTTAAACTATTACTTATTTAATTAGAGTATTCAGTCAGATCGATTTGAGACCGGCCATGATATGTAGTCTTACTGCACCAGTTGCGTAGAAGGAGCTATTTTTTTTATTTTTTATTTTTTATTGCTTAGATGGGTGGACGAGCTCACAGCCCACCTGGTGTTAAGTGGTTACTGGAGCCCATAGACATCTACAACGTAAATGCGCCACCCACCTTGAGATATAAGTTCTAAGGTCTCAGTATAGTTACAACGGCTACCCCACCCTTCAAACCGAAACGCATTACTGCTTCACGGCAGAAATAGGCAGGGCGGTGGTACCTACCCGTGCGGACTCACAATAGGTCCTACCACCAGTGATTACGCAAATTATAATTTTGCGGGTTTGATTTTTATTACACGATGTTATTCCTTCACCGTGGAAGTCAATCGTGAACATTTGTTAAGTACGTATTTCATTCGAAAAATTGGTACCCGCCTGCGAGATTCGAACACCGGTGCATCGCAACAACGAATGCACCGAACGTCTTATCCTTTAGGCCACGACGACTTCAATCTTAGCACTGATAGCTAGATAGCTAGATCTTAGGGGTTCAATTCTTAGCACTGAATTATGAATGCCCCCAACCTCCCTTTAGATAAGAAATCGAGGTGTTTTGTTGTATAACGGCTGTTACGCCTTCAAACCTGAACAAATCACTGCTGGAAACTGCTGGAATTAAAACGGCACCACGCATTTTTTAAATTTTTTTTTATAGCTTTATATACTAGACAGTATAAAAGTGGACTTAATGCCATAGGCATTCTCTGACAGTCTACCTTAGGGGGGTGCAGAGATGAACCTTAATATGTGTAGTGTGATAGTGATATTACTTAAGCATATGTGTATATATAACATACATAATATTTATAGATACAAATACTCCTACTTAAATAATACTTTCGTTGTTTTATTACACGATGATTCCTCCAAATACGAAATATTTCGAATAAAGATGCTGTGTTTGATTAAGAATCGAAGCTAGAGTAGGCTTAGTAGAGTCCAAATTACTAGATAGCTAATCAAACTTGACTTAATTGTGTAGTCTTTTTTTTTTGCTTATTCTTTATTAAAGCCATACACCTATTAGGTTAAGTCGGCTAATTGTATAGTTAAAACAAAGTAGTTGAAATATTTAAAAATGGCATCAAGCATTTACGTTGAACGTAACTGAAGTGCGGACTTCAAATAAAGTCGGGCGGCTTTCAAAATTACGATTTGTCATTAACGAGCACAAAAGAATGAAGACAGATTGTTCTGTTGTCACGAATATATACGTATGTGGCGGGTAGCCATCATACAACGCAAGATATTTGACAGATGCCTGAATCACGCTTACGACATTTTCAAGATAAGCTTGCATATATACAAGTTCCGAACAACAACATTTGGACCCTCGGTCTGCCGAGCAAATATCACCCGCTCGGTGGAAGATCTTCCCTTTGTCGTATACCTACACATAATATACACAATATGTTGGGCATACGGGACGGTATGTGAAGGGCGGAATCTACGTCGATTCCCTAGACAGAACCCAGAAATTCCAAGGTATCTTCATTTTTTATTGCCCTTGT
This sequence comes from Bombyx mandarina, assembly GCF_030267445.1. NCBI lineage: Eukaryota > Metazoa > Arthropoda > Insecta > Lepidoptera > Bombycidae > Bombyx > Bombyx mandarina. The sequence goes on from NC_143233.1 coordinate 4,165,789, forward strand.
AGGCAGACGAATATGCGCCCACCTGATGGTGAGTGGTTAACGTCGCCCATGGACGTCAGCAATACTAGGGGCAGAGCCGAGCTAAACCGCTACCTACCGCAAAAAATATCGGAATCACAATTATACGTTCGAATCTGACAAACGTTTACTAAAAATATATAGCATTTCTTTAATATTCGGCACCTTTTTGTTCTGTTAAATGGCCTTTTTAATGTGAAACATCTATAGCCGCACGTAAAACCGATTTCTGGCGTGGCGACGCATGCCGTGGCGACGCGTCGCCACGCTATATGATGGTATGTATATATATATACAATCTATGTGCAGTAGTGTGTACGGTGTGGCGACGCGTCGCTATGCGCAATCGACTGTGCGATTCTCTCTCACTCGATCCGGCGTTAAGCCATCTCTCGCGCTACACTGATCTCGGATATCTATAGTGTATACTCCGTAGTGTATACCGTGTTGTTTACTACAGTACACATAACCTGTGTTTTACTTGAAAACAAATTATTTTTTCGTAATATTTTATTTTATCATTATGACATATTTAGTTCCTATCACAATCTGTTCTTTTCTGCATATTACTTTACAAAATAATGTCGATGTTTCACATCTGCCAGGCGTCCCGTGACGGCACACATTTTTTTTATTCCTTATTGTTTTTTTTTATTGATAGGTAGACGATCTACGGACTAACTCCGATTAAGTTCCCCCAACACACTGAGATCTCTTTTTTTCTTCCCTTTTCACTAGTAGCTTAAGGCGCTATTCCAGTTGCGCCGTAGGACGGCTAGGCGAGATCACGAGCTCAACCAGAGAATTTGCTAACACTAGCCCTAGCAAGAGCAGTGCTTCGCAGACCTACCACCGTGATGAGGTCATAAGTTCCGCTACCCACCTGCAAACATAAAGTCGAAATTTCACCAATGTGGTTATCAAAATCGCTGTTTCTCTCTACTCTCCGAATCGCATGACTACTCTGTGATAGAATACTGATAGCTTTTTTTTTTTTTTTTTTTTTTTTTTTTTTTTATGATTGAAAGTTTACTGGTGGCCCTAAGGCCTTTCCAGTTTCACCAGGACAGGTGGGCGAGCAAAGGCTCAGCCAAGAGGGGTGGGATTTGCTAACAACTGCCCGAGCGCCTCCGCAGGAGACCTAACAACTCAAGAGCAATTGTTTCGCGAATGAATCTACTACCGGATCGGAATCGCGACCCGCTGAGAAGATCCGGCGAGAAACTCAGCGGGCTGATGCATGGGTTAGGTTGCACGTCGACCTCTTTGTCGAGTTCGACGAGTACGGTTACCGGGGTCCCTAAGCCTGCCCCTAGTATTAGAGCTGAAGGCATCTAATGCAAAGGTTATTGGATCTGATGGATCCGTAAGGACGTGTCTAGGGCGTCGACGGTGACTGGCTCCTGCATGATCAGGATTCGGAGAGTAGTCAGCGGCGGCAACGATAAGGCGATTATCATGACGCATAGCCTTATCGAAGTATCGTTCCGACGCTGACTTCATGTATTTCCGAATTGATTCGAGGCCCAGGTCGTCGTGTAGGTCAACGTTCCTCACGAACCACGGAGCGCCGACAGCTAACCTGCAAAAGCGGGATTGTAGGGATTGGAGGGTGTCTATGTGTGTGCGGGCCGCGTGAGCGAACACCACACTCGCGTAAGTCATGACGGGCCTTATGCAAGTTTTGTAAAGTGTCACCTTGTTCCGAAGGGACATTTTACTCCGCTTACAGATCATGGGGTAGAGTCTACCGAGAATAAACGCGGCACGGTCACGGACTGATTTTATATGCGGGCGGAATGTCATCGATGCATCCAGGGTAACGCCCAGGTACTTGACCTTCCTGGCCCAGGGTATGGGTTGTCTAAAGAGAGTAATCGGGGGTGTGAGATTCCTCCTCCTAATCCGGGAGGAAATCCGTGTGGAGCTTCCCCTCTGAAATAGCACCGCAGTACTTTTCGCTGGGTTGATGTCTATGCGCCATTTTCGGAACCACTGTCCTAGGGCTAGGGCTGCGCTCTGAAGCTTCTTCGCGATTAGGGACTTATTTCTACTAGAATAGTAAACAGTCGTGTCGTCGGCGAATAAAGCTAAATGGGTCGGCGGCGACCGGGGAATATCGTTGACGAATAAGCTAAATAGGAGGGGTGAGAGGACAGAGCCTTGCGGGACTCCAGCTGTGAGAGGTCGTGGGGAGGAGCGGGTTCCCTCGACTCGATATCGAAAAGAGCGGTTCGACAAGAAGTCCCGTATGATGAGCACGAGACTATCCGGCACGCCCATGTTGAATAGTTTGAAAATCAAACCATTGTGCCAGACTTTGTCGAACGCTTTTGCGACGTCGAAGAAGAGAGCTCCCGTGTATAACGGTTTTGGTCGATTAAGCCCCACAAGAATGTGCTCCGTGAGGCGGTGCACCTGTTGAACGCATGAATGATTTGTACGGAATCCGAATTGTTCATCGATGAGAATGCCCTTGGATGAGACGAAATCTCTGAGGCGCTTGTAGAGCAGACGCTCATACAGTTTGCCTAGAGACATGAGGAGGCTAATCGGGCGGTAGCTCGTCGGATGATTTTTTGGTTTACCGGGTTTATGTATGCCGATAACGTCCGCTTCTTTCCACACCGCGGGAAAGATACAGTTCGCCATAGCGGCATTGAAAATAGATGCCAACATCACGATGAGTTGGACGGGTAGAAGTTTAATAACGCGGTTAGATATACCGTCGGAACCGGGAGCCTTGCGAGGACGTAGGTCTTTGATCAAGTCTTTAACTTCCATCGGGGTGACGGGTGGTAACGCATCCGAGGGTGGCAAGGAGGCTCTGCGTTCTACCTCACTGTCTACTAATTCTACATGAACAGGGTCCACGGATTGAGTGCTGGGCGTGCACTGGGTTTGCAATGTATCGGCCAGCAGCTCTGCTTTTTCGTCATCATCAAAGGCCGCGAGTCGGCCTGAGGGGCCTACGAGGGGGGGCATAGTTACTACCGTATCCGATTTGAGAGTACGAGCTAAGCGGTAGTAAGACCTTTGGGAGGGCGCGAGTCCTTCTAAGAAATCAGACCATCTGGCATCTCGGACTTCGGCGATGCGAGACTTTACGTCGCGTTGTAGGGCACGCATTCGAATACGATTTTCCGCGGTAGGATACCTGTCGTAGGCGCGTATCGAGGCGTTCTTAGCTCTAAGGAGTTCCCTAATATCGTCGGACAATTTGAAGCGGTGAAGGAAGTCCTCCGCTACAACTTGTTTCGATGACCTATCTAATGTCGAGGTGATGTGTGACGTTAAGATGTCTATGGCTTCAGCGGTATCCTGAGGAGACGGGGTAGAGTCCGGGTTAAACGGGAGCGATGGTGGATCAGATTCAGCCAGGCTGATGCCCAGCGTGTGCCAATCCACCACAGTCCTCGTGACGGGAACGGAATCGGGAGCGCGACCGAGCTTCATGACGACGGGACGGTGGTCTGAATCTAACTCTGAAACTACTTCGATCGAGTGTAAGCGCAGAGTTACGTTTTTTAATAACGCTATGTCGAGTATATCCGGGCGATGCGCGATATTTAGCGGGTAGTGAGTCGGGGTTAACGGAGCGACGATATCGAAGGCGAGATCATCGACTAACGCGTCAAGCCGCCTGCCATTCGGGGTTGTGGTGTGTGAGTTCCACCTGATGTGTTTACAATTTAGGTCGCCCGCCAGAATGACAGAGCTCCCCATACCGAGCAGCGCCTCAATATCACTGCTTAGAACGATCTTATCCGGTGGAAGATAAACGGACGCGATAACGATCGGCGCGTGTCCCGTCAGTGAGATTCGGCACACTGATGCTTCGATATTAGCGAGCGCGGGAGGATCGAGCGGAACGCAATGCAGGGCTCTTCTATAGTAAATAACGGTACCACCACCACGGGCAGAGAGCCTGTCGTTCCTGACCATGTTATAGTTCGCGATTTTAGGGTCACGGCGCGCGGGCTTAAGTAGGGTCTCCTGCACTAAGAAAATGTCAATTTGATGGTCACGCAAAAAATCACAAACCTGATCACGTTGATTTGCGAGACCGTAAGCGTTAAAAAATCCTATTGTTACGGATAAGGGTTTTATTCTACTAATGTACGCCATTGATTACCGGCGGAGTGAGGGGAGGACGTACGTATTTAACGACGCGTATACGTCAGCGTATTCTTGCACAACGGCGATGAAATGTTGTGCAGTGGAGGCGGCGCGAATGGCGTCACCCAAAGCGTTAACACGCTCAAAGTTGATCGACTGAAAAAAGTCAATCGCTAGAGCGAGATTTTCGGACGCGGTCGGAGGGCAGGTCGCGGGGGAGGGACGTATCGCGGGGGTGGGACGAGTCGCGGGGGAGAGAGTTGTAGCCGTGTTCGTGTACGGCAACGGTTTAGCCCAAGCCGAGACGCTGGGCACCGACGCCGGCACGAAAGCAGGCTTAGCCTTCGGCACAGAGGGTACCGTGGCTTTGATGTCTGGGCCGGAAGCTCGGAGGCGGTTTTGACGGGCGACGCGGCGATTTATTTTTGGAGCTCGGGGGCATCCACGGTAATTCGCGGGGTGACCTTGTGTTCGGCACAGGACACAGCTAGGCGGTTCCGTCGCGGTTTTTTGGTCGCGAGCGCAGAGGGCCGTGGCGTGATCGCCCAAACACTTAACACATCGGGGGCGCGCGTGACAGTTACGGGAAGAGTGCCCGTACAGTTGGCAGTTATGGCACTGACTAGGAGTGCCTTTTTTATGGGGGACTTCGACGGCAATACCGGAGAGCCTACAGACGGTCCGAATGTTAAAAATTTGCTTACCCTCGGGGGTAGGCTGGAGGGCGACTAAAACCATATTGTATGGCTCCCTACTGCGGCCGGTGTGCATGCGGTGCACGGAATTTACTGGTAGGCCTTGTTCTATCAGATCTGCCTTGACGAGATCGGCATCTAGCTCCTTCGGGATTCCACGTATGACAACGCGGAGTTCGCGCTCCTCCTGGAGCGTATAAGTGTGGAAACTTATACGCTCCTTTCGGAGGTAACTTGAGAGGGCCCTATGGTCGTCGGGTGTCGTTACTTTTATTTGAATCCCGTTGGCGAGATTACGGGCGCTGGCAAAATTAATATTTTTGGCCTTAAGGGCCAGGGAAACTCGGTCCCAAGCTGCCTTCTCTTGAAGGATAACCGGGGGAGGGGTCTGAGTTTTAGATTGCGCCACCGGTCGCGGCGACGGAGTGGCACGGGCTGGAGGCGCAACGGGAGTCTGAGGGCGGGGGCGCGACGCGTTCGCGGCTTTGCTAATTTTAGCGGCCGCGAGAGCTCGAGACTCCGCGGCACGCTTCTTACCCTTTTGTACCAGGGTGAATCCATCCGTCGATGAGGCGGGGGCGAGGTCGACCTCCATCTCCGAGTCAGAGTCGGAGGACGAGGAGGCGGGCGCAGTTGACCTACAAGCAGGAGTTTTGGAGGGCGCGACGGAGGCCGCGGATGATCGCGCTGCTGGAACGGTGGCCACGGCGGACGACGCAGTAGTTTTACTCGCCAGTATAGGCGACGCGGGAACGGCAGGCACGACGGAGGCTGCGGTGCTCGATGTAGACGCTTTGCACGCAGGTACAGGCGACGCAGGAGCAGCGAGCACGGCGGAGTCTTCGAGAGAGCTCGCAGTGTGATTGGCCTTGAAAGCCAGAAACTCTGAGGCGAGCTGTGGGTGACGAAGTCGGAGGAATTCCACGAATACAGCGTCCATGATCGCTGAGTACCCAGGTGGGGCGGCCCCGGGTCTTGAAAACACTCGCCTTGCGGCGAGGCCCCAACTTCTCGGACCTGAGCGGTTCTATTGAACACAGGTGGCAATGCGGCGCGATTACTACAGGACAAAGAAAAAGCACAACAAAACAGAAATTACAAAAAGAAGCAAAACAAATAAATACTTGCAGGAAAACACTTTGTCGGCAAATGTTCCACGAACACAAAAATAACTAAAACAAAACAAATAAAAGCTTCCAGGAAACACACTTGGTCGGCAGATGTATCACGAACACAGGCCGCGCGAACAATGGCCGGGCTAACAAAAGCCGGGCGAACAAAGACCGGGCGATCGAGTGGACGATGAGCACGTCCGCACGTGACGGGTGCCTCTATCGGAATGGTCTGATAGCTTCTAGACGGTTCGTTCTTAGAGTGGTTGCATCTAAGCCAGCGGTCGGGGAACTTTTTTAATTATTACCCCAAAATATTTTTGTGTAAGTTGATATTACCCCATAGCGAAGAACAAAAAAAAAAAAAAAAAAAAAAAAAAAAAAAAAAAAAAAAAAAAAAAAAAAAAAAAAAAAAAAAAAAAAAAAACGAAATCGCTTCTTTTTAGTATCTTTCATATTATAGCCCCCATGATAATTTTGAAAAGAAAACTATAACTAAAAGTTTAACGATTTTAAAGAAGTTTCACTTCAATATATACTTTTTACTCACAAAACTTTCATTATCCCCCTCAAAATTTAAGTTTACCCTATTTGGGGTAATTTACCCCGGTTTCCCGACCGCTGATTTAAATAGACGGATATCCTCTGGTAAATAGACGAGAACATAATCTAAGATTGTTTGGGTGTAGCGCGGCGCCAATAATGCGGGCTCTTGGCCGAGGGAGCCGGCGGTCATCTTGCTGGCGGCCGCCGGTCCGGCGTCTGGGGGACGGCGGGATGGATGTAATATGCTCTGCGTAAACCCTGTCCCGCCGTCTCAATAGCTCCGACTGGGCTCCCGCCCGGTCCGGGGTAGGGCGCCGGCTGTGAGCGGCAGGAGTTTTTAGTGAGGTTCGACTCCCACATACCCCACCTGCCGTGCGGGTGGGAATCCGGCGATTTTCTCCTGTGGAAAAAAAAAAGATTTTTTGGGTAAAGACGCCACTTTACCCGAAAATCCATTTGTATTTTCACTGACCTCTCTGTTTGTTTTCGTTACTGTGTTCCTAGTAAAAGAGTTTTCACGTGTCCGAAACGTTGTTGTAACAGTGTTTCATTGGTGCGATGGCTTCGCTAATAAAGCGTCGGAAATATTACTACGGGCACACGGCGGCAGCCGAATTTACTTTTATATGTATGTACGTCGTTTGTTACACATGAAGGCTTGAGCGGGCGTGTCGATTTTTAGCTTTTAATTAATAAGCTCTGCATTTTTATTCCGCTTTATTCTTTTGCGATCGACTTCCAATAGAATAGTTACTGTTTCGCGTAGTAAAATCTATCTATTTAAATAAAAATGAATGCTTACATGAGTAGACGAGCTCACAGCCCACCTGGTATTAAATGGTTACTGGAGCCCATAGATATCTACAACGTAAATGCGCCACCCACTTTGAGATATAAGTTCTAAGGCATATTCTAACTATTCTTTCCTTCAATAAAGTTGTTGCTTCGGGACAGAAACAGCCAGGGTTGTGGCACCTAATTATAATTTCTGCGACTTCGTTTTTTATAATAATAATAACTAGTGGTCACCCGGTAGTCGAAATTCGACTATAATTAATTGAAATTAAAAGTTTGTATAATCACGAATTTCGCCAAGACTACACTATAGAAAAAAATTTATAAATACAAACAATATTTAATGTATTCTCAATTTGACAACCGATGTCAAGAACAAAAGCTTGACAATAAATAAATAGTTTTCATGCGTGTGTGCGTCAATACATGGTAGTGTGTTTAATGTTTTTTTTTATTGATTTAATGTACTTTTTAGGCATAATTTATAAAAATATTAACGTTGTGCACTCCTTCTCTATACTCTCTATAAGTGTGGAAAATTTCATACTCCTCCGTCCGCGCAATTTTCGTAAAAAGGGATACAAAGCTTTTCCTTCACGTATTAATATATAGATAATAATAAATCCTCGATACTGCACGCATTGTGAGGAGGTTTCTCACTCTGGAGTCCTAACCACTGGTGGCTTGTGTCGTAGACACCGCCATTAGCGGCAATCTATTTTTATAATATACTAGCGACCCGCCCTCGCTTCGCTTCGGAAACATTAAAACACACATGAAACCAAAAAAAAAAAAAAATTAAAAAAAGGAGTTCATCAGGGACAATGTCGGCTTCTAATGGAAAAAGAATTTTTCAAATCGGTCCAGTAGTTTCGGAGCCTATTCGAAACAAACAAACAAACAAATCTTTTCTCTTTATAATATTAGTATAGATTATTACGGTGTTTTTTAAAAAAAATATTTTTAATATCTTCTTTTAAAAAATATTATGTAATTAATAAGATTTTAAATAAATATAAATTAATTATAATAATAAGCCTTTTTGTTTCTTGTTTTACAATCTTAGGTGGATTATAATATTACATTAAACAACAAATATGATTTTTGTTAGCAAGTTAGCTTAAATTATGTTAGTAATATAGTTAAGTTTATTAAAATAAAATAAAATTAACAAGAAATACCGGTTTGGGTAAAGGCCTCCTCCGAAGACTTGTGTATTAAGAATCCTACTCCAGATATTCCGGGTAAAATTCGTTTTTTATAACTCAATCTTAATTCTTTATCGGTCTGCATAAGAATATCCTAAAAATACATAGTTAAGCTCTCAGTGGATGAACATAATTAAGAGCAATTTCTAATACTTCCAAAATAACCATTCGGATTGTATACAAGATTGTAAACCTATAAAACACTCGAGATGTCTTTTTATCTTACAACTAGCGACCCGCCCTCGCTTCGCTTCGGAAACATTAAAACACACATGAAACCAAAAAAAAAAATAAAAAAAAAAAAAAAGTAGCCTATGTTCATCAGGGACAATGTCGGCTTCTAATGGAAAAAGATTTTTTCAAATCGGTCCAGGAGTTTCGGAGCCTATTCGAAACAAACAAACAAACAAATCTTTCCTCTTTATAATATTAGTATAGAGTATAGAAAATCACTTACTCAGTCTTTTGTTCTTTTATTAAATAAATCTGACGGTGTTCCCATAAAAATCCAGTTTACGGGAACTTTTACACTCACCGGAGTTGTTTAAAGCTACGTGCTACTTACATTGTAAGACATTGAATGGCTAACTGAATATAAAGAAATTAAAAGAGTATGTTTCAATCTGTTATCTTTCCTTCGGAGCTCAATGAGTATGAAATTTCTTTACATCTTTGTCATTTTGTTAAAATGTTCTTTTTTTATTTTTATTTTTTATTGCTTAGTTGGGTGGACGTGCTCACAGCCCACCTGGTGTTAAGTGGTTACTGGAGCCCATAGACATCTACAATGTAAATGCGCCACCCACCTTGAGATATAAGTTCTAAGGTCTCAGTATAGTTACAACGGCTACCCCACCCTTCAAGCTGAAACGCATTACTGCTTCACGGCAGAAATAGGCGGTGTGGTGGTACCTACCCGCGCGGCCTAGACCTTACGGGATTTTATCATCAGATGTCACATGAAACATTATGTCTGCAAAGCGTTAGGGCTGTGTGTTAAAAAAAAATCAACACATTTATACATAGAGATTTTTGCTACATTTTCTAGATGCCTCGAAAAATTTTTTTTATGATTTCGTGATCCTTCGATTTAATTGTGTTATTTGTACAATTTCGAATGTTATTCCAAAACACGGCGTTGTAACGAAGCGCGAAATTCTGTACAACCGCATTTCTACTGCAGTGTACTTGATCCTTTTATTTGTATGTACCATGAAACGGTTGGACATCATGCCTCGCCCGTTTCAATCGGCCAACTTTTCCAATTTCCTCAATGGAGGATATTTCACTGCACTCACAATAAAGTCACATATACCATTCGCACACGTATCGCTCTCGACTCTATTTCATAATAGCTAAAGCTTTTTTCACTTTGTCCCGCTGCTTGAGATTTCAGTGCTTCGCCAGAAATAAAAAAAATTAAAAAAATGGTCGTCAAATACAATGTTAAGTGTACTGTTTTGTGAACACTGTTAATGGATGTTATTTAAATGTATGGGTTTGAAATGTGTACGCGGGTAGGTACTACATACCACCCAGCCTATTTCTGCCGTGAAGCAGTAATGCTTTTCGGTTTGAAAGGTGAGGCAGCCGTTGTAAATATACGGAGACCTTAGAACTCATATCTCAAGGTGGGTGGCGGCATTTACGTTGTAGACGTCTATGGGCTCCGGTAACCACTTAACACCAAGTGGGCTGTGCGCTCGTCTAGCCATCTATGCAATAAAAAAATTAAAAAAGAATGCGACCGTCCTTCTTGAGTCTAGAAGGGGAAGTTTCATGAAGCACTTCGCTGGCCGAAGTATTTTGAAACTGAACTTCTCGGCAACAATACGCTTGTTTGTCATGCCCATGTGGCCCTTGACTTAACATCTCTGGTATTTAATTTTACAATTTGAAAGTAATTGAGATTGCAAAAGTATTGAGAGATAAGAGAGATCATGTCCTTCTTCAAACGAGGCTTGCGGAGAGTACTTAACGGTAGGCAGCGACTTGGCTCTGCCCCTGGCATTGCTGAAGTCCATGGGTGACAGTGACCACTTAACATCAGGTGGGCCGTATGCTCGTCTGCCTACAATGGCAATAAAAAAAATATTGCACACCAAAACACAATTAACATCAGAAAACAGTCAACAAGCAGACACCTTTGTACAATAGGCTGACTTATCGCCAAAAGTGATTTCTTCCAGACAACAGTTTCATTAACAGAAATTCTGGAAAAGATAAAGATGCAGTAGGTATGTTGCGGTGTACTAGGTACTATTATTAACACATTATTAAAGAAAATACATACATAATGTATATAATCCATATATATATATAAAAATGAATTGCTGTTCGTTAGTCTCGCTAAAACTCGAGAACGGCTGGACCGACTTGGCTAATTTTAGTCTTGAACTATTTGTGAAAGTGCAGAGAAGGCTTAAAAGGTAGATAAATATGAAAACTCTTGGAATTAAATAAAGTTTAGGTCTTTTATTTATCGATTGAGGCACTACGAAGTCTGCCGGGTCAGCTAGTATACAATAAATATATACATACATACAATAGATGTATTGGACTGTTATTAAATATTTCATATATCACATCCACAGTGGATTTCCGACAAACCATGAATACCGCGTCCGTCTCTGGAATCAGCTCTCCCATAAAACGTTTTCTTGGTAGGCAAATCCGATTGTTAACTAACCGTTCTTTTTTTTTTTTTTTTTTCCTACCTAAACTGATAGCCTTGAGAGGCTATGTCAGCGTAACCCTAACTTTAGTAGGTGAGCTCACGGGGCTCAACCTGACGATGTTGCTAACACGAACCCTAGCAAGAGCCGTGCTTCGCAGAATCTACCACCGGATCGGAAACGCGACCCACTGAGAAGATCCGGCGAGAAACTCAGTGGGCTGTGTCTGAGAGTTAATTTACTCGTCGAGCCCTTCGTCGCAAGCGACGGGTTCGACGAGAACGGTGACCGGTGCTTGAAGTACCTAAAAGCACCGTTAGTGGATCGGGAGGATCCGAGATGACGTGTTTTGGGCGACGTCGACTGCTTTCCATTCTGTCCGCAGGATCGGGAATGTAGTTACCGGCGGCCACGATGAGAGGGTTCTCGTGTCGTGCCGCTTTATCGAAGTGGCGCATGGACGCCGACTGTAGATACTTACTGATGGACTCTAAGTCCAGGTCGTCATGGAGGTCGACGTTCCTGACGAACCACGGGGCTCCGACGGCTATCCTGCAAAAACGGGATTGAATGATTTGGAAGGATTTTAAGTGTATGCGGGCCGCGTGAGCGAACACTACACTTGCATAGGTCATGACGGGGCGTATGCAAGTTTTGTAGAGTGTCACCTTATTTCTAAGGGACATTTTACTTCGCCTACATATCATCGGGTAGAGACGTCCTAGAATGAAGGCGGCACGATCGCGTACCGTCTTGATGTGGGGGCGGAATGTCATCCTACTGTCGAGGGTGACGCCTAAGTATTTGACCTTCGGGGCCCACGGTATGGGCTGGTCGAACATCGTGATCGGGCGAACGGCGGGGGCGGGGGTATTGACGCGCCTAGTCGGGAGGGGGATGCTCAGCGTGGTGTTCGGAGGGCGACCCCTTTTGAAGAGCACCGCTGTGCTTTTCGTGGGGTTGATGTCGATGCGCCACTTCCGGAACCACTGTCCCATGGTGGTGGCTGCGGTCTGAAGTCGTCGATGAAGCAACGCCTTCTTCCTACACGAGTAGTAGATGGCGGTGTCATCGGCGAAGAGCGCCAGATGGGTCTCCGGAGACCGGGGTATATCATTGATATACAAACTAAATAGTAACGGGGAGAGGGCGGAGCCTTGCGGGACTCCGGCTGTGACGTGACGGGGTCGGGAACGCGTTCCCTCGACTCGATATCGGAACGAACGGTTCGACAAGTAGTCTCGTATGATGAGCACGAGTCTGTCTGGCACTCCCATGTTATACAGTTTGTATATCAAACCGTTGTGCCAGACTTTGTCGAACGCCTTCGCTATATCGAAGAAGAGGGCTCCTGTCGGAATGGGTTTCCGCCTGTTCAGCCCTAGTAATATGTGCTCCGTGAGGCGGTGCACTTGATGGACGCACGAGTGTCTGGCGCGGAATCCAAACTGCTCGTCTATAAGAATTTTATTCGCGGATACGAAGTCCCAGAGGCGTTTACGAAGGAGCCGTTCGTATAGTTTGCCTATCGTCGGGAGGAGACTGATGGGGCGGTAACTCGCGGTTTCGTTCTTCGGTTTGCCCGGCTTGTGTATGCCGATAACGTCCGCTTCTTTCCACGCTGCGGGAAAGATGCAGTTCGTCATAGCAGCATTTAATATGGTGGCCAACATCGTTATCAGTTGGGCTGGTAACAATTTAAGCGCGCGGTTGCGGATGCCGTCGGAGCCGGGAGCTTTCCGTGGTTGTAGGCTATCGATCGCCTCCTTAACCTCGGAAGTGGTAATGGGGGATAACGCGTCCGAGGGCGGCAGGGAAGCTCTGCGCTCGACCTCCCTGTCGACGAACTCGGTGTGTTCGGGGTTCGCGTGTTGAGTGCTGGTGGTGCACTGCTCTTGCAGTGCATCGGCCAGCAACTCTGCCTTGTCATCGTCATCGTAAGCCGGTGATTGGCCTGAGGGGCGTACGAGAGGCGGCATAGTGGCTATAGTTTCGGACTTGAGGGTCCTAGCTAGTTGCCAGTATGCTTGGTGAGTGGGCGCGAGCTCTTCTAAATAACTATCCCAGTTTTCGTTTCGGGCGTCGCTCAAGCGGGATTTGACCTCCCGCTGTAAGCGACGCATCCGAGTCCGGTTTGAGTCCGTGGGATATCGATCGTAGGCCCGGATTGCCGCGTTTCTAACTCTTACGAGGTCCCTAAGATCGGGGGAAAGTCTGATGCGGTGGAAGCAGTCCTCCACATCGACTTGCTCAGAAGATCTTATGATCGCCGTCGAGACGTGATCAGTGAAGATGTTTATGGATTCGACGGTATCCTCGGGGGATGGAGTTGAATCCGGGCCGCAAGGGAGGATTGGTGGAGCGGTGTCAGCTAAGCACGTGCCCAGCTTCTTCCAATCCACCATGGTCCTCGTATCTGGTTCGCGGTTGACTGGGCGACCGAGCTGCATGACGACAGGTCGGTGGTCTGAGTCGAGTTCTGACATTGCCTCGATGGAGCGTAAGCGCAGAGTTACGTTCCTCAGCAGTGCCAGATCTATTGTGCTCGGACGACGCGCGGCGTTGTACGGATAGCACGTGGGGGTCGGGGGGTTGAATATTTCGAATGTGAGGTCGTCTATGAACGCGTCGAGACGCCTACCGTTCACATTCGTGCGATGGCAGTTCCACCTAGTGTGGTGGCAATTTAAATCGCCTGCCAGGATGACCGCGTCCCCCATACCGAGCAGTGTCTCGAGGTCACTGCTCAGGAGGGGTTTGTCAGGGGGGAGATAAACGGATGCGATGACGATCGGCTGGTGTCCCGTCAGCGCGATGCGGCACACTGACGCCTCGATATGTAAGAGCGAGGGAGTATCGAGAGGGACGCAGTGCAGGGCCCTCCTATAATAAATGACAGTCCCGCCCTTGCGGGTGGAGAGTCTGTCATTCCTAACCATGACGTAATTCGCGACTTTGGGGTCGCGACGCGAGGGCTTTAGGAAGGTCTCCTGCACCAGAAGGATGTCGATGAGATTATCGCGGAGAAACTCATATACTTGGTCGCGCTGACGCGCGAGTCCGTTAGCATTATAGAATGCTAACTTTAAGGAACGCGGTTTTTCCCTACCGTTGTTGGCCATTGATTACCGGTAATCAAGCCAGCGTACGCTGGACGGACTCGATGACGTCCATATGGTCGAACGTCGCGTATAGGCGGTCATCGGCCGTGACCGCCCTGCGCATGGCGTCGGCGAACGAGCGCATGCGATCGATGTTAATCGCGGCGATATAATCACGCACGATTGAGAAGTCGTTTACGGCAGGCCGCGCGGGGCCGGGGCGAGGCGCGGGACCGGGCGCGAGGGCGGGGCGCGGCGCGAGCAGGGGCTGGGGTGCCAGTGGTTTTCCTGCCAACGTGAGCGGCAGCGGTTTTGCCCACGCGGAGACGGTGGGCACCGGTGCCGGCACGAAGGCAGGTTTCGGCGCGCGGGGCGCCGAAGTCTTTGGGCCGACGGTTTTTGATGGCGCGTTGGCCAGACGCTTCCGCGGGGCCTTGGGGCATCCGCGGTAGTTGGCCGTGTGACCCTGCTTTTGGCAGAGCACACAGCTCGGTGGTTCGGTCGCGGTCTCCTTGACCCGCGAGCAGTCGGCTGTCGTGTGGTCACCGAGGCACTTTACGCACCGCGGACGCGCGTGGCAGTTGCGCGCGGAGTGGCCATAAAGTTGGCACCTATGGCACTGTCCGGGAGTGCCTTTTTTGTGTGGGGCCTCGACGGTGACCCCTGATAAACCGCAAACGGTGCGGAGGCTTGAGGCAATTCGTTTGCCTTCGGCGGTTGGTTCCAACGCGACGAGAACCATGTTATACGCGAATTTGTCGCGCCCGCTGTGCATACGGTGCACACTTACGATCGGGTACGCTTGCCTGATTAGGTCTTCCTTGATTAGCTCGACGTCGAGCTCTTTTGGTACTCCGCGTATTACTACGCGGAGCTCGCGGTCCTCCTGGAGTGCATAGGTGTGGTAACCTATGCTCTCCTTTCGGAGGTAAGAAGTGAGGGCCCTATGGTCGCCCGACGTTGCGACCTTTATTTGTATCCCGTGCGCGAGATTACGCGCTTGGGAGTAGTTAATTTTGTTGGCCGTAAGGGCCTGGGATACCCGGTTCCACGACGACTTTTCCCGCAGGATGACCGGCGGCGGCGCGGCGATTTTATTGACGGGCACGGGTTTCGGCGACGGAGTTGCGCGGCGAGGGGAGTCGGGTGAGACCACGACTTTAGGACGCGACGCGTTCGCGGCCTTGGGCTGTTTTGGCGCCGTGGACGGTTCCACGGCACGGGCGCGTTTTTTGGCGCGCGTGACGGTTTTGAACCCATCGGAGGTTCCGGGCTGCGGGCTCGTCGCGGACTCGAAGTCCATCTCCGATCCGGTATCGGAGTCTGAACCGGAATTGGCGATTGACGACGCGACGGACGAGATCGGTGTAAACGTCGCGGGTGCGTTAGGCGCCTCGCTGGCGCTAGGCGCTTCATGAGTCGCTACGTGAATACGTGCGCTCGAAATGGATTTGTGGGCGGGGCATGTTTGCGCGGCTCTGAACGACGCGGCAAGGGACGCGGGCGGGGGGGAACTTGCGCGGGCGGCCCTGTAGGCCGCGAATTCGGCCGTGAGGTTAGATAGCACCGGGTACTTCTCGGCAAGTAACCCGAGAAACCCTAATAGCTCTTCTTCCATTTTTCGGTTTTTTTGCCCGGGGGGGGCGTCCCCGGGACTTAAGGCACACTCGCCGAAAGGCGAGTCCCCTGAGTAGGAGTTATGCCCCCTGTGCTGTGCCAGCAACAAGGGGGGGAGTGCCTTTGCCGTGAAAACGGCAGTCGGCTGGGGATTGGGGTGGAAGTTGGGAAGGTGGGGCCCCACTGGGTTGTGAGTGCCACAACAAGCGGTGATCGCAGTGGGGGTTCAGTCTTTAAAAAGACTGTTTTGCTCGCCGAATAGTATAAATAAATTTAATAATATGGTAGGAGTGAAATGATAGTGAGGTTGTCGTTTCGAATGCAAAACTAACGAACACGAAATACGCTTTACCGATTCAAGGTCGCGATGCCAGCGACAGAGCGTCCGGAATGCAAAACAACGTCAACGACAATGTCGTGCAATCCAAACACACAATCGCGACAGCAGCGACAATTTCTCGGGAAAACGCGTCCGGGCTCAACCGTGTTGCGATCGGAACTGCTAACCGTTCACCATCCCATGGGATCTTTATTTTTTTTTTTTATTTTTTCCCTACCTATGCTGATAGCCTTGAGAGGCTATTTCAGCGTACCCTAGCTTGTGTAGGTGAGCTCGCGGGGCTCAAACCGGAGAATTGCTAACACCGCCCTAGCAAGAGCAGCGCTTCGCAGAATCTACCACCGGATCGGAAGCGCGACCCACTGAGAAGATCCGGCGAGAAACTCAGTGGGCTGTGTCTGTGGGTTAATTCGCTCGTCGAGCCCTTCGTCGCAAGCGACGGGTTCGGCGAGGACGGTGACCGGTGCTTGTATTGCCTAAAAGCACCGTTAATGGATCAGGAGGATCCGTGATGACGTGCTTTGGGCGACGTCGACGGTTTACCAAACGGTCTACAGGATCGGGTATGTAGTTTCCGGCGGCCACGACAAGAGGGTTCTCATGTCGTGCCGCCTTCTCAAAGTGGCGCAGCGATGCCGACTGTAGATACTTACTGACGGGGTCGAGCTCCAGGTCATCGTGGAGGTCCACGTTCCTCTGGAACCATGGTGCTCCGACGGCTATCCTGCAGAATCGGGATTGTATAACCTGAAGGGGTTTCAAGTTGGTGCGGGCCGCGTGAGCGAACACTACGCTTGCATACGTCATGACGGGGCGTATGCAAGTTTTGTAGAGGGTTACCTTGTTACGGAGGGACAGTTTGCTTCGTCTACAAAGCATTGGGTAGAGTCGTCCTAGTATAAACGCGGCGCGATCGCGTACCGTTTTTACGTGGGGACGGAATGTCATCCCTCTGTCGAGGGTGAGGCCTAGGTATTTGACCTTCGGGGCCCACGGTATGGGCTGGTCAAAGAGAGTGATGGGGCTAACGGCGGAGGTGTTTACGCGCCTATTGGGGAGTGGGGTGCTCGAAGTGGTATTCGGAGGGCGACCCTTTTTGAATAGCACCGCTGTGCTTTTCGTGGGGTTAATGTCTATTCGCCACTTCCGGAACCACTGTCCCATGGTGGTTACTGCGGTCTGGAGTCGCCGATGAAGCAACGACATCTTCCTACACGAGTAGTAGATAGCCGTGTCATCGGCGAAGAACGCTAGATGGGTCTCCGGAGACCGGGGTATATCGTTGATATACAAACTAAATAGTAACGGGGAGAGTGCGGAGCCTTGCGGGACTCCGGCAGTCAGATGACGGGGACGAGAACGAGTTCCCTCTACTCGATATCGAAACGAACGGTTCAACAAGAAGTCTCGTATGATGAGCACGAGTCTGTCTGGCACTCCCATGTTGTACAGTTTGTAGATCAAACCGTTGTGCCAGACTTTGTCGAACGCCTTCGCTACATCGAAGAAGAGGGCGCCGGTCGGGATTTGTTTACGCCTATTTAGCCCTATTAAGATGTGCTCCGTGAGGCGGTGCACTTGTTGTACGCACGAGTGTTTGGCGCGGAATCCAAACTGCTCGTCTATTAGAATTTTATTCGCGGTAACGAAGTCCCAGAGGCGTTTCCGAAGGAGCCGTTCGTAAATTTTGCCTATCGCTGGGAGGAGACTAATCGGTCGGTAACTAGCGGTTTCATTATTCGGTTTGCCCGGCTTGTGTATACCGATAACGTCCGCTTCTTTCCATACCGCCGGAAAGATGCAGTGCGTCATAGCGGCATTTAAGATGGTAGCCAACATTGTTATCAGTTGGACTGGTAAGAGTTTTAACGCGCGGTTGCGGATGCCGTCGGAGCCGGGTGCCTTCTTAAGTTGAAGGTTGTCTATTACTTCTCTAACTTCGTCAGAGGTAATGGGGGGTAACGCGTCCGAGGGTGGCAGGGAAGCTCTGCGCTCGACCTCCCCGTCGACTGCCTCGGTGTGTTCGGGGTCCGCGTATTGAGTGCTGGTGGTGCACTGCTCTTGCAGTGCATCGGCCAGCAACTCTGCCTTGTCATCGTCATCGAAAGCCGGTGGTTGGCCTGAAGGGCGTACGAGAGGAGGCATAGTAGCGGTAGTTTCGGACTTGAGAGTCCTTGCTAGTCGCCAGTATGCTTGATGAGAGGGCGCGAGTCCTTCTAAGTAACTAGCCCAATTCTCGTTTCGGGCGTCGCTTAGGCGAGATTTTACATCCCGCTGTAGACGACGCATCCGAATCCGGTTTGAGTGCGTGGGAAGTTGATCGTAGGCCCGGATTGCCGCGTTTCTAACTCTTAGGAGGTTCCTAAGTTCGGGGGACAGTCTGATGCGGTGAAAGCTATCCTCCACATCGACTTCTTTTGAGGATCTTATGATCGCGGAAGAGATGTGATCCGTGATGATGTTTATGGATTCGACTGTGTCCTCGGGGGATGGAGTTGAATCCGGGCCGCAGGGGAGGATTGGTGGAGCGGCATCGGCTAAGCATTTGCCCAGCTTCTTCCAGTCCACCATGGTCCTCGTAGCTGTGACTGGGTTGTGGGGGCGACCGAGCTGCATAACGACAGGTTGGTGGTCTGAGTCGAGCTCTGACATTGCTTCGATGGAGCGTAAGCGCAGAGTTACGTTCCTCAGCAGTGCCAGGTCTATAGTGCTCGGACGGAGCGCGATGTTATACGGATAACACGTTGGAGTTGGGGGACCGACTACTTCGAAGGTAAGGTCGTCTATAAACGCGTCGAGACGCCTACCGTTTATGTTTGAACTGTGGCAGTTCCACCTAGTGTGGTGGCAATTTATATCGCCTGCCAGGATGACGGAGTCTCCCATGCCGAACAGTGACTCGATGTCACTGCTCAGAAGGGGCTTGTCCGGGGGGAGATAGACGGATGCGATGACGATCGGCTGGTGTCCCGTCAGCGAGATACGGCACACTGACGCCTCGATATGTGAGAGCGAGGGGGTATCGAGAGGGACAACGTGCAGGGCCCGCCTATAGTAAATGGCAGTCCCGCCTTTGGAGGCGGTGAGTCTGTCGTTCCTAACCATGACGTAATTCGCGACTTTCGGGTCACGACGCGAGGGCTTCAGGCAGGTCTCCTGCACTAGCAGAATATCTACAAGATTGTCGCGGAGGAATTCGTAAATTCGATCGCGTTGTCGCGCGAGTCCGTTAGCATTGTAGAATGCTAACGTAAGGGAATATGGTTTCTCTCTAGCGTTTTGCGCCATTGATTACCGGTGATTTTAGAAAGTACGGGCCACGGACTCATAAACGTCCATGTATTCGAACGCGGCCGCGAGCCGTTGTTCGGGGTTTACCGCCCTTCGCATCGCGTCTGCGAACGATCGCAGACGGTCGAAGTTGACCGCCGTGACGAAGTCGCGCACGAGCGTGAAGTCGTTGACGGCTGAGGGTTGCGGGGGACGGTACGCGGGCGCGGGGGGAGGTGCGAGCAGGGGCTGCGGCGCGGGACGTGTCGCGAGCGGGGGCTGGGGTGCGGTTTGTGTTCCCGACCTCGTATACGGCAGCGGTTTATTCCACGCCGAGACGGTGGGAACCGCAGCCGGTACGAAGGCGGGTTTCGGTGCTGAAGGCACCGAAGTCTTTGGGCCGACGGTACGGGGGGCTGGGTGAGTCGGGCGTTTTCGCGGAGCCCTAGGACATCCACGGTAATTCGCGGGGTGCCCTTGCTTAAGGCATAGGACACAGCTTGGAGGTTCGGTCGCGGTTTCCCTAACTCGCGAGCAATCTAACGTGGCGTGATCGCCGAGGCACTTCACGCAGCGGGGGCGCGCGTGGCAATTCCGAGCCGAGTGGCCATAGAGTTGGCATCTGTGGCACTGTCCGGGAGTGCCACGTCTATGGGGGGCTTCAATGGTAACCCCGGATAGGCCACATACTGTCGCGAGACATGCGATCTTTTTCTTGGCCTCCGGGGTTGGTTCTAGAGCGACTAGAACCATGTTATATGGTTTTTTGTCGCGTCCGTTGTGCATCCGGTGCACACTTACTATCGGGAGGGACTGAGCGGTCAGATCCTCCTTGACGTACTCTATGTCGAGTTCCTTCGGAACTCCGCGTATTACTACGCGGAGCTCGCGGTCCTCCTGAAGAGCATAGGTATGGAAACCTATGTTCTCCTTTCGGAGGTACGCGGATAGAGCCCTATGGTCGCCCGGCGTTGCGACCTTTATTTGAATCCCATGCGCGACGTTACGCGCATGGGTATAATTTATTTTGTTTGCCTGAAGGGCCTGGGAGACGCGGTTCCATGCTGATTTCTCCTGGAGAATCAGCGGGGGCGGGACGACGGTTTTTTGCGCGGATGCGGGCTTGGGACGCGGCGGTGGGGTTGCGCGGCGGCCGGAGTCCGACTCCGGTGTCACGACTACCTGCGGACGGGAGGCAGTCGCTGACTTGGTTTGTTTTGTCGTGGAGCTCCGGGACTCCACGGCGCGAGTACGTTTTTTCCCGCGTTTTACCGTTTTTTTTTTTTTTTTTTTTTTTTTTTTTTTTTTTTTTTTTTTTTTTTTTTTTTCCTACCTAAGCTGAGAGCCTTGAGAGGCTATGTCAGCGTAACCCTAACTTTTGTAGGTGAGCTCACGGGGCTCAAACCTGATGACGTTGCTAACACGAACCCTAGCAAGAGTCGTGCTTCGCAGAATC
Source organism: Bombyx mandarina (assembly GCF_030267445.1). Taxonomy (NCBI): domain Eukaryota; kingdom Metazoa; phylum Arthropoda; class Insecta; order Lepidoptera; family Bombycidae; genus Bombyx; species Bombyx mandarina. The sequence goes on from NC_143233.1 coordinate 4,186,741, forward strand.
TACCACCGGATCGGAAACGCGACCCACTGAGAAGATCCGGCGAGAAACTCAGTGGGCTGTGTCTGAGAGTTAATTTACTCGTCGAGCCCTTCGTCGCAAGCGACGGGTTCGACGAGAACGGTAACCGGTGCTTGAATTACCTAAAAGCACCGTTAGTGGATCGGGCGGATCCGAGATGACGTGTTTTGGGCGACGTCGACTGCTTTCCATTCTGTCCGCAGGGTCGGGAATGTAGTTACCGGCGGCCACGATGAGAGGGTTCTCGTGTCGTGCCGCTTTATCGAAGTGGCGCATGGACGCCGACTGCAGATACTTACTGATGGACTCTAAGTCCAGGTCGTCATGGAGGTCGACGTTCCTGACGAACCACGGGGCTCCGACGGCTATCCTGCAAAAACGGGATTGAATAATTTGGAATGATTTCAAGTGTATGCGGGCCGCGTGAGCGAACACTACACTTGCATAGGTCATGACGGGGCGTATGCAAGTTTTGTAGAGTGTCACCTTATTTCTAAGGGACATTTTACTTCGCCTACATATCATCGGGTAGAGACGTCCTAGAATGAAGGCGGCACGATCGCGTACCGTCTTGATGTGGGGGCGGAATGTCATCCTACTGTCGAGGGTGACGCCTAAATATTTGACCTTCGGGGCCCACGGTATGGGCTGGTCGAACATCGTGATCGGGCGAACGGCGGGGGCGGGGGTATTGACGCGCCTAGTCGGGAGGGGGATGCTCAGCGTGGTGTTCGGAGGGCGACCCCTTTTGAAGAGCACCGCTGTGCTTTTCGTGGGGTTAATGTCGATGCGCCACTTCCGGAACCACTGTCCCATGGTGGTAGCTGCGGTCTGAAGTCGTCGATGAAGCAACGCCTTCTTCCTACACGAGTAGTAGATGGCGGTGTCATCGGCGAAGAGCGCCAGATGGGTCTCCGGAGACCGGGGTATATCGTTGATATACAAACTGAATAGTAACGGGGAGAGGGCGGAGCCTTGCGGGACTCCGGCTGTGACGTGACGGGGCCGGGAACGCGTTCCCTCGACTCGATATCGGAACGAACGGTTCGACAAGTAGTCTCGTATGATGAGCACGAGTCTGTCTGGCACTCCCATGTTATACAGTTTGAATATCAAACCGTTGTGCCAGACTTTGTCGAACGCCTTCGCTATATCGAAGAAGAGGGCTCCTGTCGGAATGGGTTTCCGCCTGTTCAGCCCTAGTAAGATGTGCTCCGTGAGGCGGTGCACTTGATGGACGCACGAGTGTCTGGCGCGGAATCCAAACTGCTCGTCTATAAGAATTTTATTCGCGGATACGAAATCCCAGAGGCGTTTACGAAGGAGCCGTTCGTATAATTTGCCTATCGCCGGGAGGAGACTGATGGGGCGGTAACTCGCGGTTTCGTTATTCGGTTTGCCCGGCTTGTGTATGCCGATAACGTCCGCTTCTTTCCACGCCGCGGGAAAGATGCAGTTTGTCATAGCAGTATTTAATATCGTGGCCAACATCGTTATCAGTTGGGCTGGTAACAGTTTTAGCGCGCGGTTGCGGATGCCGTCGGAGCCGGGAGCTTTCCGTGGTTGTAGGCTATCGATCGCCTCCTTAACCTCGGAAGTGGTAATGGGGGGTAACGCGTCCGAGGGCGGCAGGGAAGCTCTGCGCTCGACCTCCCTGTCGACGAACTCGGTGTGTTCGGGGTCCGCGTGTTGAGTGCTGGTGGTGCACTGTTCTTGCAGTGCATCGGCCAGCAACTCTGCCTTGTCATCGTCATCGTAAGCCGGTGGTTGGCCTGAGGGGCGTACGAGAGGCGGCATAGTGACGATAGTTTCGGACTTGAGGGTCCTAGCTAGTCGCCAGTATGCTTGGTGAGTGGGCGCGAGTTCTTTTAAATAACTATCCCAGTTTTCGTTTCGGGCGTCGCTCAAGCGGGATTTGACCTCCCGCTGTAAGCGACGCATCCGAGTCCGGTTTGAATCCGTGGGATATCGATCGTAGGCCCGGATTGCCGCGTTCCTAACTCTTACGAGGTCCCTAAGATCGGGGGAAAGTCTGATGCGGTGGAAGCTATCCTCCACATCGACTTGCTTTGAAGATCTTGTGATCGCCGTCGAGACGTGATCAGTGAAGATGTTTATGGATTCGACGGTGTCCTCGGGGGATGGAGTTGAATCCGGGCCGCAAGGGAGGATTGGTGGAGCGGTGTCAGCTAAGCACGTGCCTAGCTTCTTCCAATCCACCATGGTCCTCGTATCTGGTTCGCGGTTGAGGGGGCGACCGAGCTGCATGACGACAGGTCGGTGGTCTGAGTCGAGTTCTGACATTGCCTCGATGGAGCGCAAGCGCAGAGTTACGTTCCTCAGCAGTGCCAGATCTATTGTGCTCGGACGACGCGCGGCGTTGTACGGATAGCACGTGGGGGTCGGGGGGTTGAATATTTCGAATGTGAGGTCGTCTATGAACGCGTCGAGACGCCTACCGTTCACATTCGTGCGATGGCAGTTCCACCTAGTGTGGTGGCAATTTAAATCGCCTGCCAGAATGACCGCGTCCCCCATACCGAGCAGTGTCTCGAGGTCACTGCTCAGGAGGGGTTTGTCAGGAGGGAGATATACGGATGCGATGACGATCGGCTGGTGTCCCGTCAGCGCGATGCGGCACACTGACGCCTCGATATGTAAGAGCGAGGGAGTATCGAGAGGGACGCAGTGCAGGGCCCTCCTATAGTAAATGACAGTCCCGCCCTTGCGGGTGGAGAGTCTGTCATTCCTAACCATGACGTAATTCGCGACTTTGGGGTCGCGACGCGAGGGCTTTAGGAAGGTCTCCTGCACCAGAAGGATGTCGATGAGATTGTCACGTAGAAACTCATAAACCTGGTCGCGCTGACGCGCGAGTCCGTTAGCATTGTAGAATGCTAACTTTAAAGAATGGGGTTTTAATCTCGCGTTGCACGCCATTGATTACCGGTAATCAAACCAGCGTGCGCTGGACGGACTCGATGACGTCGATGTATTCGAACGTCGCGTTTAGGCGGTCTTCGGCCGTGACCGCTCTGCGCATGGCGTCGGCGAATGCACGCATGCGGTCAATATTTATCGCGGCGATGTAGTCGCGAATAATTGTAAAGTCATTTGAGTGCGCGGGGCCGGGGCGAGGCGCGGGACCGGGCGCGGGCGCGGGGGCGGGGCGCGGCGCGAGTAGAGGTTGCGGCGCGTACCGCGGTTGGGGTGCCGGTGTCGTTCCTGCCTTCGTGAACGGCAACGGTTTAGCCCACGCGGAGACGGTGGGCACCGGAGCCGGTACGAAAGCCGGTTTCGGCGCGCGGGGCGCCGAAGTCTTTGGGCCAGCGGTTTTAGGGGGCGCGTTTACCAGGCGCTTCCGTGGAGCCTTGGGGCATCCACGGTAGTTGGCCGTGTGTCCCTGCTTGCGGCAGAGTACACAGCTCGGCGGCTCCGTCGCTGTCTCCTTTACACGCGAGCAATCGGTGGTCGCGTGATCGTCTAAACACTTCACGCAACGCGGTCGCGCGTTGCAGTTACGCGCGGAGTGGCCATAGAGCTGGCAACGGTGGCACTGCCCGGGAGTGCCGCGTTTGTAGGGGGCCTCTACGGTGACCCCCGATAGGCCGCACACGGTGCGGAGACATGAGGCAATTTTCTTGCCCTCCGGTGTGGGTTCGAGTGCTACGAGCACCATGTCGTACGCGAATTTGTCGCGCCCGCTGTGCATCCGATGCACACTTATGACGGGGTAGGACTGACCTACCAGGTCATTTTTGATTTGCTCGACGTCGAGCTCTTTTGGGACTCCGCGTACTACGACGCGGAGTTCGCGCTCCTCCTGGAGCGCATAGGTGTGATAACCTATGCGTTCCTTGCGGAGGTATGCTGTCAAAGACCTATGGTCGTCGGATGACTCTACTTTGATTTGTATTCCATGCGGAATATTCCTCGCATGGACTACATTTATCTTGTTGGCCTTAAGGGCCAGGGATACGCGATCCCGAGAAGATTTTTCCCGCAGGATGACCGGCGGCGGCGCGGGAACTTTTCGGACGGGCGCGGGCCCGGGGCGCGGCGACGGGGTTGCGCGGCGAGGGGAGTCCGGGGTTATGACGGTTTTAGGCCGCGAGGCGTTCGCGGCCTTTGGTTGTTTGGGCGCCGTGGGCGGATCCACAGCGCGGGCGCGTTTTTTACCGCGCGCGACGGTGGTGAACCCTTCCGAGGTTCCCGGTTGAGGACTCGCGGCGGACTCGTACTCCATTTCCGACTCGGAGTCGGAGCCGGAGCCGGCTTCGGAAGACGCGATCGACGCGGGCGCGGGGGTGGGGGGCGACATCGGCGAGTCGGGGATAATCGCGGCGGTGGCGACCGGTACGTGGGACGCTTTCTGGTTGGCCTTATAGGCCCGGAACTTCGATATTATGTCCGGGCAGAACTCCCGGACAAACTTCGCGAACATCGCGGGGTCGTCATCGTCGCACATCTTGGTTTGCCCGGGGGGGCGTCCCCGGGCAAACCTTAAGGCACACTCGCCGAAAGGCGAGTCCCCTGAGTAGGAGTTCACCCCCTGCGCTTTACCAGCTACAAGGGGGGGAGTGCCTATGCCGTGAGAACGGCAGTCAGCTGGGATTGGGGTGGAGAGTTGGGCAGGTGGGGACCCCACTGGGTTGTGAGTGCCACAACAAGCGGTGATCGCAGCGGGGTTTTAGTCTTTAAAAAGACTGTTTTGCACGCCGAATAAGATAATTAAATATAATAAATGGAATGAATGAATGATAATGAGTTGTCGTTTCGAATGCAAAACTAACGAGCACGAAGTACGCTTTACCGATTCAAGGTCGCGATGCCAGCGACAGAGCGTCCGGAATGCAAAACAACGTCAACGACAATGTCGTGCAATCCAAACACACGATCGCGACAGCAGCGACAATTTCTCGGGAAAACGCGTCCGGGCTCAACCGTGTTGCGATCGGAACTCTATCGGAGTCTGAACCTGAGTTGATGATTACGGACGACGCGACGGATGAGATTGGCGTGAATGACGTCGCGGGTGCGTTAGGCGCTTCGTTGGCGCTAGGCGCTTCCTGAGTCGCTACGTGCGTACGTGCGCTCAAATTGGATTTGGGGGCGGGGCATGACTGCGCGGCTCGAAACGACGCGGCGAGGGACGCGGGCGGGGCGGGACTCGCGCGGGCGGCCCTGTAGGCCGCGAATTCGGCCGTGAGGTTGGATAACACCGGGTACTTCTCGGCAAGTAACCCGAGAAACCCTAAAAGCTCTTCTTCCATTTTTTTTTCGGTTTTTTGCCCGGGGGGGCGTCCCCGGGACTTAAGGCACACTCGCCGAAAGGCGAGTCCCCTGAGTAGGAGTTCACCCCCTGCGCTGTGCCAGCTACAAGGGGGGGAGTGCCTTTGCCGTGAAAACAGCAGTCGGCTAGGATTGGGGTGGAAGTTTGGGAAGGTGGGGCCCCACTGGGTTGTGAGTATGCCACAACAAGCGGTGATCTCAGCGGGGGGTTAGTCTCGAAAGAGACTGTTTTACTCGTCGAATAAATAAATAAATTTAATAAATGATATGAGTGGATGATAATGTGAAGTCGTTACGAATGCACAATCAACAAGTTCGATTTGCTTTTACGACACAAGGTCGCGACGCCAGCGATAGTGCGTCAAGAATTCGCAACAATGCCGCGATCGATGCGACAACGACAATGCAGCGAAACTCGAGACACAAGATCGCGACGGCAGCGACAGTTTTTCGCAAAAACACGTCCGGACTGAAAGGTGATGCAATCGGAACTGAAATGGGGATCTTTATGGTTTCAATATGCCGTCAAATGGGCCGTTTTTTTTAACAACCCCCCCCCTACTGAATCCCCACTGTCGGATAGGCCTCCCCCAAAGTTCGCCACAATAACCGGGTATCTTTAATATCTCTAATTTAACTGTGTCACAGCCAAATTAGCACATAGCGTTCCGAATATAACTCTAAGCACATTATGTAATTAAATTTAGACCAAACAAGAACGTAGACGATTTAACTTCTATTGAGTGTCCAAAATGTGACATTAACTAGATTTTAGTCCGCAATAAATAGTATTTAGAGAAAGTTGAGGATTAACCCAAAAGTTCAGGACGGTTTTCGTGCTTAAACATTTTAAAATAATGAACACAGGCTACCGCGTTGCAGATTATTTTGCTAATCACCTTAATGGGATTATATTTTAGAAATTTGTAATGCTAGTTTACTGGTGGTAGGACCTCTTGTAAGTTCGCGTGGGTAGGTACCACCACCCTGCCTATTTCTGCCGTGAAGCAGTAATGCGTTTCGGTTTGAAGGGTAGGGCAGCCGTTGTAACTATACTAAGACCTTAGAACTCATATCTCAAGGTGGTGGCGCATTTACGTTGTAGTTGTCTATGGGCTCCAGTAACCATTTAACACCAAGTGGGCTGTGAGCTCGTCCACCCATCTAAGCAAAAAAAAAGTACTATTTTTCTAATAGACAATTCTTAGGTGGCAAAATTTTCCGCCGTGGCGCGACCTCTATGAAGTCGTCTTGGCCTAAAGGATTAGACGCTCACTGCGTTCGTATCTAGTACGAATATTTCAATGTTCGAATCTCGCTGGCAGATATTTTTTTTGTTTTGTTGAAATACGTACATAACATATGTTCATAAATTACTTACAAGGTGAAGGAATAGCATCGTGTAATAAAATCAAACCCGCCAAAATTATAATTAGGGTAATTACTGGTGGTGGGATGTCTTGTGAGTCCGCGCGGGTAGGCAGGACTTTTTTTTTAACGAAACCTTTTAACCGAACTGAAAAGTATTACTGCTTCACCGCAGAAATAGGCAGGGTGGTGGTACCTACCCGCGCGGACTCACAAGAGGTCCTAGAGGCCTAGGCGACAGACCCTACTAAAGACTTCCGGTGAATCTTGTGATTTCCGATGTATCTAGTACATTATTTCCTACAATTTTAGGACCAGCGCAGTGATGATAAACGAAAGCTATATCAAGGTTTTAACAAAGAATGCCAGGACATCGTATTGAACCCGAAAATGACCACGCATCTTAATTTAATATAACAAAAACACGAGGAACAGAAAAGTGTTAGTTTCCAAATTAAAAACTGTTTTAGCTAAATGAAATTCCATCAAACAATGCTCGTTAAAATAATTGGAGTTTTCAGGGATCCTGAACTAATATGAGAAATAAAATCAACATTGAATTTCTGCACTACTCGGAAACCTACATGTTTAGTTCTGCGGGATGCAGGCAGGGCCGCATTTGGAATTTGAACGAATTTAAGTTATAAACCCCCCTATTGAAAACAATGTGTATCCGTGTAGTTAGGCATATAGGCAAAAGGATCTCAGGCGTCGTCATGATTTGCGTCCAGATAGTTACTAGAGTTCAACACCACAACATTAATCACGTTCACGTGTAGTAAATTTTCCCTTACTCGTTGTTCAAACATTCACAAAAAAATTACCTGGAACTGACCCAATTAGAAATGAAAAGCCTAAAGAAAGAGATGGTGCACTGAATTAAAGACACACAGTTCTCACACAAAATAATGGCGAATAGGTTGAAGAAAAGAATTTACTCTTACACAACTTTTACTAGTGGTAGGACCTCTTGTGATTCCGCACGGATAGATACCACCACCCTGCCTATTTCTGCCAATGCCTATTTTTTTCCCATGCCACCCTGCGTTTCGGTTTGAAAGGTGGGGCAGCCGTTGTAACTATACCTATACTTGAGACCTTAGAACTCATATCTCAAGGTGGGTGGCGCATTTACGTCGTAGGTGTCTATAGGCTCCAGTAACCACCTAACGTCAGGTGGGCTGTGAGCTCGTCCACCCATCTAAGCAATAAAAAAAATTAAAAAAAGTATTTTGGTCTTATTTCGAAGATTGATTACGTTGAACATATTTACCTGCCCCTTGAACACTGCTATGATTCTAAATGTCCGATTCACTCACACGATTCCCATTAAACCCATTCACATAATAATGCTAACATATCTTTAATTTATGATTGAGAGTACCCAAGATCGATGTAAATGGAAGAATTTATTTCGAGCCCTACACCCCAGCACGGGGGGGGGGGGGGTAATGGCAAAGAAAGGAAAAGAGAAGATCTTTGATCGAAAGACTTTTCTTTAGTTTCGAACCTCTTGCTCAGAACCTCTTCTGTCAGTATATTCCATTCACAAAGATAATTTTAACGAAGAAAATGTTAACCCCCTAAATTATATCTAAATACGTCCCTGCTATTAGCCGCTCACGTCCCGTCCGAAATTTGCATATTCAAATGCGCAGTAAGGATCAAAGAGGCACCGAATCCGTTACTGGGCAGACGTCTGCTAACATTTGCTGAACGCTGCTGAAATGGTATATTATGACGTCAGCATAATCACTGATAATTCTTATTACCGCTATAAAGCTCTTAGCCGGATCAGACGGATTAAATTCTAAATTCCACATATTCGTTTTAGAGTCTCAAAGGCTAATGACATTTAGCAAGGCGAAATGATAATGGCTGTGATAAGATTGTATAGGTGCTGTAACTTACTTGATATCTTAGAACTTATATCTCAAGGTGGGTGGCGCATTTACGTTGTGGATGTCTATGGGCTCAAGTAACCACTTAACACCAGGTGGGCTGTGAGCTCGTCCCTCCAACTAAGCAAAAAAAAAAAGGTGCCTAAACGAAAGACCTTTGCTATGGTAGACTGGTTCATTTGTCCGTATATCATAGCTGGCAGTTATTGGTATAGGATTAACGAAGCGGTAATGACTTTCGGTTTGAAGGGTGGGCCAGCTCTTAGACTGTACGGTTGAGATTTAGACGTCACGTCTTGAGGTGGGTAGCCCTATTCAAATTACGATGTCTATGAGCTTCTCTAACCACCTAGCAACAGTTGGGCTGTGAACTCCTTCGCATATCTATTACGATATAAGAACACCTTGAATCTAAATTTTTTTCCAGTGCTTAGTAAATTGAGTCTGAGTGGTTATTGTAGTTCATAGAATAATCACTACGTGGACAACCATCTTCGAATCTAAAGTGATAAAGTCTAGATTTGATGTATCATGGCTCTTTGAATCAGAAGCCATGGTCACTTCGTGGCATAAATAGGTATGCGGTTATTACTTCTGCAAGCGTACAATACGCTCTACAATAAGTCATCGCGCTAATTTAGAATTTTTTTGCTGGTTTTTTTCCGAAAAGGATATTCCTTCATCGTGTAATCTATACATATAAATAACACTGGAGTATCTGTTTGTAATATTGAAATTATAATCGCTGTTTACTACATGCATATGAATAGATATATATATATACAGTACATACGGCAATATAACATTTTTTTTAATTTTTGTCTGTCTGTCTGTTTGTTCCGGCTAATCCCTGGAAAGGGCTGGACTGATTTTGAGGAGACATTCACTGATAGGTAGCTGATGATGTAAGGAGTAGCTACTTTTTTTTAGACTAGCTTCGCCCCGCGGCGTCACCCGCCGTACGACAATAACCGCGGGTAGCATCGCGGGACTCGGCTATCAATAATAAAAATTGATGTTTCCGAAGCGAAGCGAGGGCGGGTCGCTAGTTTGTTCTAGAATCAGGGGGCTTGAAACCGCTCACATCATTTGATACGAACGCACTGGATGTTTTACCCTTTAGACAACGGCGATCTCTATTGTCCTTGGTTTAAAAAAAAAAAAAAAAGAAACCCTTAACGTCTGCTCTAAGCAATACGATTACAGAATTAATTCAATCGCCTTGAGAAGTCTCACGGAACTACGCAAATTTTTTTTCTGCGTAATTTCTTATCCCTGACAACGAACAGACAACGAATTTCATTTTGCTCTAGTTTATTTTGTTTTATGTTTTCTCTCTAAGATAATTTCTTTTAAGCATTCTAGGTCAGTTCTCTAGAGGGAACCCGTATATTTGAAAGACAGCCACTAATGTTGACTAGTAAGAAATTTATAAGATGTTTACGTGTTTTTGGAAATCTCTTGCTTTTGTGAGGGAGTGTTTTTTTTTTTTTTTGTTGCGCCTGTAGGCAGACGAGCATACGGCGCACCTGATGGTGAGTGGTTACTGTCGCCCATGGACTTCAGCAATGCCAGGAGTAGAGCCAAGCCGCTGCCTGTGTTTAAATGAAATGACTAAAAATCACATAACGAATACCTCGACACTCCAATGATAATTGGAATTTGTGTATTTACTTACTAATGATGTCGGTAGCACCAATGAAATTTTTTGACGGGGTTACTAGTACTACTAATTACATCGCAATGTAACTAAAAAATAATTGTTAAGTGACCTATGAAAACTGTAGAGTAGTATTTGAGACGTGAAAAACTACAAAGCGGACAGGATAAGCATAAGCTGATTCACTACATTATTAGCGTAGATAGCTGAGCTTAGATTCATGTGGTATTAAGTGATAATCGATGGTAAGCAGTACATAATAAAATAAAACTACCTACCCTGAGACGCAAAACTGAAGTCGATTCCAATATGAATATACAGGTAAATTGGATTGATGTATTGATTGTTAATTTATTGAGAATAAAGAGAGAGATAGAGTGTCTATACGCCACCCGGCCTATTTCCGGCGTGAAGCAGTAATGCGTTTCGGTTTGAAGGGTGAGGCAGCCGTTGTAACTATACTGGGACCTTAGAACTCATATCTCAAGTTAGGTGGCAGCATTGACGTTGTAGATGACTATGGGCTCTGGTAACCACCAAGTGGGCCGTAAGCTCGTCCAACAAAATCTATCTATATATATAAAAATGTATTGCTGTTCGTTATTCTCGCTAAAACTCGAGAGCGGCAGGACTGATTTGGCTAATTTTGGTCTTGAATTATTCGTGAAAGTCCAGAGGTTTAAACGGTAAATAAATATGAAAATGCTCGCAATTATATATTATAAAAACAAATAATTTTGTTTTCCTTTGATGTCCCCCCCGTCGGACGGATTCCTTTTGTTCATTTTATACAACAGTTTAGGTCCTTTAATTATTGATTGAGGCACTACGAAGTCTGCGGGGTCAGCTAGTATGCAATAAAAAAAGCGAGCGAAGCTAAGATGATAGGATAAGTTACATAAAATTATAATATATGTTAATTTGTTGCAGCTACATCGCTCGTGACTTACGCCGGAGAGCGATATGACTTCATTCTGGATGCTAATAACGAAATCGACAACTACTGGATCAGATTCCGCGGTCTTATGGACTGCGATGAAGTGTAAGTTTCATATAAAATTCGGATGCTAGTTTTTTTTGTCTCAATAGTTTTAGTGATAGAGCTGCTCCCTGTATTTTTTATTCTAAATACATTTTGTCTTGGTTTAGTCGATTGAATGATTTTAAGAGCACACAACTATAGCGCTAATATCGTAAAATACTGTTTATCTAGTACAAGTAATAAATTTTTTTTATTGCTTAGATGGGTGGACGAGCTCACAGCCCACCTGGTGTTAAGTGGTCACTGGAGACCATAGAAATCTACAACGTAAATGCGCCACCCACTTTGAAATATAAGTTCTAAGGTATCAGTATAGTTACAACGGCTGCCCCACCCTTCAAACCGAAACGCATTACTGCTTCGCGGCAGAAATAGGCAGGGTGGTGGTACCTACTCGTGCGGGCTCACAAGATGTTCTACCACCAGAAATTACGCAAATTATAATTTTGCAGGTTTTTTATTACACAATATTATTCCTTCCCGTGGAAGTCAATCGTGAACATTTGTTGAGTACGTATTTCATTAGGAAAATTGGTACCCGCCTGAGATTTGAACACCGGTGCATCGCTCAAAATGAATGCACCGGACGTATTATCCTTTAGGCCACGACGATTTAATACTGGAATCAACGCATGAAATATCAACCAATTGTATTTACTTTAATAAATGCTGTTAGTATTTATTAGTTAGTGGTTAGTATTTGGTATAAATAAAATATACAAATGCATTTTTTTTAAACACAAAGCACAAGTTTCCGACCAAGTAAAGCTTTGGAAAGGTCGGAAATCTATATCTATATATATAAAAATGAATTGCTGTTCGTTAGTCTCGCTAAAACTCGAGATAATATGAAATAGATAAATATAAAAATGCTCGGAATTAAATAAAAATAACAATTTGTTTTTCCTTTGATGTGTCGTCCCCCGTCGGAGGCATTCCTTTTGTTTGTTTTAAGTTTATTTTATACAAAAATTTAAGTCTTTTATTTATCGATTGAGGCACTACGAAGTCTGCCGGGTCAGCTAGTACTAAATAAAAATAATCTATGACTTATGAAAATCCAAGAAAGTACAATGGGGACGAATTTATTTCTAGATTCACTAAAGCTAAACAAGTCGGAGTTTTGCATTACGAAGGAGCCATGGAAGTCGAACCGGCTGGCGATCCAACATGGGAGGAGCTGCATAATGAAGGATTGGTGAGTTCCATTGACCCTTTACTTTTACTGGTGGTAGGACCTCTTGTGAGTTCGCACGGGTAGATACCACCGCCCTGCCTATTTCTGCCGTGAAGCAGTAATGCGTTTCGGTTTGAAGGGCGGGGCAGCCGTCGTAACTATACTGAGACCTTCTTATATCTCAAGGTGGGTGGCGCATTAACGTCGTAGATGTCTATGGGCTCCAGTAACCACCTAACACCAGGTGGATTGTGAGCTCGTCCACCCATCTAAGCAATAAATAAAAACCTTGTATCCATTTAATTAAATACCATCTATTGATATCGTTATCTTGTTTTTACCATCGCACCGCCCGCCGCCGGACTAGAGTTCATCCATACTACCTGGAGCCACTGCGTTCATCCACAGTGCGTTTCCAGAAATCTTTTTTGCCATGTACCATCCGGCTTTGGAATGAGCTCTCCTCCACGGTGTTTCCCGAGTGCTATGACATATCCTTCTTCAAACGAGGCTTGTGGAGAGCACTTAACGGTAGGCAGCGGCTTGGCTCCGCCCCTGGCATTACTGAAGACCGTGGACGACGGTAACCACTCACCATCAGGTGGGCCGTATGCTCGTCTGCCTACAAGGACAATAAAAAAAAATATACCACTTCTTGATATGTATAAAATCCACCTTCATACCTTGTCAAATGTCCGTGTCATACCATCGGTCATACCGGCACATGCGATTGCGTGAGCTCTGATGAGCATTCTTCTCTGCATTTGTCTATTGTTTGTTTCGAGCCATAATCTTTGCCACGTACGATCTACTTAGATGGAGATTCGAGAATCATGTATCTCATAAGAGCCGATTATGCTAACGGATATTATGACAACCTTGAAGATCGTTAAGATAACAAAACTGATTTGCAAATAAGATGCTGATTTCGAGGATCGTTCGAGTCCTCAATTGTGTTTAGATTGGGCATGTTTGAAAGGCGCATATACCACACAAACATAGATTAAATGATTGTAGAGATCTTAATGAAAATTAGGAGCTATCATAGGCCAAGGCTAGAGAATTTCCGTGAAAGCTAGTCCCCAATACCCGAATCGGTCGTAAACTCACGACAACCAACCGACGAAGCACTTTAAAAATGAATTTACTATTGATAGTATGGTAAAAGATAACAATAGAAAAGATAAAATAAATTTGTCCGTTTTTTTTGGCTATTGATAGAGAAACAACGTCACCTGATGCTGATTGGTTAACGGACCCTCAGAAATCACAACGTGAATGCTGTTTTGAGACATGAGGTCAAAGACTCAACTAGACAGTACAACTAGCTGGTCGATCTCAATTTATCCGTATTTAGACATTTACAGTTTCTTTACTGCAAAGACAATACTTAAAAAAAAAATTAAAGTTTTTTTTTATTGCTTAGATGGGTGGACGAGCTCACAGCCCACCTGGTGCTAAGCGGTTACTGGAGCCCATAGACATCTAGAACGTAAATGCGCCACCCACCTCGAGATATAAGTTCTAAGGTCTCAGTATAGTTACAACGGCTACCCCACCCTTCGAACCGAAACGCATTACTGCTTCACGGCGGAAATAAGCGGGGTGGTGGTACCTACCCGTGCGGACTCCCCAGAGGTCCTACCACCAGTGATTACGTAAATTATAATTTTGCGGGTTTGATTTTTATTACACGATGCTATTCCTTCACCGTGGAAGTCAATCGTGAACATTGGTTGAGTACGTATTTCATTAGAAAAATTGGTACCCGCCTGCAGGATTCGAACACCGGTGCATCGCTACACACGAATGCACCGGACGTCCTATCCTTTAGGCCACGACGACTACTAGTTTGGTATAAAATTGTCAAATCAAGTATGTCGTGTATCATTTTTATTAGTGCACGAAATTTTTGTGGGGCCACAAAATTTGCGCCATGTATTCCTATTCTCCTTTATTTTATCGCCAGTATGCGATATACGTGTGTTTCTTGACAAGGTGAAGTGGATCGTCTTCATGTAAATTAATTTATTCACTATCATTTTTTTCTAAATGCTTTTCTTAGCTAGATCGTTTGTATATTTCTGTGTGATAGAATCTATCAACCTAATTTTTACCATCAAGACGTTCGATTCACTTGAAAATTTGCACACGTATTATAGACTGATGATAATATAATATCATAATTTTTGTGGTTTGACCTTATATCCTGACCAGGTTCTCAAGGATAAAAAATATTTTTAGGACTCCTGTTTTTAATAAAAGGGGTCGTCGTACACTTTTTTCCCTAGGCCACTCACTGCCCGGGCATGGAGCCTATTTTTAAGTTATTAAACTATACTTTTTTAGAACTACTTTTAAGTAATAAATACATATCCATGACAATATCCTTTAGTCGATCCCAAATGTCAACCCCACCTGCCCGTGGTGTCCCCTGCTAGATAAATGAGGACCTGGTGACCCAACTGTGGTGGTATAACCACTAACAACTGGCTGGGCAACCAATCAGAAGAGGCTTCAGCAGCCTAGAGATCTAATAATCTCAAAAAGGACCGGTGCAATAGGCAATGGGAAACCACTGCAACTAATCTTCCCAAGAAACTCGTCATGAGACTATTTATATATAAAAAAGTACACGTTAGCTGTCTTTCGTTCTCTTCAACAGTAATGGTGGTAAAGTATATAATGGTTACTCTCTTATCTATTTCAAATAGAAAGGATATGAAAGTATTCCTTTATATATAATATGCCGATAAAATCACTGCTCTTAAGCATTGAGAGATTTTTTAAGTTAAGTTGTAATGGGTAAATATTATGTAGGGTTGACTGTTTTTATTAACTGGTTACAGCCGGCTGATTGTAATTCATATCAACTGCAGCAACATTACGTGTTCTTAATAGGCGAAACGATTCTCGCGAAATTGTATTGTCATGAGCACTTTGACTCATCTACTTAATTCATTCCACCTGAGGGAGTTTCATTGCTTCGACATTGATCGCTCTTCTCTCCCTAGTAACGAGTAGACGCGATTCCATTATTATTTTCCACGTAAACGGATATAAGAGTCGTCTATTATCAAAGGTGGCATCTGTGGCATCTGTGCATTTGGACAAAAAAATGTTATTGATATATCAATACAGATTGATTCGAATATAATCGTCTCCTTTAAAGAATACGGTTCAAAACCTACATTAAACAAAGGTTAATACTTAACCTGTTATTTATCTAAGATGTCGTTCAGAAGAGTTTTGTGACTGCCAATGGAATACAAAGTCAATAATTCGTTTTTCTGATTTACCAATAATTGTCCAAAAGTCACATTGCCGGCTTTGATAATATTCGACTCATAACACGTTTTTCTTAGAAAAATAATACGTATTTCATGACAGGGTGCATACTTTGTATCAAAAATCAATATGTATAAAATTAATGTCATTTTAATGGTTTATTGTTTCTAATGTTTTGAGCGCTCTATAGTTTTAGCGATGATGGATTATTAAGGCGTTATTCATCAATCACTTTCTGAAAACAGAAGGAAATTCTAAAAATCATAGTTGTAATCAAAACTGTAGTACTTTTACGGTTTATTTATTAGCGTCATTTCGAATATTCTACATTTTTCGTGACGACGAACGACTAAGGTTTTATTCGTCGACTTTTAAATACTGTGCTAACAACCATCTGTTGTTCTATAAATATATAAATACTAGGCGTACTCGCCCGTTTTGCTGGGCATTTATTTAAAAATCACATTATTATTTATTGTCATTATTATTAGGGAGTCCAACACTCATATAAATATTAGTCTATCCATTAAGTACCTACATGTATTTTCTACATGGATACCAAGTTTCAAGTCAATCGGATGCACGGTTCAGTAGTTATAACGGAATATCCGTAAAAACCACTGTAGATTTATATATTAGTATAGATTATGACAGTACAAAATGCGAGATTAAACCGTAAAATTACTTTTAATTATGTCTGCGATAATCAAAGGAAATACTAATCGTAGAGGTATTTGGTAGCCCTAACGAAAAATAACAAGAGCATAAGCATTTCGACACCGCATTAACTCGATCTTAGTGTGCAATGCAAGGCCCTGCTGATAGCAACTGGCAGGAAGCCAAGGTACACGGGGATAATTTCATGGTTCCGCCGACCATTTGATTTTGCGAGCTCAGATAATGCGAACTAGGCATTAGTGAGGTCGTAGCCAGTAATACTATTAAGAGATGTTTTGTTTTATTATTATTTCCATATTGAAAATTCATTTTTGTATATGGTATTATGAGGCCTGCGAAGGTCTGGCTGACATTGTATTATAATATATAACTGAGACCTAGAACTCATTTTGACGATATATAAGACGGTAGTTATGTGGTTAATGTCAAGCCAACTGAGTTTCTCGCCGGATTTTCTCAGTGGGTCGCGTTTCCGATCCGGTGGTAGATTTTGATAAGCACTGCTGTTTCTAGGGTTAGTGTTAGCAATCTTGTCAGGTTGGAGCCCCGTGAGCTTGGCTACTCGCTCGGCGAAGCTGACTAACCTCTCAAGCTTAGCAGCATAGATAGGGGAAAAACAAGTTAATGTCACTGGCCTCCGGTAATCACTTAAAGCTGAGTCAGCTTTGTGTTCGACCGCCCATATAAGCGAATGGAATAGTTGTTATTTAATAGACATTTCATAGCTTAGGGATGTCTATTGGATCCGCTAATCGCTTAATACTAGTTAGAGAACAAAATAAATTAAGCAGATTGTATTGGTTTGCACCACTATCCCGATTTTATTTTTAAGGAGTTCATATGTGGTGGTAGGACCTCTGTGAGTCCGCGCGGGTGGGTACCACCACCCCTGCCTATTTCTGCCGTGAAGCAGTAATGCGTTTCGGTTTGAAGGGTGGGACAGCCGTTGTAACTGTAACTATAATGAGATCTTAGAACTTATATCTCAAGCTGGGTGGCGCATTTGCGATGTCCGTGGGCTCCAGTAACCACTTTACACCAGGTGGGCTGTGAGCTCGTCCACCGAACTAAGCAATAAAAAAAAATGTATTCATTTATATTAAATTGCATAACTACCTTGGCAGCTCAGACTTGACCCAGGTCATGAACTTGTCTGAGTTAATCTAACGAAAAAAGGACATTAGTCGTAGATTTCAGAATAAAATAAAAGACGGCCGTAATAAAATTGGCAAATAGATCGATAGTGACGACCATGATAAACATAGATAAGTTAATTAAATTCAGCAAAAAATTACAATACAGACATTTCAATTTTTAATAATATCTTGGTACGCTGTTTGCGTGGGCAATTTCATTCAATTATTGTTAATTGGGAAATTCGTGTTTCCTATACAATTATGAGTGTACGCCCACTGGTGAGTGTGATTTTCCATTTTGTCACGAACCATCAGGCTCTGAAATGAAATCATGCCCACGGTTTTTTCGTAGCGTTCTGGCAGTATCGATCGATTTATCGGTAAAGCTTTTACTCTTATGTTAAAGCTTGTCAGTTAGCTAACTTCATAATAACACATTTGATCCTTCAATAATCATGAACCAATGGGGAGTTTAATGTCGAAGTCGATATGAAAATCACACATGGATTTTTAAGGATGTTAATCCATCAGAGGTTAGTGATCTGAAAACGTGTCAGCGCATATTTGAAAGGACGATTTCAATTCATTAAGTCCCATTCGATTGAGCGCGAGTCTAAGTCAAGATAACACTTACATTGTAGATTACGGATTCATCCATCTATAAACTCAGACGAAGGCTTCTTCGGAGCTTTTCAAATATTTGATTTGTCAGAATGTAGACTTTTAAAGGGTGTGATGTGATCGATTTTTGTGTGTTGTTATTTTGGAAAAGAGGCCTTTTTGATCTTTCGTTTTTAAGCTATTGCATAGCTTTTATCGCGGGCTTTGAGCGCGGCGACTGAACCAAGAAATTCCATAACAAAAATAAAACCTAACACTCCCCACTCCGCCTACCATGTTGCTCGCGTTCAATACATTCACGCGTTGCGCTTGTGTAGTGTTTGTGAATAAGCGCGCGGCGTGACGTCGCACTGCATGCGTATTATGAAAAGTCTGCCCATCTCTTTCTCGCGTGGTTTAGCTTATTAGTGTGAAGGGGACAGTTAATGTTTTGCTTTTGTTAATGTTTATAAATATAGCGTGGTTTTATTTTATTATTATTTTAATATAAAATTATTATTACCTAATTATTATTGCATAAGTTGATAAAAAATGCTATGCAATAGCTTTACCGCGGCATTCCCCGAGTGCCATTTGTATTTTTTCTTTGTACATACTTAGTTGACATAGTTATGTGGTTATCGAAGCCTATGTATTATTCTCCTTACACAAACCCCCTAAAATTCTGTAAGAAACGAACACTATCTAGTGTTCTACCTATGTCTCAATCCTGCATACAGGTGCCAATTTTTCTAATGAAATACGCACCTAACAAAGCTTCACTAATGACAGCCACGCAGCTTCATGGATGTATTCAAAACTGTACACCATCCTATCTCGTGCTTATTCGATTAATTACCGACATTTTGAGTAGTCAACAGTGATGAATATTTAGTTATTGTGTTAGCGATCTATACTTTGGTATACTGTTTATTTTGCGAATTAATCATTCATCTTCAATAATAAATTAGTCATTATTTTAATGCATCCTCATCCCATTTTACATTCCTATCATCCCAGTTTTGTATGGCCATTTTAGTCACCAAGACTAGACGGAAGATTAAATTGGAAAAGCATTAATGATGATTAATAATAATGTGAGAAATCTCGCATTTGGGCCACTGTGCGTTTGCTTGTATCATTTTCATCTGGTATTTCGTAAAATAGAAGGATAAATCCCACCTTCCAGACATATTTAAAGTCGTCGTTGCCTAAAGGATAAGACGTCCGGTGCATTTGTGTGTATCTAGCGACACAACGGTGTTCGAATCCCGCAGGCCGGTACCAATTTTTCTAATGAAATACGTACTTAGCAAATGATCACGATTGACTTCCATGGTGAAGGAATAACATCGTGTAATAAAAATCAAACCCGTAAAATTTTAATTTGCGTAATTACTGGTGGTAGGATCTCTTGTGAGTCCGCACGGGTAGGTACCACCACCCTGCCTATTTCTGCCATCAAGCAGTAATGCGTTTCGGTTCGAAGGGTGGGGCAGCCGTTGTAACTATACTGAGACCTTAGAACTTATATCTCAAGGTGGGTGGCGCATTTACGCTGTAGATGTCTATGGGCTCCAGTAACCACCAGAACATCTTAGATAAGCATTAAAAATGTGAAATGTGTTCGTAATGTAAGTTATATATTACAGCAATTGAACGCGCTGAACAAAGGTGAAGAAGAAGACGAGACTATAAGTGTCGCGGAAATGAAGTCTTTAGATGGATACGACGACAGTCTTAAGGAGATCGCCGATTACCAGTTCTACGTGGCCTATGATTTCTACGCCAAAAACAACTCTCATTTCCACAGGTCGCCTTATTACGGATATTACCAAGGTATGATATATTTCAAACCAATCTATACTAATACTAGCGGACCCGGCGAACTTTGTTCCGCTACGCAGTTTGTTTTAAACACGTCAACTTCAAAATTCTACTTTATTTAACCATAGAATATATTACGTTTAGCTGTCAGTTGCGTTTTGTTATTCCGTATCAGTTGCGTTTTGTTATACCACGTTTTATGTCACGTTCCACGGGAATGTGATAAAAAGTATCCTATGTCCTTCTCCTGGTTCTAAGCTACCTCCTCACAAATTTTCAGCCAAATCAGTTCAGCCATTCTTGAGTTATAAATAGTGTAACTAACACGACTTTCTTTTATATATACTAATATATAAATCTACAGTGGTTTTTACGGATGTTCCGTTATAACTACTGAACCATGCACGGATTGACTTGAAATTTGGTATCCATGTAGAAAATACATGTACTTAATGGATAGGCTAATATTTATATGAGTGTTGGACTCCCTACAACGGTTGCGGGGGCGTTAATGATGAGAATCTTTGTGGGGTGAGAAATAACAATGTTAAAAGTCCAGCGAAGCGGACGGGTACAGCTAGTAATATTATGTAAGTCTACAGTGGTTTTTACGGATCTTCCGTTATAACTACTGAACCATGCATCCGATTGACTTGAAAATTGGTATCCATGTAGAAATAACATGTACTTCTTGGATAGGCTAATATCTATATGAGCATTGGACTCCCTAATAACAATGACAATAAATGATAATGTTAATTTTAAATGCCCAGCGAAGCTGGCGAGTACGGCTAGTCTCTACTAAAACAAGTATTTACTTTCGTTTGTATGAATTAAACGACATACAGGACATACTGTTTCTATCGCGAAGCAGTCATGCGTTCTTGTTTGTAAGTAGTTTATGGCTCTTTTATTAAAGTTTGTTACACTTTGTGGAATATGGATATTGTACTGACGATCCGAATGTTTTATTTCGAAAGTACGGAAGATTATCTCGAAATTCAGAAAAAGAGATGAATTTATAGAATTAATAGATGCTCCTTTTTAAAATACATATTATAGTTTGGGTATCGGATAGATCCAAAAAACAATAAAATTACTCGAATACCAAATATCTTTCAAAAAGGGACTGGCCGGGAACCGAACAAGGTGTATAGCACAACCCGACCGATGACAATTCAATATTTAAACAAAAAATTGAATATATTGAAATTCAACTAAAAAATGAAAAATAAATAATAGTTTAAAAAAACTAACAAAATACGCTTTTATAGAAAATTCATGGTATCAGTAGTTATAAATAAGTTATGAACAGATATGAGTAGAAGGGTTATTTTGATAATATCCTGAAAAGCACCCAACGCTTTTTTTTTTCCAAAAAAAACTATTTTTTCTTGCACTATTTTTAATTCAAATTTATTTTCTATTTTTTAGTTGAATTTTCTATAAAAGCGTATTTTGTTAGTTTTTTTAAACTATTATTTGCTATATCAACATGACTAGCTTTTGTTCGCGACTTCGTCCGCGTGGAATAGTTACTTTGGCATAACGCTAAATTTTACCCCCCACTTCATTTACGTAGAAAGTGAAAATATTTTGAATTTTAGAATGTTAAGGAGCTATTTAAATCCCTATTTTGAAACATTCTTTTTTTTTTGGTGCTCCACTTGTATTGGTTTTACCGTGATGTTATACCTACAGCCTTCCTCAATAAATGGGCTATCTAACACTGAAATAATTTTTAAATCGGACCAGTAGTCCCGAGATTAGCGCGTTCAAACAAACAAACTCTTGAGCTTTATAATATTACTATAGATAATGAAACAATTACTAATTAATACATGTCGTATTTAATTTCACGTTTTAGTTCCCGAAAAAGTGAACCGTCTCTACACGCCGCAGCTAAACCACATCAGCATGAAGATGCCGTCAAGTCCACTACTGGTCGCCCGACCAACACCGGACCACTTCTGCAACGCATCCAGCATCGAAGAATCCTGTAAAGAAGGCTACTGCGAGTGCTCTCACGTCCTATCAGTTAAACTAAACTCTGTCGTCGAAGTCGTAATAGTCGATGAAGGTATCACATTTGACGCCAATCACCCGTTCCATTTACATGGCCACAGTTTCAGGGTCGTTGGTCTTAGGAGGCTAGCATCAGATACAACTATCGAAGAGGTCAAGGCGTTTGACGAAGCCGGTCTGTTGAAAAGAAATCTAAAGAATGCTCCTATCAAAGATACCGTCACAGTACCAGACGGAGGCTACACGGTTATTAGGTTCAAAGCTGACAACCCAGGCTATTGGTTATTCCATTGTCATATAGAGTTTCACGTTGAAGTTGGCATGGCCTTAGTTTTCAAGGTAGGTGATCATAAGGATATGCCGCCGGTCCCTAGAGAGTTCCCCAAATGCGGTAGCTACATCCCGGATAATATGCTCGAGCTGGCTACAGAAAAACCAAAGAACGATAATCAGTTCATTTCTATATCTCACTGGTGGCCAGTTGTGGTTGTCAATAACACTGTTTCATCGGCTTCATCTATTAGTCTATGTATATACCTTCTCACTTGTTGTATGTTCTTATTGAAATTTAATTACGATAGATAATTGAAAATTATTTGGGTAATTCTATATTTAAGAAAAGGCTTAGTCTGGCGGTTTTTTGTTTTTCTAGGGAGTAATACAAATGCAGTGTCACGTGATTTTGATTAAAAACCAAATTTATCAGAATGGTTTTGAGGAATGAAAGGCTAAAGGTTTGAGCGACATTTTTTAAACTTTACAGAAGAGCCATTTAAAGTTTAAAATTTGGAAAAAAATATGTTAACAAAAAAACTTTTTCAGCTATTGAAATGGTATAAACATAATTGAAGTTCAATTATTAAAAATATCGAATTGTTGATGCTAATACCAAATAAAACGGACCTTTAATTACAAATAGCTTTTTATTCCTCGATTGGATCTTAGTTTTAAGAAGCCAAAAAATACTGTTACATGAAACTTAATTAGCAATACGTACATTTCATTGAGGATTATTGATTATTGATTTTTTTGTAAGATACGACGTTACAAACAGTTCAAAATTGACTTCAATTGAGATTTGTTTCTTTACTTCTCCAGCACAAATATATTTGAAGAGGAGCTGTCACTTTTCAATCAGATTTTATGATGAGAGAATTTTTGTTTAAAGATAATTTTTTAATTAGCAATAGGTAAAGTTAGTGAAATAATATTTTGAAAGTGTACTAAAATGAGATTTGTAGAAATAATGAAACCCGAATTTGTACTTAATTATTATTTATTATTATTAAATTATTTAACGTTAAATTAAACCTATCAATTATTTTTTTTATCGCCCACTTCTTTGATTATTTCGTTTTGTTCTGACGCGTACTTATTTCGTTTGGTTTTTTTCTTTAATTCCTATTCAAATATTGGGCGTTCAAAAACGGTTTGTCAATATTGTTATTAAAATTTGTTACCTGTGATTGTGTTCGTGAAAATTTGATACGAAGTAAATTTGTGAGCAATGGCGGATCCAGGGGGAGGGTCGTGGGGGTCATGACCACCCCCTGAGCTGGGTCCAGGACTTAGGTGGACCACTAATTGAATATAATGATTCTATTTCTATATTTTGTCACCATACAGATTTTATGTAACTACATACCTTCAATATTTAATTAATTTAATATAATATAATAACTTTGCATAATGGCAAACGTTTGGAAACGAACGCATCTAAATTTGACTATGTGACCCCCTCCTGGCGACAAAGCTGGACCCGTCCTTGGTTGTGAGGCACGGTCGTTGACTTCGTGAACTATTTAATTTGAAAATTAATTATGGAAATGTCGCGAGTGATGTGTGATATTATTAGTTTAAGTTAATTTATAAGTTAAAATTAAAATTAACATTATACAATTTTGTAAAACAAAAAGATAAGTACAGTAAAGCTAATGCGGAGTGTATTTCCGTGTTTTATTCTATTGAACATTTATGTAAGTCTAAGGATCTATGTTAGAATTTTACCATACGTTAAAAACTTGCTTCCACTTAGTGACTGGCGCCTTCAATACCTACATCTATGGATTTCGGTAGCCACTTAACATCAGGTAAGTGGAGAGTTCTGGAAATGGCGGAATGGATGTAATTTGCTCTGCGTCAACCCTGTCCTGCCGTCTCAATAGCCCCGACTGGGCTCTGGCCCAGTCCGAGGTAGGTCGCCGGTTGTGAGCGGCAAGAGTTTTTAGTGAGGTTCAACTCCCACATACCCCACCTGCCGTGCTGGTAGGGATCCGGCGATTTTCACCTGTGGAAAAAAAGTGGAGTTCGTTCACCCGTCGTCCATACAGTGGTCGCATATTACATTAAAACCGTAGAATCGTTAGTATCTGACTTTGTATTGAAGAACAGTTACTAAATAGAAAGGGAGAAACACAAGAAAAGTAATAGGATGGGCGATTTTCAGATTTTTTCTGCCTGCCTAATTGTCTATATGCAGCTACGAAACTACCATGGAATTTTCATGAATTTTTTACACATAGACAAAGATTTTTGGGACGAGAAATTAGGTTAGAAAGGAGGAAACAAAAGAAGAGACATGGATAGGCAATTTTCAAATTTTGTCTGCCTGTCTGTTTGTCTGTACGCAGCTACGAAACTACCATGGGATTTTCATGAATTTTTCACAAGTAGTCAGAGATCTTTCGGGCGGGATATTAGGTTATTTCGTTAAGATCGAATGCTATAGCTCTTAACACCAGATCGGTCTTAAGTTCATTGACTCGTCTACGAAATTAATGAATACAAATTTATAATAAAATACAAACTAATACATATATTTGTTTGAATTCGGAACGTCAAAGGTGTCAACGAGCGACGTCCGCTATGACGCCTTACCCTTTTCCATTTCCAGCCGTCATGGGCGACACATCTGTTTCTTATTTCTTATAATCATTAATTTTAAATTCTTTATTTTGTCACTTATAGATAAATAAATTCAAACTAATAATACAGTCCACTCTTATTCACAACGCAACAATATTTCAACCATTACGAATATTAAAAAGAAACCAATGTTTCTCTGTAAATTAGTGATACAACCATCGTCGAACAATTCCGACAACGCCTAATTAATCTGAGACAAGTGATTCATAATCCGATTATTCGACCCCCCTTCTGACAACTCGTGTTGTTTGGACATCGACGAATTTCCTTGTTAAGCGACCGTTACAGGATTAGGGCTTGTAACGTAATTATTACCACACCTTTATAAGTTACATCCATTTCTCTGTTTTTTTTATTTATTGCTTAGATGGGTGGACGAGCTCACAGCTCACCTGGTGTTAAGTGGTTACCGGAATCTACAAGGTAAAAGCCGCCACCCACCTTGAGATATGAGTTCAAAGGTCTCAGTATAGCTACAACGGCTGCCCCTCCCTTCAAACCAAAACGGATTACGCTTCACGATAGAAACAGGCAGGGTGGTGGTATCTACCCGTGTGGATTCACAAGAGGTCGTCGTGGCCTAACGGATAAGACGTCCGGTGCATTCGTGTTAAAGCGATGCACCGGTGTTCGAATCCCGGAGGCGGGTACCAATTTTTCAAATGAAATACGTACTCCACAAATGTTCACGATTGACTTCCACGGTGAAGGAATAACATCGTGTAATAAAAATGAAACCCGCAAAATTATAATTTGCGTAATTACTGGTGGTAGGACCTCTTGTGAGTCCGCGCGGATGGGTACCACCACCCTGCCTATTTCTGCCGTGAAGCAGTAATGCGTTTCGGTTTGAAGGGTGGGGCAGCCGTCGTTACTATACTTGAAACCTTAGAACTTGTATCTCAAGGTAGGTGGCGCATTTACGTTGTGGATGTCTATGGGCTCCAGTAACCACTTAACACCAGGTGGGCTGTGAGCTCGTCTACCCATCTAAGCATTAAAAAAAAAGGTCCTACCACCAGTAAGCTATGCTTAGGGTGTATTGCTCAAGTTATACTAAGCTCTGATAATCATTTAACATCAGGTGGGCCATGAGTTAATCAACTCATTTACAGCAATAAAAAAAGGCCATTACTATTCTGAAAGATTAAAGATTCAGAATTCTCAAAACTAAAAAGGGGTAAAATGTGTTAAAAAAACCTCGCGAAAATTGAATTAAGCAAAATCAGAAGGAGATAAAATCTCAAAGAAACTCTACCAATTAAGATAGGTAACGGCGGGACCTTAAATCAAGTCAGCAGTGGAAAGGTTGGGTAATAAATATGCTGGAAGGATGGGTGAGCCTTTGGGGTGGATGGGAGAAAAATAGGCTGTGTTGCCACTTATCTTGGATCTTTGCTTGCGTATATTCCGGTGAAATCGATTTATATTCACACGGAAACGAATTTAATTTTTTTTAAAGGACATTTTTCCTTTCTTTAGGCTAACAGGAATTTCCCTCCTTCTGAGGTGGTAGGCGGGTAATGTCAAAGTTGTACCGACTAAAACATTCTGTCTGACCTAGGCCTCCTCCAAGCCTTGTAATGACTGGTTCTGCGTTGTCTACATACGGCGAATTTCAATTCCCATCTTTGATTCTGCCTATTTATTTTCCTCATTGAGTTTCTGAAATACTAATTCGTCACCTCTCCACTTTTTCTCTTCCTAAAGCAATTCCTTTATATAATTATAAAGAATGAGCGGAATGAGCAGAAATTAGCCAATGCACAATTGGTTAAAATAAAAAAAAAAAAAGCTTCCTAAGTTGATGTTAGAAATGGTTTGATTTTCTAATAACATATTATGTATTTGCCTTGAACATCAAGAGAATGGTCATGTTGCCTTGCTAAGATTACACGACAGTGTGATGCGTGTAACTTAGTATCACAGCTTCCTCGAACCCGATAAATAGGTATGAGCACTGATATAATCCGACGATATTGATTTTTCCAGATCTTATAATCTCATCGAACCTATGTTAATTCAATTGAGTTTTTTGTGTCACAAACATAATTACTCGAACTGCTATGGCCATTGTTCAATGACATCTTAAATTATTCGCTCTTCTATAGCCAAAGTTCAATAACATCTGAATGATGGATTTATTAATTGTGGAATTTGTAAAATTAAATCGTGTTTTGTATTTTTATTTCAAGGATAAAACGGAAGAGCTTCTTACGACTAGTAATATAAGAATCGGGTAATCAATAAACAAAGTAAATATATTGATTCAGAGATTCTAGAATATGGTAGATAAAGGTCGGACATTCGACAGACAAACAAGAACACCAAAAGATAAATTTATTGAATAAATGTTGCCCCCATTTCCTAGGTAAAGTTTTTTTAGGAGCGAGGAAATGCTTGTGGACTGGTTACCTTTCCGATTTCACCAGGACAAGTAGGGGGGCATGGACTCAGTCAGGAGAGGCAGAATTTGCTAACAGCTGCCCGAGCGGTTCCGAAGCAGATCAAACATCTCAAGGCAGTTGCTTTGCGATTGTATCTACAGCCGGATCGCGGCCGCTGAAAAGATCCGGCCAGTTTTTTTTTAAATTTTTTTATTGCTTAGATTTGTGGATGTGTGTGAGTTAGTAAGTTTGTCACAGCTGCTTTACAATAACGATACAATTGAATTGATAATTCTGTTTCTACAAAGCAGACTGCGTATCTATACTAACTAGAGGTCCCGCAGTAGTCGAAATTCGATTATAATTAATTGGAATTGTAAGTTTGTACACTATTATGATTGTATTTTATACTTCTATAATTACAAATTTCGCCAAGACTACACTATAAAAAATATTATTAACAAAGGCAAACAATATTTATTCTATTCTCAATTTGACCACAAACGCCAAAAACAAAAGTTTGACAATAAATAGTATGCATGCGTGTGTGCGTCAAATACATGGTATGTAATGTGTGTTAGTTTTTCATTATTGATTTAATGTATCTTTTATGCATTATTTTTAAAAAAATATTAGCATTGTGCATTTCTTCTCTATATTCTCTGTAAGTGTGGAAAATTTCATACTCCTCCGTCCGCACAATTTTCGTAAAAAGGGATACAACGTTTTTGCTTCACGTATTAATATATAGATATATAAAACTACAGTGGTTTTTACGGATGTTCCGTTATAACTACTGAACCATGCATCCAATTGACTTAAAACTTGGTATCCATGTAGAAAATACATGTACTTGGATAGGCTAATATTTATATGAGTGTTGGACTCCCTACACCAGTTTGCGGGGGCATTAATGATGAGAATTTTTGTGGGGGTGAGAAATAATAATGTTAATTTTAAATGCCCAGCGAAGCGGACGGGTAGTTTTTGATACGAACAATCCATCTAATCTAGTTTCAAGGACACGACAGACAACGTCAACCGGCAATAACAACTTCAGATCGAACGGGCGATATGCATACCTATAATATAGCGAATAAAGACTGTTATACTATGACAAAATTTAATGCATTATTAAACTTAAAACAATTTATTTAACTGTTTTTGTTTAGATTGGTGAACGAGCTTACGGCTCGCTAGGCGTTACGTTTTAACAGGAGCCCATAGAGGTGACAACTAGAATGCTGCCACCTACCTTGAGACATGAGGCTTTAGTCTCAATTGTATTGGTCTGTTTCGCCTTTCAAACAGGATTGCATTATTTATTCGTAGTTAAAATAATCGGTACGGTAATTACGGGTACGTACCACGACCCTGCCTATTTCCGCCGTGAAGCAGTAATGCATTTCGGTGTGAAAGGTGGAACAGCCATTGTAACTATAGTGAGAACTAAGAACTCATATCTCAAGGTAGGTGGCGGCATTTACGTTGTAGATGTCTGTGGGCTCCGTTAACCACTTAGCACCAAGCGGCCTATGAGCTCGTCCAACCATCTAAGCCATAACGACAACGACTGCATGTAGGTCCTCAGTTTGTCCCCTTAAAGCTTTAAGCACAAACATCAAATTCTCAAACTCACTCATCAAACTCTATTTTCTTGTGTAAAATAAAATGTAGAGGAATATAAAAATGAAAATTTAAAACGGTGCTTTAAAATCGCTACCCAAGAACCGATATACTTAGAATAATCTTCCTTATAAATTCCCTTCATGAAATCTCAGAGCTGCTGGCAATAAATAAAGACACGTAATTAATTGTGTCTCTTGAAAGAAAACGACTAGTTACGGGCTTCGGTTTTGGCCGCGCGAATAAAAATCAAATCGAGCAAAGTCGTTTGACAATCGTATTTTTATTTGGAGCTCACAGTCCACCTGCTGTTAAGTGGTTACATGGGAGCCCATAGACATCAATGACGTGCATGCGCCACCCACCTTGAGATTAAGTTCTAAGGTCTCAGTATAGTTACAGCGGCTGCCCCACCCTTCAAGCCGAAATGCATTACTGCTTCACGGCAGAAATAGGCAGGGCGGTGGTACCTACCCGCGGGACTCACAAGAGGTCCTACCACCAGTAATATCCTACCTAAACTTCTAAACGTTTGAACGTACAAAACTACTGTCGAACTCTTTTATAGATATCGTCACAAAATTCTTTCTTAAGTTTCCAGCATTTTTTCTTAGTTCTTTTTAAAAAAGACTTATTTATGGCAAAGTACATAGGAAGCATTTAGTGGACGGACGCTTTGTGAATGTTACAGACTTTTTTTTCTATTGCCGTATAGGCAGACGAGTATACCGCCCACCTGATGGTAAGTTGTTAACGTCGCTCATGGACGCCAGCGATGCCAGGGACAGAGCCAAGCCGCTGCCTACCATTTAATTCTCTCCACAAACCTCGTTGGAAGAAGGACATGAAGACTAGTTGTGTCCTGCTATTTCATGCGTTATATGTTTAAGTAATTACTAATTTACACTGGTGGTAGGACCTCTTGTGAGTCCGCGCGGGTAGGTACCACCGCCCTGCTTATTTCTGCCGTGAAGCAGTAATGCGTTTCGGTTTGAAGGGTGGGGCAGATGTTGTAACTATACTTGAGACCTTAGAACTGATATCTCAAGGTGGGTGGCGCATTTACGTTGTAGATGTCTATGGGCTCCGGTAACCACTTAACACCAGGTGGCCTGTGAGCTCGTCAACCCATCTAAGCATTAAAAATAAAATAAAAAAATTGCATTTTTTAAACATTGGGAAATATTTTGTTTTTTTTTTCGGTCCAAAAACTACAGTCGATTGTAGATTCGTCGCAATGTACATTATTAAATCAGACAATACATTATAGTATATACCCGCATTACCGCGATAAAGTACAGTTGTGTTTTAATGTAGCTCCAAATATTAATTCAAATTCTGTTCCTAAAGTGTCTGAGCTCATCAATTATGCACATATTATAGTTAACTTGCTGTGTAGTGATACAAATACAGTGTATATATGACATCGAGTGCCGGGAATTACATCTATAAAAGGAAATTATTTGAGTGATTTTAAACAATTGGCAAAATTGAGGAATCTATCTACCCTCACCTTACTTAACGAGGGCCTTTCTTAGTGTGCTAATTTTAGTGTGCTAATGATAAACTTGCCTGTTTTTGTTGTATGAGGGCCATTATTAGTGTGCAGGGGCTATTACTTATGAGACAATATTTAAGAGAGAAAAAAGAAGTGGGAGCTGTAATCATTTAGTAGGTTGAATTTATTGAGCACTCAGGATGGTTCACTGCTCGGAGTGTAAACTGAACATTTTAGTCACCCAGAGGCGAATCAAATGCACTAATCCGGACTGCCAACACAATTACCATCAGGACTGTGTCAAGTACAATGATACTACCACCGCTCGCTCTAAATGGATTTGCCCCGATTGTACAATACCGCGCCCAAAAAGTGGAAATACACCTCTTTCCATGTCGAAGAATAAAGACATTTCGGATGCTTCTGCACCCTTATTGGGAAGTCAAGAATTAATTCTATTAGAAATACGTAATCTACGCCAAGAAATGTTGGACAAATTTGAGTGCCAGAAATCGGCGTTCGAGAGATTTAATGCAATTTTATGCAAGGTTCAAATGGATATGAGTGAGTTGCACTCCAAATGCTCGGGTCTGCGAGAGGATCTCAATGGTGCTATAAATACATTGCAATTTCTATCTGCATGTCACGACGATCAGCAAAAACTGAATGAAAAAACAAAAAGTGACTTTTTGGAATTCACTAAGTGCAGCAACAGCCTCCAACCAAAACTATCAGAATTGAACCGTAAAATCGCGTATATGGAGCAGTTTGCAAGACAGTCAAACGTTGAAATTCAGGGGATTCCAGAAAGACGCAATGAAAACTTAATGTCTATAGTTAAAAAAATTGGAAATACGGTTTCCTGTAATTTACAAGAAACTGACATTCTGGAATTCCACAGAGTTGCTAAGCAAAATACCAATTCGAATCGTCCGAAAAACATTGTAGTGAAGTTAAACTGCCCACGTACTCGAGACAATCTCCTTGCTTCAGTTAAAATCTTTAATAAAAACAAGCACAGTGATAACAAACTTAACACTTCCCATATTGAACTTCCTGGTGAACAGCGGCCTGTGTATGTTACTGAACACTTGTCACCTGAAAATAAAAAACTTCATGCCGCTACTAGAATAGCTGCCAAGGAGAAGAATTACAAGTTTGTTTGGATACGAAATGGTCGCATCTTCGTACTGTTATGATGCCCTCTGGTTCCTAGCTTTCCTTTCATCATCACCTTTCCCGAACAGCATCAGCAGTTATGATCCTTTATTAGAGAACAATCCCCTCCCTATCCAGTCAGTCCTATTCCTAATTCCACACGGCACGGTTGCCGTCATTAATCGTGAAATCTTTATATATTCATTTTTCGTCAATAAAAATCTTTTTTAAAAAGATAATTTGTTAATTCCGTATAACAAATTGGTGGCAGCGTAAAGGGATCAAAACAAAAGGTCCTCGGTATCCTCCAAACCAGAAATCATCAAAACGAAAGTGCAAAACAAATACTAAAAGTGGAAATAAAAGTGTGAAAAGTGGAAATAAAAGTGTGAAAAGTGGAAATAAAAGTGTGAACTTTGAAAACAAGAAAACTTTTGTTTACCATAAAAAATAAAATTCAAGTTCGCCTGTTCGAGCACGTCTACTTTTGTTCGTCTACTCAAATTGGGTGAAGCCGAGCCCCTACTATATCTCCATCCTGAGACTACACAATCCATCACACCAAGGCCAAGCAACAGAAGACACAGCATCATGCTCCTGAAATTCTTCCTATGGTGGTGTTCATCTATGTAGTAAGTGAAACAGTGCTATCTCGAGTCAAGAAATTGCAAATTTATAGACATTACACAATTAGATAATAGCATATGATATCTCCTTATTAATAAATTAATATAATCAGCAAAGAAAATTGTTCAAAAACCGTATATCAAATTATATAAATTACATCGATATAATTTTAATAACTTAAGTTACAATTTTAGTCCTTGAGACCATCGAATAGCTTCGTCAACCATCCGGTGCTTATCTCGTCGAGACAGTAGCGTTATCGAATTACTTGTTGGTCCGACTATTACACCGTGTCGTAATTTCATTGTTGCTTAAATATTTCTCGAACTTTAACAACCATGTCCAAAAAAGAAACGCAAACCACAAAAACCGAAAAGGGAGAATGTATACAAATAGGGACATTGTTCAAATTTATAAAGCCCTTTGACGGATCACGTGACAAACTAACACCCTTTTTAACAAACTGCGAAAACGCAATCGATCTTGCTTCAGAGTCACAAAAACATATACTACTAAAATTTATTCTATCCCAACTTGAGGGAAAAGCTGAAATTGCGTGCTCTATTAAAGACTTTGACTCATGGGATCAATTAAACGACTTCCTCAAGACACAATTCGGAGAACGAAAACATTACACACACCTTTTAACCGATTTACAAGAATGTCGCCAACAATTAAACGAATCAGTTACGCAATTCGCGTTACGCTTAGAAACATGTCTTTCCAAACTATTAACGGAAATAACGCTATGCAATAAAAAAGATAACGAACTAGTCGGTCGCTTAGCAGCTATGGAAGACCTAGCCCTTCATACCTTTTTAATCGGATTGAAGCCGAACATTTCAAATATAGTTCGGTGTAAAAATCCCCTAAACCTTAACGAAGCCGTCAACACTGCAGTTTCCGAAGAAAAGATTCTGCAATTCATGAATCGGAGACCTATTGCTATTAACGAGCCAAGTACTTCAAGGCCTAAAACGTTTTATAAGGCCAAAAACGAAACTCCAGACTTTAGACCAAACTTCGGCTATCAAAATAAACCACGCACTTATCCCCTGTTCTGTCGATATTGTAAAATTAATGGACATGTAATCGAAAACTGCCGAAAAAGGGAGTACAATAACAATAAACGGTACGATTTTCCACAAAACAAGCCAAATGAAAACCGTGTCAATTTCGTGGAAGAAGGGGAAGACACGGTTGACAACGTCAACGAGTGTGACCCTTCGTTTTTAAACTAAGTAGAGGCCCGCGATCGTGTCGGTCGGGCCGCCCTATTCAAAAATCCGACACAAAATCATTTAAAAATCAAAATACCAAATCTTGCGAATCCAATTTCCTACAAATATCGCCTACAGTGACGTCCGCTACATGGTCTCGTCGCGACCCTGAAAATTTAGGCACACATGACTCACCCAAGATCCTAACTAAGACGATTACTATCAATGAATCGACACATGATTCTAAAATTTATAATTATAGCACAAATATCTCCCATAAATACTTGCCTTATATAAAAACAATTACCTCTATTTCTTCGAAACCACTATCACTACTAATCGACACAGGTGCATCTATTAGTCTAATATCAAAATCATCAATCGAAACGTTACCTGAAATCACTCAACATATTATTAAATTCAAAGGTATTGACTCATCAGGTACAAAATCGACCCTCGGGCATATCCCTGTTCAATTTGACGCACTAAAATACAACTTTCACATTGTCGATGGAGTGAATTTACCTTACGATGGTATAATCGGGAACGACATTTTTAATGTAATGCACGGAAAAATCGATTACACCAAACATCAATTAATATTAAATAAAATTCCATTTAAGCTACAATTTAACGAGCCTATATGCGTAATTCCTCCAAGATCCGAAACCATAATTGAATGCACCGTATTAAACCCTGAAATCCATGAAGGCCTCATTTTAGATCAACGTCCAATTGAAAACCTACTCATTGCCAACTGCATCGTCAAAATCAAAGAAAATTCAAGAGTCAACATATCCGTTGTAAATACATCCGAACAACCCCTATCTTTTAGCTCCGATCTAAAACTAAAATTGACACCACTCGATAACATAGAACAAATACAAAAAATATACAATATTGATTCGGATAACCCACATAATTCTAACAACCCTAATGATCACAATGCATACCTTAGAACAAAAAGGGTTCTTGAACAAATTCGTATCGCCCATCTAAACTACGAAGAAAAATCACAGCTTTTCGAAGTATGCGAACAATTCTCAGATATTTTCCATCTCCCTGGCGATCTATTGACATATACAAATGAAATAAAACACGAAATAAAAACGACAACATCAACTCCCATCCACGTTAAAACCTATCGTTTCCCAGAGTGCCACAAGAAGGAAGTCAACACACAAATCCACAAAATGCTAGAACAAGGTATCATTAAACCTTCAGCATCCCCCTGGTCGTCTCCAATCTGGGTCGTACCTAAAAAAGCTGACGCTTCTGGTGAAAAGAAGTGGAGGGTAGTCATAGACTACCGAAAGCTTAATGATATCACCATCGGAGACTCATACCCCATTCCAAACATATCTGAAATATTAGACCAACTTGGTAAGAGTAAATACTTTAGCACATTAGACCTTGCTTCCGGATTTCATCAAATCCAAATGAACCCTGAGGATTCTGCGAAGACAGCTTTTACTGTTCCCCAAGGT
This sequence comes from Bombyx mandarina, assembly GCF_030267445.1. Taxonomy (NCBI): domain Eukaryota; kingdom Metazoa; phylum Arthropoda; class Insecta; order Lepidoptera; family Bombycidae; genus Bombyx; species Bombyx mandarina. Next base: position 4,221,681 of record NC_143233.1, read on the forward strand.
CAATTCGAATTCAGTCGTATGCCTTTTGGTCTTAAAAATGCACCATCTACATTTCAAAGACTAATGAATTCGGCACTTTCAGGTCTGCAAGGAATGCAATGTTTCGTCTATCTGGATGACATTGTTATCTATTCTGTTGATCTCGATGATCACATCTACAACCTATCAAATGTTTTCAAACGACTTCGCCAGTATAACCTTAAACTACAACCCGATAAATGCGAGTTTTTACGAAAAGAAGTATCTTATCTAGGACATATTATAACCGACCAAGGTGTTAAACCAAACCCCGATAAAATTGAAGCGGTAGAACGTTTCCCCACTCCGAAGACTCCAAAAGACATCAAATCTTTCTTGGGATTCGTTTCTTATTATCGTAGATTCATTTCAGACTTCTCTAAGTTAGCAAAACCCTTGACAAACCTTCTAAAAAAGGACACTCCCTTCTTATGGGAAAATGAACAACAACTCGCATTCGACGCCCTAAAACAAAAATTGATCTCAGCCCCTCTGTTAGCATACCCCGATTTCTCAAAGACATTCATTTTAACTACAGACGCATCTAATTACGCCATCGGCGCTATTCTGTCACAGGGCGAACTAGGCAAGGATAGACCTATAGCCTACGCTTCGAGAACCCTGAATAAAAGCGAGTGTAACTATAATACTACAGAAAAGGAATTACTCGCCATCTTATTCGGTTGCAAAACGTTTCGACCATACCTGTACGGCAGACACTTTCAAATAGTAACCGATCATCGACCCTTAAAATGGCTTTTTAATCACAAAGACCCGAGTAGTAAGTTACAAAGATGGAGACTGAAACTCGAGGAATATGAGTATGAAATAATATATAGGAAAGGAAAATTTAATGCTGCAGATGCTCTTTCACGTTACCCGACTGAAAAAGCGGTACTAGTAAACCCTATAAATCCTGAACCTACTCCAGGACCCTCAGTGACCGACGACAACAGTCCCTTGTTTCCAGAGTCTGGAAATTCACCTGACTGCGATCACCTCCTAAACCCAGATGCCATACCCTCTCTAATAGGAAATCCAGGAGACCCACTTGATTTACCAGATGACCTCAGAGATCTGAACCTCGAAGGACTCGATGCTCCAGATCAACCTAATGAAAATCCAACTCCTAATCTTCCTCCGACTCCTGACCCTAACCCTCCTAATATTTCGAATGACATAATCGATCCTCTGAATAGTCCCAACTTGAGGTCAGAAACATATTCAGAATTCCTTAAAATCATAACTGATAGGAATTACAACCCTAACACCAAAATTATAGAACATAATGGAAATTTACTAGACTCGCCGCACAAACATATAATTATTCCTACATCCATAGACTTAGACGAATCAATACCTTATACAGAAAACATTATCGATAGCTTTGAAGACAAAGAACAATTTCTAAGAAAAGAAAGAACATTAAACTCATTTTTAACACACCCTAAACAACAAAAAACTTACTATTTCTTGTTTACGAAAGTTTATCATTTTGACCAATCTTCATACACAGACATATTCGAGAGCTTGAAAGCGCTCAGAAATGAACTTATCCTGTTATTGAGCGAAAGTGATAATGCTATCTCTATTTCCGATTTTAAGACCCCCTTTGACAAACATCATTTCATTAAAATTTTCAACATGATTCTTTATCTCTTTAACAACACTAACATCGAAATGCACATTTATCATAATAATATACGCTATCCGACTCTACGCGAAATAAAACAAATTTTGAAAGATAATCACGACTTACCCATTGCTGGTCATCTAGGCGGTATTAGAATGCTTAAAAGGATTCAAGAAAAGTATTATTGGAAGGGCATGCGTAGTGACGTCGAAAATTACGTCAAATCCTGTAAATTGTGCCAAGAAAACAAGGCGCTGCGCAAAGTTTCACGTGCACCGATGCAAATCACAACTACGTCATCAACTCCATTTCAAAGACTAGCTCTGGACATAGTTGGTCCCTTACCAGATTCCGGCCCTGCGAGACTTAAATATATTCTAACCTTACAAGATGACCTCACTAAGTATTCTATAGCTTATCCTACCCGTTCCACTACAGCAGAGGAAACTTGTGAGTGCCTCTTACATTTTATTTCACTCTTTGGCATACCAAAGGCAATTTTAACAGACCAAGGGACTAATTTCACATCAGAACTCTTTAAGAAAACCTGCAACTTTTTAAAAATCAAACAGCTTTGGTCGAGTCCCTATCACCCACAAACTCAGGGCGCGCTAGAACGCAGCCATTCAACTTTAAAGGAGTACCTGAAATCATTTGTTAATGAAGATCAAGATAACTGGCATCGCTACGTCTACACCGCCATGCTATCTTATAACACTAGTGTTCATAGTACGACAAACTACACCCCTTACGAATTGTTATTCGGTCACAAACCTTACTTACCTGATTCCATCTATGAATCTACTCCCGATCCAACATACCCAGAGTATCTCAAAATGCTAACTCACAGACTAAAATTTTCAAGAGAGAAAGCGATTAAAAACATACAGACTTCTAAGGAAAGATCGAAAGTATATTATGATAATCACTCACGACCTATGAAATACAAAGTAGGAGATCTAGTCTATCTCAGAAACCACTTACGCCTTAGAAAAGCACTCTCACCAACATGGAAAGGCCCGTATAAAATTCTACAAATACATAATAATAATACTGTAACCTTACTCATCAATAGAAGACATGTTACACACCATTTCGATCAAATTAAACCTGCAACATCATCTAACTGAATGTAAATATTATTATAAACGTTAGTTTAATTTCTATGTTTTGGTTACAGCGTACTTGTATACGGTGATCCCGATTTTGTGAAAAGGGTCAACTCAAGCATCGGCCTATATTTTGATCCGGTCGGTTCAATAAAAATAACTAACGAACATCTAAGTATAATGATACCTGTAGATATATCTTTTATAAAGCCTCACCTAGACAATATAAACGCGTTTATAAGTCTGACACGTACTCTATGTAACAAAAGTCAAACATTTGTACAAAATGAATGCGAAACTGTTATTCAACCCCTTGAAGTCAGATATGCAGACATGCTCAGAGATTTCGACTCATTCTCTCATCTCCTCAATCATAAAACTAAACGGTCCGCATGGTTTAATATTGTTGGAACCGGGTTAAAGCATTTATTCGGCACCATGGATGAAGACGACGCTATTCGTTACGACAACGCTGTTCAAACCCTACAAAAGGACCAAAAAGAACTAGCAAACCTTATGAAACAAAACATTGTCATTTCTACTTCCACTCTTAAAGTATTCAATGAAACTATCAAAAACCTCGTAGCCAACGAAAAATCTTTGAACAGCGCTGTCAACTGGTTATTGGAAACATCAAAAAACTTGACTAAAGAGTCTTCTGAATTAAATATTAGAATTAAAATAATGGAAGTTGTTTATATGTTAGAAAATAGTATAATCACTTTATCATTTAAACTAGAAGACATTGCTAACGGTTTAATGTTCAGTAAGAATAACGTGCTTTACCCTGCTATATGTTCTCCTCAACAACTATATAACGATTTAGTGGATAATTATAGATTCCTTCCCAGTTCTAGAGAACTTCCAATACATTTAAACCCAAGTAATATTCATATATTAATGGATGTATCTAGCTTAAGTACATTTTATGAGAATAACAAGATCATATTTGTTGTCAAAATACCTTTAGTTAACCCCTTAGAATTAAGTATGTATCGCGTATTACCTTACCCATTGTCATTTAAAAATGAATCGTACATTACTATTATCCCTACTACTAATTATATTGCGTTTTCAAGAGACAGAAGTCAATATTGTCATTTTAATGATTTAAGTAAATGTAAATCAATATCTCAAAATTATATTTGTAAAAATGTTAACATCGTGTCTAGCATAACCTACCCTATATGTGAAAGCGAAATTGTTACAAAGACACCAATATCCATGCCTGATAGTTGTTCGATTAAAACAATAAAAAGAGATATTGAAGTATGGCAGGAACTAAGCGGAAACAAATGGATATTTGTAATGTCAAAGGCTGCAAAGTTGTCAATAGATTGTCCTGATAAAAATATTTACGAAACTAATATTTGTGGCACCGGAATTGCTGAGATCCCGCACGGCTGTATAGGATATTGCAATGGTATCCAAATACCATCTAGAAAGAACGTTAAAATAAAAATAAGTCACATTACCAGCGACTTCGACATTATCAGATACCATTCAAACCTTCTAAATAATTCAAATTCAGCCGTGCCCTTATCTAGAACTCATCTGAAACATACTAGCCTCGATTCATTAATTACCTATAAAGACAACTTTGAAACCCTTAACACTAAGCTTAACAAGATCATTGAAAAACCTCAAGTACTTATAAGTGACGATAATCATTATAATTCATTATCTCTAATTGTATACACTATTGTAATAGTTTTAAGTCTAGCTTTAGTTTATAAACTTTATAAGATCAGCAACCGTTGCATCCCTTCTAGATTCAACCCTTCCCATAACTCGAACGCCTCTCCAGATCCAGAATCACCTCCTATCTCTAGTAATCCTAGAATCCGCATCCATACATAAACTTCACCATTAAGGGTGTAAGTTTAGTCCTGGTCGGGGGGCTGTTATGATGCCCTCTGGTTCCTAGCTTTCCTTTCATCATCACCTTTCCCGAACAGCATCAGCAGTTATGATCCTTTATTAGAGAACAATCCCCTCCCTATCCAGTCAGTCCTATTCCTAATTCCACACGGCACGGTTGCCGTCATTAATCGTGAAATCTTTATATATTCATTTTTCGTCAATAAAAATCTTTTTTAAAAAGATAATTTGTTAATTCCGTATAACAAATCTTTTTTAAAAAGATAATTTGTTATACGGAATTAACAAATTATCTTTATATATATAAAAATCTTTTTTAAAAAGATAATTTGTTAATTCCGTATAACAAATCTTTTTTAAAAAGATAATTTGTTATACGGAATTAACAAATTATCTTTTTAAAAAAGATTTTTATTGACGAAAAATGAATATATAAAGATTTCACGATTAATGACGGCAACCGTGCCGTGTGGAATTAGGAATAGGACTGACTGGATAGGGAGGGGATTGTTCTCTAATAAAGGATCATAACTGCTGATGCTGTTCGGGAAAGGTGATGATGAAAGGAAAGCTAGGAACCAGAGGGCATCATAACAGTACGTAAGGATATTTCTGCCGGCCACATTAATATTAAGACTGTAGAATGCTTGCATAAGCTGTGACTTAACCGTTATTTTATTTATTTATTTATTTATTTGTAATTTGTTCTTTGTTTTGTATGCTTTCTAAGCATTTACAAATAAAATTCACAGTTAAAATATTTTATCAAAATGTAAGAGGTTTGAGAACTAAGGCAGATTTCTTTTATGTATCGGTGTTACAAAATGACTATGATATTATTATTATAACGGAGTCCTGGCTTAATGATAGTGTATTTGACTACGAGCTGTTTGACCATCGTTATAACGTATTTCGCAGAGATAGATCCTCTACTTGCTCTTATAGAACCAAAAAGGATGGTGGAGGGGTTTTAATCGCAGTCAAGAAATCATTTGACGTCGTACGAAAAACTGATTGCGAATCACAATGTGAGGATTTATGGCTGACTTTGAAAATAGGCAAAATGGTGTTAAATATTTGTGCTGTGTACATTCCATCTCCTTTGAATGTTGATTATGTCGACATTTTTACCAAAAATACTGTGCAGGTTATTCACAACAACATGACAAAAGGTATTACTGAACCATTATTTCTTTTAGTAGGAGACTTTAATATGGGGGATATTGAGTGGTGTAAAGATAATTCTTCTGCATATATGACCCCATCAACATCAGGGAATAATGTCTATACAGAATTTTTAGACGCCATGTCTTACTGCGACCTTTATCAGTTTAATGAAATGGTCAACGCTAATAATCGAATCCTTGACTTGGTATTTAGTGGTGCGTCAAGTCATATCTCAATTGAATCTGCCAAGGGCTTTTCGACTGCACCTGACCCATACCATCCGCCACTGGACATTGCATTTCAAGAAACATCTGTGCATGTTGTGAAACCTGACTCTACCCCAGCATTAAACTACTTCAAATCCAATTATGAGGCTCTGAATATAGACTTAAAGCAGGTTGATTGGACCAACTTACTACAAGAATCATATTCTGTGGATACAATGGTTGACCATTTTTATCAGACGATCAGACCGTTAATCAATCAGCATACTCCACTCCGCTTCCAACATAACGATCATTACCCAATATGGTTTAGTAATTCCTTAATAAAAGCTCTTAAACATAAACGTAAATTTCACTCCATATACAAAAAATACGGAAATTTAATGGATAAGCTGCAATTCGATATAACAAGAAAGCGATGCGATGTAATGATAACTGAATGTTATTCCAATTTTAAACAGAATGCTCCCAATCATCTCAAAAACCGTCCGAAATACTTCTGGAAATTTTTTAGATAAAACAGCTAATAGTCGTTCTTTGCCTAACGAAATGAAGCTTGGTCGGGTAGAGGCTAAGGGAGGACAGGAGATCTCTGAATTATTCTCTCAACATTTCCAAAGTGTGTATGATTCCAACATTAATCATGAAACAAGTTCCTCTTCTCATTATTGTAATGTGTCCGGCAATGCATCATATAATATCGTTGAAGTTAATGAAACCGAAGTTTTAAATCAGCTAAAGCTTTTAAATGCGGACAAAGGACCTGGCCCTGATTTGATACCTCCTATATTCATAAAAAAATGTGCTCTAAGTTTATATAAACCTCTAGCCAAAATTTATACCAAATCTCTCCAAAGTGGTGCTTACCCCACTCAGTGGAAATTAGCGCATTTAACACCGATCCACAAGGATGGGAGGCTGGATGATATAGCCCGATATCGACCTGTCTCCATACTGTCTGGGTTTGGCAAGGTATTGGAAGCCATAGTTAATAAAAAACTGATAACTCATTTCAAGCAATCTATAGACACAAATCAACACGGCTTTCTGCCATCCAAATCGACAAATACTAACTTAGTTAGTTATGTTTCTGATATAATTGATACTATGGACGGAGGTGGCGAGGTGCACTCTATCTACACCGATTTCAGAAAGGCGTTTGACCTAGTTAACCATAACTGCCTATTACACAAGCTTGCAGAACTGGGCATCCATGGATCGTTACTGAGATGGTGCGAGTCGTACATACGCAACCGCTCGCAATTGGTAAACATTCAAGGGTTTAAATCTAGAGTGCACATGGTCCCATCAGGGGTCCCTCAAGGGTCTCATCTCGGTCCTTTCTTTTTCCTAGTCTACATCAATAACATTAAGCATGTCATCCAATCTAAATTTAAATTATATGCTGATGACTTAAAAGTGTATCGTGCTGTTGAAGACCATTCGGATATAGTGGCTCTTCAGTCAGACATCAATGCGATTTACAAATGGAGTACGCGGAATTACATGCACTTAAATTTGCAAAAGTGTAATTTTATTAAATTTACAAGAAAGAGGGTTCCGTTTCAAGACACATACTACATAAACAACACACCCCTTCAAGAAGTCAATACTGTTCGGGACTTGGGCATCATCTTGGATAGCGCATTGAGCTTCAGATCCCATATTGATAACATAATTAGCAGAACCTCTCGGCTTTCTGGTTTTATAAATAGGCAAATGAAAATATTCAGGCAACCTAGCTTAACTATTCTTATTTATAATACGATTGTACGAAGCATTTTAGAATATTGTTGTACAGTCTGGAGCCCTGGCTATCAAGTACATGCAAACAGGATAGAAAGAATCCAAAAACGGTTCCTTTATCATCTCGCTTTTAATGATAATAAGTGTCACCAACTGAAATCATATAAGGAACGCCTTTCGTTCTATCGGATCCAGTCATTAAGCACACGACGTAAAGCAGCTGATATTGTGTTCCTTTACAAGCTTATACACAGCATAATAGACTCACCAGAAATACTTGAACGTATTCACTTAAGCGTACCGCGCTTGGGCAGCCGTTTATGTAATCGGAAAACTTTCCACCTACCAAAAATCAAAAGTAATCTTGGCCAGCACTCTCCTGTCTATCGTATGACTTCCCTGGCAAATAGTATACGTGATGAAATTGACATATTTGTCTGCCATGCTTCTCTAGCCTCACTTAAAATAAATTTAAGTTCCGTGATCCACACCGAGCTGTAGACCAACCACATTTATTTTTATTTCTATAGAACATTAATTTCCCTCTTTTAATTTTTATTTTTTTATTTTTTTATTTTCAAAGTTTTTATATGCAGTTTTTTGTTTTCTTTGTCTTAATTTAATATTAGTTAATGATATTTTTATCTTAAGCACAAACGCTCTTAAGCAAGATGTGTTCACACCCAAAAGGGTGAATTCGATAATGTATTATTTTATGTAAATAAGTTCAATGTTTATGTGTGCAGTTTTCATCCAGTTGTGTGAACCTAATAAATAAAAATAAAAAAAGTATTTTATTTAATAATCGTTTTTACAAAAATAAATTAGTAGTCCTCTAGATAACTAAGGTTTTATTATCTATCGTTTGTCGTGCGTAAACCTTTATACGTAATTTAATATAATTCAAAGTTGTAATGGATAATAATTGTATTGTTAAAATACGAACATTCCCAATGTTAGTGGATTTTTAGATAGACTTATTACTATTTTTATTTTTTATAGCTTAGATGGGTGGACGAGTTCACAGCCCACCTGGTTGTTAAGTGGTTACTGGCGCCCATAGACATCTACAACGTAAATGCGCCATCCACCTTGAGATTTAGTATAGTTACAACGGCTGCCCCACCCTTCAAATCGAAACGCATTACTGCTTCACGGCAGAAATAGGCAGGCACGGCAGAATATTATATCAATAATATCGGCCATGATCTCACCTATTACAGTAAATTTATCAGACGTTATCCGGTCGATGTTAAAAGTATCTTAAGATTTAATCCGGGTTACAAATTATCTTATCTAAATCTGATAATACCTCTTTTGTGTGATTGACTAATAAATCTATTATGTAGTATTTATTATGAGTAACTTTAATGGGACGGATTTGTTTTGAGCAAATCAGTAAGTGTCACTTTAGCGGTCGCAAAGACTTATTATCACCCTCATTAGCCCCAAACGTAAAGCTCATGTCGCAAGATGGGTACCGGATTTCAGGTTGTGGTATTGATTGAGAACCTAGCAATCGCTTTGAATTAGATAGGCCACTAGTGCCCATGTCCATCTAGTCCTCCTCGCTTCGGTTTCCTCAATGCTGAGGGTCGTGATCACCTCATCGCAACAAGAGCTTATTGTGGATCACTCTACGCCATTTCTTCCTATCTGCCGCAATGTCTTAATGTTGAGGGTCGTGATCACCTCTTCGCAACAAGAGCTTATTGTGGATCACTCTACGCCATTTCTTCCTATCTGCTACAATGTCTTAATGTTGAGGGTCGTGATCACCTCTTCGCAACAAGAGCTTATTGTGGATCACTCTACGCCATTTCTCCCTATCTGCCGCAATGTCTTAATGTTGAGGATCGTGATCGACTCATCGCAACAAGAGCTTATTGTGGATCACTCTACGCCATTTCTCCCTATCTGCCGCAATGTCTTAATGTTGAGGGTCGTGATCACCTCATCGCAACAAGAGCTTATTGTGGATCACTCTACGTCATTTCTTCCTATCTGCCGCAATGTCTTAATGCTGAGAGTCGTGATCACCTCTTCGCAACAAGAGCTTATCGTGGATCACTCTACGCCATTTCTTCCTATCTTCCGCCAAGTGAAGAGCACCGTGTGGTGTCGAGAGTAGTGCGGATCTGGTCAATCCAACGTGTCGGGCTTCTGCCTAATCTTCGTCTATAGCTTTAAATGATTCAGTAACACTTAATTGGTCTTATAAGCAACAAAAAATGCTCAGAATCTTCTAAAATATTTCCAGAATAGCCGAGGAATGTATATAGCTCACGCAAAACGGATTCCCGAAATTCATAGCGATTCACGGAGTCCATACTCGACACAATGGAACCTGCACTCTATTGTGCCTATTGTAGGGCGAAGGTCAATCTTTTGTCACGGACAATATGAAAGTAAGAATTCGCCCTTCAAGATCCGGCGGAGCAATTGCCGATGATTTTATCCGAATGGTATTTTGCTAGCGTAATGCGGGGTCTTTTGTCTAGAAATCATTCGTTTTCGGGATTTTGGATTCCGGGTTAAGCCGCTTTCAGACTATTTATTGGATTATATTTTTGGAGTTAATAAAGAGCATGACGTGACTGTCGCTAAACACATTAACTCGTGTTTTTATTGGCGGTTTGGCGTCGTGTGTGTTAGGTAGGTACGACGTCGTTGTAGGTACGATCTTCCTGCCTACTCCTGACGTGAAGCAGTAATGCGTTTCGCTTAGAAGGATAGCAGTCATTGTACTGGAAAAGCTGAGGCTTAGAAATCATATCACAAGATGGGTGGCGGTATTTGTATTGTTGATGTCTATAAGCTTCGATATCCACTTAACACCAAGACCGTAAGCTCGACCTCGAGTCTAACAATAAAAAAATACATAAGATACTCCTATTTGTATATCGGAAGGCATTGCTTGTGTTAACTTATAGAAACGCATGTCGGTACCGGGGCTAGAGAAATATACACAAATCGATTTAAGTTTTATTGTACTTTGACAAGTCAAGCCATTACGGATTCAACGTCATAGTTAAATAGTTTCGACTTTCAATAAAGCAGAAATCATAATTTTAATTTTTACTTGCCGCAATTAATTTTTTTTCATTGGAATTGTAAAATAATATCTATGTTAATGAAATTAAATAGTTACTCTTGAACGTTTTAGATTAAATGTTTTTGTATCGATATCTCTATAAAAATGAATTGCGGTTCGTTAGTCTCGCTAAAACTCGAGAACGGCTGGACCGATTTGGCTAATTTTGATCTTGAATTATTTGTGGAAGTCCAGAGAAGGTTTAAAAGGTAGATAAATGCTCGGAATTAAATAAAAATAACAGTTTTGTTTTCTCTTTCATGTGTTTCCCTTCGGACGGATTCCTTTTGTTTGTTTTAAGTTTATAGTTTAGTTTAGTTTAGTTTTTAGTTTTATACAAAATTTTAAGTCTTTTATTTATCGATTGAGGCACTACGAAGTCTGCCGGGTCAGCTAGTTTGTAATATTTTTGTTTTGATTTGTATGAATGTGTGTGTGTGTGTGTGTGTGTGTGTGTGTGTGTTTTTGTTTTTGTGGTATACGAGTTTCCATGGCGACATAAACAGCTCACAATTGACGTGTATGGAGTGAACACTACAAATAAATAAATAAATATTTACTAACAATCACGCCACGTTAACTGGTCCCGTGATAAGTTCGTAAAGAACTTGTGTTACAGGTACCAGATAACGGAAATAAATGTAAGATTTTTATTATACACATACATAATATATTTAATATACATCCATAACCCTGGAAAATACATTTATATTTATCATACAAATATCTTCCCTTGGCGGGATTCGAACCCGCGACCCCCTTATGTAGTGACCATGTCACTTACCACTACACCAGACGGCCGTTAAGGCCAAAGGAACGCACGATTCGTTATTGGATTTATAACGCTTTGAAAAGTTGTACTAAAAAATGAAACCCGTAGTGGCTTGAAAACTAAAGTCAAGAACGACGATTAAAACAATATTGGTGGGTTGCGTCAAATTGGTAATGTAAAAACTTTATAAGGAAGTGCCGCATGAACCAACTACATACAAAATTTGTGTTAACTTTTACGCTATCGAGAACGTTAAAAAGCTCTCACTGAATGATGGCTAGCGACCGTGAACACGTTGCGTTGCTATAAAGACATAGCAACGATGGGATTTTGAAAAAAATATTGGTCACTGTTTGATGGTATAGTGTCGGTACAATTCTGTGTATAACAAAATATGAGGTTAGATTCATTCGCGAAGCAGTTGCTCTTGAGTTGTCAGATCTCCTTTGGAGGCGCTCGGGCAGCTGTTAGCAAAACCCATCCCTTCTGGCTGAGCCTTTGCTCGTCCACCTGTCCTGGTGAAACTGGAAAGGCCACGAATAACCCTTCCTTCTTCAATAAAATATTTGTGAGGAACTGAACACAATGATCAAGAAGCTTGCGAATTAGGCGTTGGTTAACCGCTTGTCTGGTTTGAGGTAATCATGCAAGATGGTGGTAACTTTTTTTTTTATTACTTAGATGGATGGACGAGCTCACAGCCCACCTGGTGTTAAGTGGTTACTGGAGCCCATAGACATCTACAACGTAAATGCGCCACCCACCTCGAGACATAAGTTCTAAGGTTTCAAGTATAGTTACAACGGCTGCCCCACCCTTCAAACCGAAACGCATTACTGCTTCACGGCGGAAATAGGCGGGGTGGTGGTACCTACCCGTGCGGACTCCCAAGTGGTCCTACCACCAGTAAATCTACTTAAACATGGCCATAATCTACTTAAACCTGGTCTATTTAAACATACCAGTATCTACTTAAACATGACCACAATACACCCTAGTACTAGCAAAGAAAATACCCGCAGTATATACGTCTTGAGACACGAAGTCGAAAATTCCAACCAATTGAATTATAAAAAGCTGCAATAAAATTGAGGCCAAGTCATCGAGTTCCTTCCCAAAGCAATAGAAATTCAAGGTAAGTTACTTTGGGCTTCTTAAAAGGAATTCGGAGACAGTTGTGGTGAAATAAAATTAGCGATGAATTTATTAAGCGGCAACTTTGACAAAATCATTCGGGCGTAACTTACTTGGCTATATTTAGGTGATTAATTAATAGAAAAAGTTTTGTGAAGAGAAGAAAATTTCGTGGGTATAATAAATTAATTAAGTTTTCTTAAGATTTTTTGTTTAATTATTTACAAGTGCTTTTAGTCAATGCTGATAAATAAAAATGGGAAAATTGTGAACCATGAGTATTACGGTTAAGAGGTTGCTATTATACATTCCTTATTATATTATGGTAGTATTTAGTTATACCATACCCATCTGGTAATACAGTGTTACCAAAGCCTATACATATCATAGCTTGATGTTTTAAAGGCAGCTTTTATTTAACAAAATGTTCACATCAAGTTTTAGAAAGCTCGACTGACTGCAATTTACTTACATGTGACGTAATATACTTTTGTTAAGAGTTATGTAACGTAAATATTGTATCATACACTATTATTTATCGGGTTATCGTACAGACTAAACGATATAGACTTCGTTTATACATTACATTACATTATAAGAAATGTAACGAAATAACAATTAATCTAATTTTTTTATTGCCCTTGTAAGACTTCAGCAATACCAGGCGCTGAGCCATGCCGCTGCCTATCGAAATATAATTCATATAAAAAAATCGATAAACATACATGACATCAAAACTAATGTTACTTAATCATTTCTAAAGAATATTACATACTCGACCCACTAAAACCGGAATATGAAGAGTCTATAATAAGCATTGACTCGGAATATGTATATGTCGCAGACGGTCCTTAGTTTAATAGCTAAACGAAACGCAGCACGATTCCCGAGAGATGGCACCACGATTGCGGTATCGTCGGAACTCGGCTAACTTCGTGCTACGACAGAGCTTAGCCGATGGAGGCGCGTAGACGCCATCACACTTACCAACCGGCCTTCTTGAAGAGCGGTGCTTCCGTCCTAAGAACTGTCATAAGTTTCGTCTGCTAAACTCAATCACCCTATTCACCCCTATAATGTCTGATGATGGTGTTAATAATTGTGGCTTCTCCAACATATATAATGGTCAAGTTTGATGTTTGGTATTTACCATTACCCTAATATGGCGGATAAAGCAACAAAAACAAAAACGATAACATGTCTACCACAACTCTGCGACTAATATAGTAAAAGCCATTACCACCACCCTGCCTATTTCCGCCGTGAAGCAGTAATGCGTTTCGGGCATGAAGGGTGGGGCAGCCGTTGTAACTATACTTGAGACCTCAGAACTTATCTCAAGGTGGGTGGCGCATTTACATTGTAGATGTCTATGGGCTCCAGTAACCACTTAACACCAGGAGGGCTGTGAGCTCGTCTATCCATCTAAGCAATAAAAAATAAACCTTATATTGCAAGAGAAAGGTCCCCAAAATAGATGAGGTCTTTTTGTGATACCTCCACTAAATTTGTTGGTAAATGTTAGCAAATATGTTAGTTGAATAAAAGTCGCGTGATTTGTACCGAAAAGGGCATGTTATGAATCGCTCCTAAATCGAGAGTCATGGTATGAATAAATTGCTAAACACTACCTGCCGTAACCGGAGTTGGGTCGTTTGTAGTGGACGAAGGCCCTAATGTCCAACCTTTTCGTTGGTGATTCAATGTTGTAAGCTAAAGCGATTGTTTGACATCTTGTCGGAAATTTACTTTGTTACTAAAACGGGTTGTGTTGTTTTAATAACTCCTCAAAGTAGGCACTTATCCTAAGTGTTCGATTTTCTGGCCAAGGTCTATGTCAGATATTATCTGCCTCTTGATTTTCTGTGCAAATGCTCACTATTAGCAAAACGATAAATCATAGCCACAGCATGGCCAATAGACTCAGAAGCTTATGCGTCATACAAATGTCAATCGTCGCATTTCTTTATAATGAGGTAGGTATTTATTGGTAGGTAGGTAGGTAATTAGTCGCCATGATAAACATCAAAATCAGAAGGCTATCTAGATCACATCAGACCCCATGTATACATGCTAGCTATTATTAATGGTGTGATAGGAACCGTGCTTAATAATCCACCGCCACATAGTCTAAGCAAAAGTGCTCCGTAAAGGTCACGACCCTCAGCACTGAGGAACTTGAGGAAAAATTGGTCAATCTGGTTAATAGTCGCTTTTAACTTGGCACCTCCCAAAACATGGAACAAGTCATGTGACGCGACCTCTGCGGTTGCTTTTACTTAAAGCGGCCCCACATTAAGAAGCTTTCGCAGTGTCAGTAAACTAACCCTTTATGTTACTGAGACTCGGGTTGGGTTCGCGGTGTCCGAGTTTGGGAATCTGAAACTGTACACGCTTGTGTTTGCTGTTGTCAATCAGAAGTCATGTCGATTTTTGTGAAATTACCCTTAATACATTTAGGGTCTATTATGAAGAAAATATGCGGGTCGCATAGAGGTCAAGCGCGCCGTAGGCAGAATACCAGCCAGATGGTAACAGATCTAGTAAGAGAAGCACTTGTTGGTAGTCTGTACCATGCGGTCCAGGCCACCCATGATCGAACACACTGGAGGAACGTCACATGTGGTCGCGATCCTCAGCAGTGAAGGAACAAAATAGAAGAAGAAGAAAATGTCTTCAAGAAATAATTTAGAAAGCTCTACATTGAGAGATAAAGATCGTTAGTGTTTTGACACAGATAATGCTGTACATTTCGTGGTCTTTACGTAGAACCAACGGTTTAGCTAAAGATACGTTCTCGACGTCATCCAACGAAATAAGTCTTGTCTTATTTAAGCTTACTTTTACGGCTTAAATATTAGTTTGTGATTTTCATTTTATTATTTCTGATATTTTGAATATTGTATAGTTATCGTGGTTACGGTTACGAATGATTAAGATTTTGACCGTAAAAATTTAAATTTAGTGCTAACTGCTATTTAATTTTTTATAAAAGGAAATTTTTATGATTTACTTCTAACACATGTTCATCAATCCCCAATTTTTCCGAAAGCCGCAACGTTATCTTGTTCAATTAACGAACCATAAAAAATATTAATACTCCATTTTGTACTAAGTAACATTCTTTAGTCTTAAAATATTACGAATCAAGTGCAAGCGTCCTTATTGTCATCCCTCCTGGAGTCTGGATATTTAATAGCGAAGTACTATAGTCCCGTGGAGACTGGCGTTTTAAAAATATTAGGTATTTTTGTTGGTTGTTGAATCATTCTGAAAATTAGCTAAAGCTTAGGTAACGCAAATAGTTTTTAGAACTCATCACAACCTAAACGCCACAACCCACATTGACAACGTCAGAGATGCTCCACTCTTCAAATTTGAAAGCATGGTTGCTTTGTGGCACAAATGGTAGTAGTAATATTTCTAAAACACTCCAATGTGAAAAACCGCTCGAAATATTCATGAATCACAATACTATCGGAAAGTTATAGGCTTCTTGAGATAGCTTCGCCGTAACATGAAGCTCCTTGATGTTCCTTAGTAGCGGTCGTTAACTAGCATTAGGTGGGGCGTACCATTTACGTTTTAAAACTATAAAAAAAAAAGTGCGTGCGTACAAAGTACACATGTCAGAAATGAAACTTTTTTGGTGAACTAATTTATAAGTCTTGCTTATATTTATACAAATCTAAAACTTTAGATTTCCGAGACTTAGCGGAAGGGAAAAAGGAAGATAATAATATATTATGTTCTCGCCAAAAGTCTGTCAAATGTCAATCTTTTTTTTTTTTTTTAAGAGATTTTATGACCTGGTAACTAAGACCTTTAAGTCATGTCTTATTTTACTTTATATTCTTAATTTTATGAAAAATGATAATATGGAGTGAAATGAAATGAAGATGATTAATTTGAGACATTAATCAACTGGGATGAAATTTAATGAAATGAAATGATATGGGATGAAATATAATCGCAGTAAAATGGTGGTCATTTACTGAGATTTTTTCAGTGGACTTTTTGGAGGAACCTGAGAAGTTACGTCCAGCAGCTTTGTTTCATTTTCCCACATTTGTGCACTTTCACAGATATTAAGCAGTTAATAAACCACCATTATTACACATTTAAACCTGAAGAAACACTAAATAGACAAAATAAAACAAATCACACAACTTCACTCCTCGCGTTCCCGCCAAAAAGTCAATGTCAATCTCAAACCTCAGTGTTGACAGTCACATTATGCTTAGATTTCTAAATTGTAAATGACTAATATTTTGCCAATTGAATTGACTAATTTAATTTCATGCTATTTGATTAATGTTCCAAATTCTTTTCATTTCATTTCAATTCCTAATAACATTTTTCACAAAAAAATTATAAAATATTAGGCTGTATGGTATGATACATTTGCCTTTCCAGTTGGAAAAATACAACAACTACTACTACTGACATTTGACAAGTACTTAATTTCAATAGTAGTTTGATGTCACTTCCGATGCATACCTGCGTGACGTTCTGTACAAAATTTTACCCTCATGCGCCTAAAGAAGTTTCACTTCAAATATATTTTCTAGACCAAACTAACTAAATGAGAACTACTAATCTCTTCATGACCGATAAATTTGTTGTACACCCCAAATTTCTGTTTCAACGAAGCAAACGAAATTCCTGTAGCAATTTCATCAGAATAACAAAGCAAGCCATCGACAGAAGTACGTGGCAAATTTTATTAGCTGTACTCCGGAACGATAAATCCTACCGCAATGCGGAATGTCTCTTCGACAATTTGTAAGAATTAAAAGCGCATTCACCCGGACTCTTATTTGTTGGTGTAGCTGAGTGTAAATCAGTAAGTCAATATTCGTTTTCTATTAATTTTGTACGGGCATAAAAATATTCTAGCTAGATGGAGCGACGACCTGCGGAAGGCGGCTGGCAGTGACTGGATGCGTAGAACCGAAGATCGGGTTCAGTAGCGAGCTCACAGGCCACCTGATATTAAGTGGTTACTGGAGCCCATAGACATCTACAATGTAAATGCGCCACCCACCTTGAGATATAAGTTCCAAAGTCTCAGTAACTATACTGACGCCTATACAACGCCTACCCCACCCTTCAAACCGAAACGCATTACTGCTTCACGGCAGAAATAGGCGGGGTGGTGGTACCTACCCGTGCGGACTCATAAGAGGTGCTATCACCAGTCCTCACTACCATAATGATTATGATGATAAAAAAAATATTTCCTTCGAAATTTAAGTTCCAAGATTTCCACATACCTCATCGACGCCTCGGGGGATCCAAGGTCTGGCACGCATTTCGGACAAAGGTTGAGTCTGGCCATTCAACGGGGTAATGCCGCCAGCCTCTTGAGCACCCTGCCCGGCGAGCGCAGCGATTTGGGTTCGATTTTTTACATTATCTAGTTTTATTTTTAGTTTGGTTTAAGTATATATTTTATTTAATAGTTTTAAACTATTCTGTCAGTATATAATTAAAAAATATTCGTTTCAGTTTCAAGTAAAAAAATAGATACACAGATACTTTAAGTAGTCCAAGCTCACATACATTGAAATACATTATATTCTTACCTTATCTTATTTTAGTTTTTAAATACCATTTTTCCTAACTTAAAAATGTAATTCAGCTTCTATTAATCTATTTAATTGATGAAGAGTTTCTTTGCCTTTAGCCAACTCTGAATGTCGATCCGGATGATACATAAAATGCATTGTTATCGAAACTAAAGTGCAACTCCGTAGGCTAACAGAAAGTAATAAATAGCTAGGAAGTAGATTTTACCTAAACAATGTGAGATAAGCAAAGCGTGCGAAATCCTAGTTTATGTGATAATTGTTAATGCTCTGATATTGTTAAGCCGGTAAGAGTAACGCCATCTACCACCGAATAATCAAACAAATATAGAAAGATCTAGTAGTATCTAGAACGCTCGAGAAGTACAACGCCATCTATTGTCAGATAGCGGTGCAATGTTCTCGATAATTCCAGGGATGTGGTATCGGCTATAAAAGCGATGCAGGGATGGCACGCAATCAGTTAGTAATCGGAACAATTCGAAGCGAAACAGCGAACGGATCACCTGAAGCGAAGCAGAAGAAGCGAATTGAGAATTTTAAAGTGTTTGTGAAGTGTTTTAAGTGATCTAAGTGATAAATACAGTGTTAACTCGTAATTCGGTAGAATTTTATTTATCCCGAGCCCCAATGCGTAACAATATCTTTTGTTGTTAGCTTTAGACATTCAGTGAGTAGAACCTGCAACTTCTGTGTCCCCAGATACTCTTTTCCCAGATCACCTTTTTCGTCTCTTACTGCTTGTTCCATTCCATCTTATGGTTTCTAAATGCGAGGTGGATTGATACTACTTCAATTCCCTCCACTCGCCAATTTGATTAACACAAGAAATTCTGTGAAAAAAGATAATTGTATGACATTAATTTTATTTTACGTCACCAATTTATGTCTATTTCTAATCTATTATTTGTTTCTTAAGCTTACTCTGTACATGTGGTGTTAAATAAAGAGTTAATATTTTTTATTACTATTATTATTATTAATAAAATTAAAATTATTAAAAGCTCCTAATTAGGTAATCTATTATGTAGATATTCAGTCATTCTCTGGCAAATATGAATCGGTGTGTATTTAAAAGAAGAATACATAAGAGTACAAACTACACAATTATTATCCGAAACGTAAATTTATATATGATTTCTATTTGCGTTAAATATATTCTAGCTCTGTTGTATACGTCTGTGTACAACTTCAAATAAGCTTTCAGTCATTTCGTTTCATTGTTCAAAGTCGACAAAAAAATGATTAATTTACTCTGTGACCGATGCCAAATGTAAATAATACTATAGGCTGTTTTCCTTACCACTTACTGTGGAAGTTTGATTAATTTTAAGCTGGGATTCCAGAAGAATTCCAGGATTTTGTAAAATTGTTGTGTAGCTTTCTTAGCTCTGTATAGTGTTTCTGTTTTGTTGGCGGTCCTATTATTGCCTACTAATTCTTTAGATAATACATTAATGTTACATTTTGTTTTTAAGTACCAGTATGCTGTGTATTTCTGCTGGGGAGCAGTAATGAAAAGTCAGATAACCTAAAATATATTTTTCGACCTCATACTTTCATCATCGCCATCCGCCTTGAGAGATGAGGTCTCAACTATATTATTATAAATATGAAGAAAAGAAAAGGAAGTCGTCGTGGCCTAAATGATAAGACGTCCGGTGCGTTCGTATATAGCGATGCAACGGTGTTCGAATCCCAGGCGGGTACCAATTTTTCTAATGAAATACGTACTTGACAAATGTTCACGATTGACTTCCACGGTGAAGGAATAGCATCGTGTAATAAAAATCAAACCCACAAATTATAATTTGCGTAATTACTTGTGGTAGGACCTCTTGTGAGTCCGCACGGGTAGGTACCAGCACCCCGCCTTTTTCTGCCGTGAAGCAGTAATGAGTTTCGGTTGAAGGGTGAGGCAGCCGTTGTAACTATACTTGAGATCTTAAAACTTACATCTCAAGGTGAGTGGCGCATTTACGTCGTGGATGCCTATGGGCTCCAGTAACCACTTAACACCAGGTGGGCTGTGAGCTCGTCTACCAATCTAAGCAATAAAAAAAAGAGAAAAGAGTTAAAATCAGAGCCGCTGTGTTCTAAGCGTTTGATGATCAAAATAAAAACAGATCGGTTTGTGTTAGCAAACTTTCTTTCCTCTTTCTCATCGCAGGTCAAGAAAGGCCACCCCAAAGCCACAAATGCAGGAAAAATTATTATGTAATTATTAAAGTATTTAAAGTAAGTTTCGGTAAGCAACTTCTCGGGGTTACAACCCAAAATTTTGTATCTGAAGAAGCAACATCGAAGCAAATTGTTTGAACAGAATAATTTTCGTGCTTCAGTTAGAACGAACTTTGTAATTGATTTTCATAAGTTTGCGGGAACTTGGGTAATGTTTTTTTAAGTCGAAATATCTCGGACGTCGTCTCTGAGATTTCCGATATTTTTTTGGTTAAGCTTTTTAGCTAAATAATACGGCTTATGTAACGTCGTGTGATGCTATCAAATTCCAATCTCTGGGAAGTTATCAATTTTTTTTTGTTTAGAAAATACCAAAATACTTCGACAACACAACAATAAAAATCATTTTTTTTATATTTTTTCCTACCTATGTTGATAGCCTTGAGAGGCTTTTCAGCTTCACCCTAACGTTTGTAGGTGAGCTCACGGGGCTCAAACCGGAGAGTTGCTAACACTGACCCTAGCAAGAGCAGTGCTTCGCAGAATCTACCACCGGATCGGAAATGCGACCCACTGAGAAGATCCGGCCAGAAACTCAGTGATCTATGTCTGTCGGTTGACAAAAATCAATAAGACTATAAAAGTAGTAGAACGTGTACTCATATTTTTATGGTAATTTTAATTGCGATACTCAATTGTTCGTTTAGATAGCACGAAACAATTAAATTATTTATTGGTTTTAATTGGATTGCATTTGTATAATGAGAGCAGCCATGCTATTGTTAACAATTAAAAAAATAATTAAAGATTCGATTCTGCTTTGGTTTGTTTTCGTAATTGCGTTGTTCGCGGGTGAGTGTTGACAGGAAATGTTTGTAGAATATCTGCGCATTTTAATGAGAAAGTTAATGCGGTAAATTGCAACTTTGCTTTTTTTTAAATCCTGGTAACATTATGAGGTCACGAATAAATAAAATCTTCCGATATTAAGCTAGAGCCCATAAGCAGCTCAACGCGGATTTTGTCGTCCCCTTGCATTTTAAGAAGTTGAAAGAAGGGTAAAATGTCTTTGATATTAGAGTGCATAGATGATAGCACTTAAAAACTCAATGTAATGCTCAACATAAATAGGAAGGTATTTTATGAAGATTTTATTGATTAGATGGTTCGAAGAATTGAATAATTGGTTGGAGATTAAATTGAAGGTACTATGTACAGACCAAGGGGAATTCATAGCACGACTACTGTTTTTCTTTGGCGTCACATCGCTCGATACGAATATGCCAGGCGCTTAATCCATTAGGTCGACGACAACTTCATTCACTATTTGTTTATTCCCAACAAGTTCACAGTCCACCCAGTGTCAAGGCCGATGCTCACCTTGAAATCAATAGTCTTGAACGTCGTCGGTTTGAGCCCCGTATGCTCACCTACTTGTTAGGTTACGCTGACATAGCTTCTCAAGGTTAGCAGCTTAGGTAGGAAAAATAATAATGCTGAAATTGAATAGTCAAATACGAGAAATAGAACACCTCGCCATTGTTCTTGGCTTCTAGCTAAAAGCTAGCACATCAGCCCTTCACTCCGAAGACTACATACGACTATTTAGAATGATCGTTCCGACCCACACCAACCGTTATCGATCATAAGATAAGGTTATCATGTATTTTTAGGAACCCATCAGCTGAATTATACAGAAAGACTTGCGCGTTACCACTACTTAAAAGAATACTTCAGCATACAAGATCCTTACGAGTTGCCGCTCAACCGTCCGCCATACGACCTTGAATTTATTTACGATTGCTACTGCCCCAGAGTGTATTGGCCTGCATGCGGTGAAGACAATGTCACGTACGTAAACGCTTGCATCATGAATTGTATCAACAAGACTAGCTTCAAGCGGTTCGGGCCTTGTATTACATATTAAGCTAAGTACTACGTTAAGTAAGTCGATTAAGTTGAAAAAATAAATTTTATTATGGAACAATACATTTTTTTTACGACCCATCTTGTAATGAGTGGTTACTGTTATTATATACTAAGCCTGGCCATAAATACTCTTACAATTAAAAATAAACAAAATATTACATTTGAATTTGGAATCTGTCATTTTTATATGATTGCTGAATGAGTTTTCTCATTTTGGCGCCAATATATTGTACAATATTTTGCGATATTAAAATGGAAAGGGGTGATAAAGAGAATCGAATCGCTGTGATTGCATTACACAAAGTAGGTATGGAGCCAAATGCAATTTTTAAAACTCTCCATACGCTTGGTATTAGTAAAATGTTTGTGTACCGGGCTATTAATAGGTGCAATGAGACCTCCTCTGCTTGTGACAGAAAAAGATCTGGCCGTCCACGTAGTGCTCTTACGAAAAAGGTGGCATTGAATGAAATTATCAAACTACTAGCGACCCGCCCTCGCTTCGCTTCGGAAACATTAAAACACACATGAAACCAAAAAAATAATTTTTTTTTTTTTTTTAAAAGTAGCCTATGTTCATTAGGGACAATGTCGGCTTCTAATGGAAAAAGCATTTTTCAAATCGGTCCAGTAGTTTCGGAGCCTATTCGAAACAAACAAACAAACAAATCTTTCCTCTTTATAATATTAGTATAGATTAGCTGTTATGGTGTACTTACTTTTCGTATTCAAAATATTGTTATTTAAATGCTGATTTTAAGCCCTGAAGAATGCATTAGTAATTTGAGGCGACTTATGCGTACCAGTATTAAAATATTTTAAAGTATTTTTAGAGCTATATTTAGAGCCCCTATATAAACCTATAGTAGGACTACTCTATTGTGTCTACATAAAGTTCATCGCCTTTCATTTAAGACTTAAAGATCTTAGATAGGGTATAAGCAACATACTGTAAATAGTCAGAAGTAGTCTTCATCGATTATAACGTCTGCGTTTGTAATCAATTAAATGTCCAATAATCCAGTATTTTTGTTAATATCTAATAAAGGATTGAATGAAATTATCGAACTAAAAGGATTTTTTTTAAGTCCAATAAATTTCAAATACCATCAACAAGGTGTCACGTCCGCCTTTTAACCCGTACGTAATCCATTCGAGCTGTGACTAAAAGGTCAGAAAGGGTCAAAGGGCAAAAGGATTCCCGACAGAAAGCGGCTCCCTATGAATATCTGCAGAAATTCATTCGTACACACCGTATTGTAACAAAAGTTTTGTTTTTGCGTTTTCTTACTATAGAAATATCTCACCATCAAGACGAGCTGAATATAGCTAGGCCTTCAGCATAAGGACAGGTAGAACTGTCAGCTTGTAAGTGGCCTACCCAGCGTGCGCCTTCCGGTAGCTTCATGGCTCCAGCTTCTATAGCTTCTTCTATATAACTGGTGGTAGGACCATTAGTGAGTCCGCGCGGGTAGGTACCACCACCCTGCCTATTTCGGCCGTGAAGCAGTAATGTGTTTCGGTTTGAAGGGTGGGGCAGCCGTTGTAGCTCTACTTGAGAACTTAGAACTTATATCTCAAGATGGGTGGCGCATTTACGTCGTAGATGTCTATGTGCTACAGTGACCACTTAAAACCAGGTGGGCTGTGAGCTCGTCCACCCATCTAAGCAATAAAAAAATTAAATAAAAAAATATTATACATTACCAGCTTATAATTAAATTTATTATCCTAAATTACATTAGTTCTCTTATTTGTAAGTGTATCGTATTAATTACCGAACCAGAACTTTGCCGAAAATCGGAATCTCATCGACGAAAATTCCGAATAAATCTTTTATAATATTATATTATACAAGAGCTGTATGAGATAATCCAAGGATCGTGCTCAGTGACGTGCGTCCAGAAATGGATCTCTATAGGCCGATGATATTTGAGGCCGTCAGTGCAAAAGGGGCTTAACACACAATTTTTCATATTCGAGCTTATATATTGCAATTTATTTAAAACATAATAAATGTTGATGCAAAACCAGCCTATCCCCAGTCTCATCCATAGAGAACAGATGGCTTTGTAAATATTATTTTTGTGCGTATTGTTTTTGCCTACGAAGCAGTGTACAAGTAAATTCCAACATCATTATCTCCATACTAACTATGATAAGCTTAGGACACTTTTGCGCTGGCTGCCTCATTTATGATATTATGATATGAATATTAAATTTATATTAATATCGTATAATTATACTTAATATAGACATAAACTTATATTTGCAATATCAACAACTTGATACAACAAGTTCGGTCGAATGATCCCTTAAAATTGGAAAAACCCTAATAAAAGTTCGAAGATTCGTAACGATGTAAATCAATTCACTTTGACGGGATCTCTTTCTATGTTCTGCTCGTGTCTCATTTGAATGACAGGCCACGATCAAAAAATTCGGATGCCAGATTAAGGAAAAAACATTATTTATAAATTGGTTTCTCTAACACTGTATTATTTTTAACTTTATTGTCTAGTAATAGAATATATAAATGCTATCTATTATGTTTGATACTATTTGCTGATACTTTAACATTTATGAACCGACTACCTATTTCCCTTGCACTCCGTCCACGTGGAATTGTTACTTGGGCATAACGCTAAATTTTACCCGCCTCTTCATTTACGCAGTGGAAGCTCTCAAAAGGGATTAAAACCCCGATTTTGAAACATTATTTATTGGTGCTGCGCTTGCATTGGTTTAAGCGTGATGTTATATAGCCTTCCTCGATAAATGGGCTATCTAACACTGAATTTTTCAAATCAGACCAGTAGTTCCTGAGATTAGCGCGTTCAAACAAACAAACTCTTCAGCTTTATAATATTAGTATAGATAAAAGAGCTTACAGCTCACGTGCTTTCCAGCTACCGAAGCTCATGTTTAAAAAAAAACTTTCATGCGTAATTCAGTTTGAGTCACATACCAGTTAAAAGCCTGTTTAAGAACATACCGTTCTTCAAACTGGAATTCTTCATTACTAGGCGACTAAGATAGGGATTATGGTGTTCAAGTAACTACGCGTTAACAGCATATTCCCATAAAACTTATAGGAGAAGTGGAATGTGGATTGTTAAGTTCGTTCATCATATGCTCTGGTAAAATTAGATAATTTGCTATGCCACCACCGGCTTGCTCAGCGTTGTTACAGAAAACGATATGAGGTTTCGACAAACTCAGTCCAGAAAATTGTGATTTGAATCAAAATAGCGGCGACTTTCCGATGCCTAGTTTAGCTTAAGGAATTGCTATAAAACAGCTACTAATCAATACACTTACTTCCATTACTGTAAGAATATCTGCAACAGTATCAGCAGATACAACAGATCTGCCAAACAGTGCATGCCGTATTGTTACGCTGGTAAGAATAACGCTATTTGTCATCTAATAGCAGAAACGAATGTCTAAAGAACTAGTAATATCGAGAACGCTCGAGAAGTGTAACGCCATCTATGATCAAATAGCGGAAACACATATCGAAATGACTCGCCCTATCAGGAATGTTCTCGGTAATTGTAGTTTTGATAATTGTAGTAGAATTGTAGTTGTGTCGACCATAAAAGCGTTGCTGAGATGACATGAAGGCAAGTAATGGGATGTACTCGAAGCGAAACAGCGAATGGATCACCTGAAGCGAAGCGGAAGAAGTGAATTGAGAATTTTAAAGTGTTCCTTAAGTGCTCTAAGTGTTGAATAGAGTTTTAATTTGTACTTCGGTGAAAGTTTTATTTTCCGCGAGCTCCAACGCGGAACAGTATTTAAAAAAATCACGCATTTCTTTATGCTACATTCAGACAAACGATGAGTCAGGCCAATATTTTTCTATACAATCTATATACATCTGCGGGAAGAAAATATGCATCTCGCAATTGGTAACCCCAAAAACTCCATTTGTCTGACAGACGATATAAAAAAAAAATTAAAAACAAAAACAGAACCATCATAAATATTTAGTGCGAAACTTTCTTAATCGCCAATTTAATTTCGCATAAAACTCAAATAACTCGGAATGGAAGTAATTAAGCAAAGTGTCATAAAATTAGCAATTAAAATTTTAATGTCCATATTAAGACTGGCTTCCCAGAGCTTCTTAAAGCGCTTGCAATAAAATGGGAACAATAAATTTCAGAAAATTTATTGGCATGTGTGAGTAATGTTTTAAGTTTTGATCTAATTGTACTCAATGTGGAGATATTTTGATTAAAGTAAGATAACTAGAAAGTGCAGCTGTGTTTCCTAAAGATTAGAGTCCTTTGATTCAGCTTAATGACAGCGATGAAAGCTAGCAACAGTTTCGCGATACCTTTTAGATTTATTAAAGTGAAACTTTTCTTACACCGTCTCAAACTTTTTCGTTTGTGTGTTGCATGTCGCGTGACGCTCGGCCGCGAAGTAAGATATAATAAAGTGAAAGGTGCTCGTCAGAGCAGTCAAGGCCAATATGGCGGCGGGTTCAATAAAAATATTAGTTGGAGACTTCGTCTACTTTTATCCTTTCCCATTATCATTCCAATTTTCCAAGTATAAAATTAAGATTGATAAAACGATGTTTATACCCTTAATGGAATATGATTCCAAAAAGTTTTAGTTAAATGTCTATAATGTGAAAAAAAGTTTCACTTTTACGAGGTTTCATAAAACCACACAATCCTTTTTTATAAGTTTTAATTTTACCTCTGCCATTGCCGGTCCCAAGCCCGGACGAGAAAAGAGGAGGGTTGGCGTCGGTATGCCACCCACCCGGCCGTAAAAATATAATGCCGGGCAACGGGTGGCGGTCAACTAACCCGAACTAGGGCTTCAGTAGCCCAGAGGAACTAAATCGCCTCTGAAAATCTGCTGTGGAGGGACGCGGGAACTCACCAATAGCAATTTTCCCAACCTTTACGTGTGTATTCCGTAAAGGTCATGATCCTCAGCACCGAGGAACACGACGTATGGAGGAGGATGAAATTTAAAACTTTAATAAAATTATCAAAGAAAGATCAAACACGGTACTGGCTATGATAACCTACATCTCGTTCATTAAAAACGAGTCACGAATTATATAATTTGGTTAAAAAATCTACACTACTATTACTACTTACTCTTTTTAAATCAAATCGAATGAAATACAGAAGTGCGTTTGTTACGTTTTCATGATCAAAACACGAATCGATTTCGATATGATTTGATCACTAAGACAGAACTAAGACCGCGTTCAAATTCACTAACTAGTAAGCATATACCCAAGCGTTGTATGGCTTAGTCCAAACGGAATAGCTTGCGAGTGAAAGTTGATACATAACTAAATATCCTTTCTTACAAGGCCCCTCTCAAACATGTAGATGTTTTGGATGTAGACTTAAATTGCTTATAAAGTGTAGTGTTCTTTTTGTTGACAATAGGTACCACATGTACATATGTATAATGTTTTTATGAGTATTATTATGATGACTAGCTTTTAAATGTGCCTCATATTCACTTCAAATCGTGGTATTGATCTAGAGATCAATTACCACTATACCACAGGGTCCCCGTTAGATTCCCGGTCGAATTCTTCTGTACAAAACATTGATATCGATCTGAGTGTATTTTTGACTCGAAACATCAGAATCTATAGCCGCACGTAAAACCGATTCTTGGCATGGCGACGTATGTGTTGGGAAACGCGTCGCCATGCTGTATGATAGTATCTATATATATATATATTTACAGTCACCATCCGCAAGCGACTGCTTCTTAAAATTAATATGTCATTTTTCATTATGCCACACGAATTTCTTGTCGTAAACTATCCTTTTATGCATCTAAATATACCTGTGCAAAATAATATCAATATTTCATATCTACCAACCTTCCCGCGATGGCTCCCAATTTAATGTGCTTCTGATATCCGCCCTTTGAGGAACTGAATGTGCTATATTCGTTTTACTTCTTGTAACTGATGACTCAAGTTTAAATAATTCTTGTTTCAGCTATGATCCTACTGGTTGTAGCCACAGGCTTCCCAATAGAAGATTTTTACGATTTCTTTAACCCGTTCTCGGTCGACGTCAAAGATTTAGACAAATTCGATGTCAAAGATAATTGTGCGGTGTGCCCTAGAGTTTATCTTCCTGTATGCGGTGACGACAACTTGACTTACATCAGCGAGTGTAGATTGGCCTGCGTTAATCAGAACAAATTAAATCGGCTGAATAAAACCGTGAAGATGGTGAGAACTGGGCCGTGTCGGGTGTTCCCGAGTGATTATTAGTCTCGGGAATTATTTTCTTAGAGTATAATAGCGTTATGGAGATGATTGAATACAATTTCAATAATAAAATGGATAAGCAACGAGCTCACGGTGATGTTGATGTTGAGTGGTTACAAACAATCACAGCGCCACCCACCTCGAGGCGACGTATGAATTATTTGCGCCAACAATTACTGTAGATTGGTTGTGCCCCTGACATTACAGATTCATTATTTGTTAGCGACGGTTATTACTTACCAGTAAGTGAGGGGACGGCTTAGATCTGTATAGTATTAAAAATATGTAATGTCCACAATATGATTTTGGTAAATACCTAAATCATTTTGTGGACATATATTTATATCTACTAAATTGCTTCTGCAACGCAAAATATTGACTAAATTTCTAGTAACTGTTCAATTAGTGATTTATTCAATAAAAAAAATTACATAAAATTTATTCAATTTCCTATCTAATTTTTTCTAGGTAGGTTCTACGAGTATTTAATATTCGTCTGAATTAATCGTAGATAAATATTGCTTAGGAAAACATGATTTACTTACCGCACCAACGTAAAGTCTTGTTTCAGGAATTATATTAAGTCGTAGTGCAATAAAAATAAGGTTCGAAACTTGCTAATCAAAATCTTTTCTTCTTCTGTATTTGTTAAAGGCCTTGAGTTTGTCTGTAGTTTATGAGGCTTCATACGCAAGGTATCACCAGACTTATTTCTACGTCAATCTCATTTCTCAATATGAGGAGCATTTCATGTGACATGCATCTTATCCGGTGAACAATTGATGATACCAAGTAGAACATAACCGAATCTAACAATGCACAACTTTTTTTCTCCTACCTATACACCAGTAGCCTTGGGGGCTATTCCAGCTAGCCAAGTCAACACAATATTAAAAAAGGTTCGTACCAAAAAGTATACATAATATGCTTATATATTCAGTTAGATTTATCGTAATGATCAGATACGTCACAAAGTAAATTCATTATATAATTCGAATATATACCCTAAAACAGAGCAACGAAAGCAGGAGGATCTTTTTTCACTCGAATTACTTTCAAACGTTTAACAGTCAAAGGTTTTGGAATTTAGGCCTAACCCAAAACAATTACAAAGACAAACAGCACGTAGTCGAAACATAAACGCAGAAGAACCAATGAGATAAACTTTTCTTTATTCCTACTGGAAGAGCAACACTGTGGGAAATCATTAAAATTATTTTCCTTACAAAATTTGGTTTACTTGCAAACGTCACATTCAGTTAACTAGGTAATGAAGATCTAAAAAATATACAGCATTTATTCGGAAGCAAAGTTTGAAATATAACCGGAGTAGAGTTCATCCATACTACCTGGAGTCACTACGGTCATCCACAGTGCGTTTCCAGAGATATTTTTTGCCACGTACCATCCGGCTATGGAATGAGCTCTACGGTGTTTCCCGAGCGCTATGACATGTCCTTCTTCAAATTCAAATTAAAATTCAAATTCAAAATCATTTATTTCAACTTGGATGTCATCAAAAACACACTTGTTGAATGTCAAAATGTAAAAGAAAATGTTAACTCTACCACTACACTCTACTCTACAAACGAAGCTTGTGGAGAGTATTAAGTGGTAGGCAGCGGCTTGGCTCTGCCCCTGGCATTGCTGAAGTCCATGAGCGACGGTAACCACTTACCATCAGGTGGGCCGTATGCTCCAATATACTGTCACTTATGTTTGTTGATAAGACGCTATGTTTCTAGCTTCAACACGAGAATCAATTGCATAATATTATACCACTGTTGACCGTATCATTTCTTTTTTGCGGAGATGGTTGGAAAAATAATGATAATAATTTCGTAATTATTGGACGTCTTGTGAGTCCGCACGGGTAGGTAGCACCACCCTGCTTATTTCTGCCGTGAAGCAGTGAAACGTTTCGGTTTGAAGGTCGGTGTTAGCATCTACGTTGTTAATGTTTATGGACTCCAGTACTAAACAGCAGGTGGGGCGTGGAAAATTAAAAGGAAGGAAAAAAATCATAAATATATTTAATTTTATAATGTCATAACTAATTTGGGGTAAATTTCAGCAAAATATGAACACTGGCTAACCTCTTCACTACATAGTATGAAACAAAGTCGCTTTCTCCGTCCCTATTATCTCTATGTATGCTTAAATCTTTAAAACTACGCAACGGATTTTGATGCGGTTTTTTTTAATAGATAGAGTGATTAAAGAGGAAGGTTTATATGTATAATAACATCCATTAAATAGTGGAGAAATCAATAATAAATTACAGTTTCCGAAGCGAACCGAGGGCGAGTCGCTAGTAATTAATAAAAATGTATTTTTGCGACTTCGTTTTGCTTGTGTACTATTCGTTTCACTTATCCAAATGAATCAAAATTGCGTTTTCATCAGGGTTTTTGGCATCGCAACGTACACTACAAATATGCTCATTTCACAATACAACATTCACAGCAAGTTGTGGATTAGCTTTTTTTATTAGTGTCACTTTCAGTACATTAGCTTTAGTTCTGTGAACTGTAACGACAAATCTTTTTTTAAGCATTCGCTGTATCGCGCTCTGCTGAGCTTCTCGAATAAATGGGCCATATCTTTGTTATCGGCCATCTTTTTATTCCTTCTGCCCTCCTGTTTGCGTAACTGACAATTTTCAGGTGAATAGTGTTTTTTTTTTAATCCCGAAAGGAAAATAACTGGGAATTTGTTGATACTAAGGGCATCCTATTGTTACCAGTTTCCGTTGATAACTGAACGAGCAAGTCACTGGTTACTTTAACAGTACTGTTGACTTATTTTTGTAGTGAGCACTTGTAGACCCACTTCACGTCATACTCAAAAAGCGTTAGTGTATCCTTAGACCTGAAATATAATTGGACCCGGAATGCGAAAAGGA
Organism: Bombyx mandarina; assembly: GCF_030267445.1. Classification (NCBI taxonomy): domain Eukaryota; kingdom Metazoa; phylum Arthropoda; class Insecta; order Lepidoptera; family Bombycidae; genus Bombyx; species Bombyx mandarina. The sequence goes on from NC_143233.1 coordinate 4,253,342, forward strand.
CTATCCCCTTTATCAAGACCAAAAATATGACGCGATTTATATTGAGTTTTTTTTTATTGCTTAGATGAGTGGACGAGCTCACAGCCCACCTGGTGTTAAGTGGTTACCTGAGCCCATAGACATCTACAACGTAAATGCGCCATCCACCTTGAGATATATGTTCTGAGGTCTCAGTATAGTTACAACGGCTGCCCCACCCTTCAAACCGAAACGCATTACTGCTTCACGCCAGAAATAGGCAGGGTGGTACCACCTCTTCTGAGTCCGCGCGGGTAGGTACCATACCTACCCGCGCGGACTCAGAAGAGGTCCGTCCACTAGTGATCACAATGTTAATACAAGTATTGTTAATACAAGGTTAAATTATTTAAAAAATAAAACAAGCTGACTAATGACCATAAAAGGTTTGTTGGGTGCACAACGAAAGATTTAGGCTATCTCTGTGTGTTGTACAATCGGTGTGTTGTATCTCTAACTGTGTGTTATGTGTTGTTGTATTATGGTCCAAGGGAAATGCAGCACAGCTTATTTTTTATATTTCATATTTCATTTTTTGAAGTCCTCGTGGCCTAACGGATAAGACGTCCGGTGCATTCGTGTTGAGCGATGCGCCGGTGTTCGAATCCCGCAGGCGGGGGTACTATTTTTTCTAATGAAATACGTACTCAATAAATGTTCACGATTGACTTCCACGGTCAAGGAATAATATCGTGTAATAAAAATCAAATCCGCATAATTATAATTTGCGTAATTACTGGTGGTAGGACCTCTTATGAGTCCGCGCGGATGGGTACCACCGCCCTGCCTATTTTTGCCGTAAAGCAGTTATGCGCTTCGGTTTGAAGGGTGAGGCAGCCGTTGTAACTATACTGAGATCTTAAAACATATATCTCAAGGTGAGTAGCGCATTTACGTTATAGATGTCTATGGGCTCCAGTTACCACTTAATACTAGGTGGGCTGTGAGCTCGTCCACCCATCTAAGCAATAAATAAAAAAAATATGATGACCGCATTCGTCATGTGGTTTTCTTGGATTGTAGCTTCAAGCTGGACTGGAACAAATTCTTCGACGAAGTTAGACTTAGTCTGTGGTATACATGACACTTTAGTAAGGCCTACAAAGCTACTGAATTCTGTGCACTCCTTTCAAATTTCATAACTCAGATGTTTGCGTTTATTTCGAACTGAAAGCATTTACGGATTAGAGCATACCCAATATTTCTGTCTCAGATGTTCACTGTATTAATAATGGGAGACCAAATGATCCCTTTTGCGTCCAATCAGTCATGATTGGCTACTGTTTGATAGTTTTCTAGGTCAGTGACTCGGCTCTGCCTCATAAAGGAATCGTTTGAGTTTTTCCAGTTGAATAAGTTGATTGAAAACGAATATTCGCGTAATGGATATTGGTTCTCAGCGTTCCGGTTACTGTGTTTACGCTGATTAAACATGAAGGTACACAAATTGTCTTATAATCAGAGAGCGAGAGAGAGACTTACAATGATTTTTCCGGTTATGAACTAAAGTATGAGAAGATATACGATCTGAGTTTTTTTTTTTATTGCTTAGATGGGTGGACGACCTCCCAGCCTACCTGGTGTTAAGTGGTTACTGGGGCCCATAGACATCTACAACCGTAAATGCGCCACCCACCTTGAGATATAAGTTCTAAGGTCTCAGTATAGTTACAACGGCTGCCCCACCCTTCGAACCGAAACGCATTACTGCTTCACGGCAGAAATAGGCAGGGTGGTGGTACCTAGCCGCGCGGACTCACAAGAGGTCCTACCACCAGTAAAACGATACGAATCAAGTTTTTTCAATAGCCCAATTAAAGTTGTTGAAAGATGACGAGGGAGCAGCTAAAATAGGCTGCCACCGACGACAAACGCCAAGCCACATCAACAAATACTTTGTTATATGTATATATTTAGGCTTGTAGCGGAACTACATCACGAGTGCATGGATAAATGCCGTACCTAAGCGTACTCCATTTCTTGACGTTGGAGAATCCAGTTTAGAGTTACCATGGGGATTAGGTCAAGCTATGTTGGACTCCAAGATGAATACCGACTAAGCCCCATTGACGGCCGATCCCCGCCCGATATGGAACTCGGGTCAAGGTAGATAGGAGCGATCCCATGGTCAATACTGCGAACGCGTGACTCCAGCGAGATGTCAAGCGGCGGTTTTGTCGAGGCGATAGTAAAAAACTCGACGTCAGCTGTTACGGTATGGCAGCCAAAAAAGTCGGCAGTGCTGCCGGTGTCCCGAGTTACCCTGCTGGGCCAAAACCCAACTCATTCTGAAAACAATAAGAATTTAAAAATCTAACAATACTGTAGCAATATATTAAAACTCAAAACTTCGCTAAAAATATATTTATAAAAAGAAGAAATTAAATTTGTTCAACTTCGAACATTTATTTCTTAAGTCAACAATGTAGTTGAGGATTTCTTTTCAGTTTTTATTCCTGCAATAAAAAAAATATATTCTTTTTTTTGTAAAACATAATATTACGTACACTGTGGGTCTTTTGTATGAAAATCGTCGAATCTCGTTAAAACTGCAAACTTTTCTAAAGTATCACACTTTGTGTCTGGCAAGTTCTTTTAAGATTCTAATAAAGAGTCTAATTGCATTGGATACGTTTACCAGTAAAAGCAATCCAGAAATTAGTGATATATTTTATTTGTTTGTTTTAGATCCAGCCTTTTCTTATAAATATTTGAATTTTGTTTTTTTCTTTCTTTTCAAAACCTCCTACCCCTAGTTGTAAATTTAGGCTCATTGAAGATCACAATTAAATATCATAAACGTATTAGAGAGCTTAAAATAATTTAAGTCAATTACATTTTGGGATATAAACTCCAAAGCTTTCCGGTTGAGTTGAATTCAATTTAAATTGGAATGGTTGTTGTGAAATCTGATGTCATTAATGAATATAGGAATGTAGTGGTCCTTTGGCATGACCTTTAAACGTTCTAAGTTTTATAGTCTTGTGTAATAGACGAGGAAGGATAACTTTAAAAAAAAAAAATTTGGCACTTTATCGCTATTATGACATCTACTATAAAGGAAAGAAAACTAATTAATGGCGATATAAAAGTTGGCTATACGTTCCATTTTGAAAATTTAGAAGCCCGCTACGAAATACAAATTTAAATTTTGCTCCAAAAAGAGCTTCTTTCACGCTGTGTGTTCTATGTTCTGGTAACTTCTTAATACCAAATTGGCACACGAATGTTTGTTATCTTCTTCTTTGTCTGCAGCTTATCCCACTAGGTGGGGTCAGCACAGCGAATTTTCCTATTCTATTCTCTTCTATTAGTTTCATTTCAACACACGCTCCTCTCTCTCTCTCCCATATCGTCATTAACAGACTCCATCCAAGTCTTCTTCGGTCGACCCCCTACCTTGGATTACCATTTCCATAATTCTCCCAATCATATGCATCTTCCCTCTACGCTTCGCATGTCTATACCACGGTAACCGCTATGGCGAATGTTCGCTATAAAAGAAAAAGAAAATACCAATATTATTCACAAACCGAATTCATAAAATGACTCATTAATCCATAATTCCGTTCGGCAATAAACAAACGAAATGAATTTTCATGGTGAATGTTAGCCGCACCGCTCTCGCATGCAACACAGCAGTCACATTAACTTTTAAATTGGCTTCTGGCCAAAATCTAACGTTATGGGTTTGGAGAAAAATAGCATTGTATACTTTCGTGAGTATTCCGAAACATGAAATTGTATCGTAAATTCATGTTTGTTTTTTCAATTCATCATAAAATGGATGTGAAGTAAGTGGCTACTGACGTCTTATCCCAAATTGTGTTCTAAAACAGCCCTTTTAGAACACAATTTGGGATTATATCTTATTTCAAGGCTGTTATTGACTATGATGCCTATGGATATCAATAACTCTTAACAACTGGCCTTGGTCTCCTATTTTCCTTGTACTACTGGCAGTAAGCACAGTGGAGATGCTATTGGTGTTTCTCTACGAGACTAAACCAGATATAGGAGAATCGTAGTGGAACAAAAGATACTGACACAGTCCATAGGATTAGCAAGCTGAAATGGCAGTGGGCAGGGCACATAGCGCGAAGATCGGACGGCGGATGGGGCAGAAAGAGACGATGATGATGATGAATGAGTTAGGATACATAATATAATTTTTATGCAAAATTCTTCCTGTTTTGCGCCATTATAACAATAACAACACGCAGGTTATTGAAGCTATGGATTGTATTTATGGAAATAAAACTGACTAAACAGCCGGGCCATTCTCCCATCCAAGAGTCAAAACTACTATGTACCTAACTGACTTACTGAACGCATACCATATATCAAATTTGGGTAAACAAGGAATTGCATATAGCTTGTCATTGCTAGAACTAATATGGCTGCTGTCATAATGAATTTGGAACTGTCTGTGACCCAATTAAAACAAAACATAATTAAAACTTATTTTAAAGTTTAATCATTTGTTTTTTACTGTCATTATACCATTTCCAATGTTTCAAACACTTTACAATTTTCAAGGTTGCGAACGTAAAATTAGTTTTAATTATGCCTGCGACTCGTGAAAACCAAAGAAAATATTAGTATTTTCAGTTGCAGTAACAGCAATACTTATCCCACAAACGGAAGCCTTAAGGAACGCTACGGGCGAAGAAGTCCAAAACTGGTATATGTCAAGAGTAGAAGACGATTTGCCTTTACTAGATAATATATGGGATTGCGATTGCCCAAGGATCTACATACCGGTCTGCGGTAGTGACAACAAAACATACACGAACGTTTGTTGGATGAATTGCATTAACGTTTTGAGACGGAAGCCACCAGACGATCGAGTCATAGTTAACCATATGGGCATGTGTATTCAATTTCTCGATCCATTTGACTATTAAATGTTTATTAAAATAAATGTTTTGTTCTAATCAATCCTTCATTTGGTTATTAACATTAGAGAGCTTTTAGCAATATTGCATAAACAGATAATAAAATACTAAAGCTCATTTTCAATGATTATATACCTTAAATTTATCTAGTTTCTATCACGACATAATAGCAAGATTGTGGTTATTGATATTAAAAATACCACGAACTATTAAAAAAACTATTAAAACTGCCTAATACAGTACGAAGTGCTGTTTCGGGTTACAAATGCAGTTTTTTATGATGTTCGTAACTATCTATCTGCTCTGCTTTTCTTCTTCTTCCTTGTGCCCCCTTATCCATTCAGACCTAATTTGCGTCTTCTCTTCATTCACCCCATTTACTCCCATGTCCTCTTTTTTGCGCTGTCCAAGCTTTTTTGGGACGACCCCTTCTAGGACTATATTCGAAAGTTAAGGGTAATGTGAGGACTTTGGCGTCTACTGTCAACCAGGGTCTTTTGGCCACACGATAATCTATCTGTTCTGACATAAATAAAAGCAAATAACTATCTATCTTGTCCAATATGTATTGAATATGTTTTTTGTATTATTGTCGGAAAATTATCCATTAATTTCTCGAAAACACTATCACAAATTTATTAGGAAATTTATTGATTCTTAATTGCAGCAGTTACGAATCCAATTTAATCAGTGCACGATAAAACAAAATTTTTCTTTCATTACTGTACTGAAAGTATAAGATACGTTACGATTCATCTAATATATTCATTCTCGTAGCTTTCATATTAGTTTTGAACATTCTTAGACTTTCTCAAATATTGTTACCCGAAGTTCCGTTACTTTTCGAACATTTTTTTAACGATGTACAAAACTTGTAAGTTAAATTGAGTTGCGTATCTTTGTACTCGAGAAAGTCGTTTGTGAATTTTCTTATTTTCATTATGAGAAGTATATACTTTTATATACTCAAGGAATTGCGAAACGACATCCTTCATTTAAGCCTTGAAACATTGTCGACTGTCGCAGTGGGTTTGAAATAGTCGCCCAACGAATAAGATTCCCGTGTACTCATATCGAGTGATGCAACATGTGTGGCTATGGCGTGGTTTAAACCCAGTTTTAATTTAGCAAATATCCACCTAAGACATGTTTGTGAATAACTTTAATAATGAAGCAATAAAATGAATTACTGGACTGGAGACCACGTACCAGTAAGCGCAGCGTTGGACGTCCCCTTGTCCGTTGGACCGAGACTTGCGGCGATATGCTGGGAAAGATTGGATGCGGAAGGCGGAGGATCGTTCATTGTGGCGGACTATGGGAGAGGCCTACATCCAGCAGTGGAGAGATACAGGCTGATGATGGAAATGAATAAATACTAAATCCGATTAACCTATAGATTTTAAAATTATACATGTTATTATAATAGACTTGAATGTCTGCCAAAATCTTGTTTTAATATTTACTAGAGTCAATCGACAACGACAGCTTAGGAAGAAGGTGTGGCTCCCCCAATTCGTTTCCTAGGTATACGACAATTGGGAGATTTTCCACTGAGCTGGTGATATTGCTCGGTAGACCGACGGTCCGAATGTTGTTATTCGGAACTTCTTCTATATATGTAAGCTTATGTTGAAAATGTCGTAAGCGAGATTCAGGCATCTGTCAAATATCTTGTGTTGTACGATGGCTACCTGCCACACCTATTTCAGTCGTGTTATTTTAAATGAAGACCGCTAGTTTTGAAACCCTTCATACTTTTCTCTGTCAATTTCATTAAAAATCACAAGCGACCATGATACTTTTTTATTTCTTCGCAGGCCTAATTCTAGCGCTACTTCTAATATTCACTCAGGAATCAAATCATCAAGTGTTACCAGGCTACGTCAGGCTCCTGCCTCCGTTAACGAAAAAGCTGCCCTGTGAAGAGTGTCCAAACGTTTACTTTCCTGTGTGCGCAAGCAACAACATAACCTATATCAACTTCTGCCAGTTTCACTGTAAGGATGTTAATGCGACGATTGTGAGCCGAGGAATATGTATATTCTTCTGAATAAAATATTTATATTTACGATTTTTTTGTTTTCATATCATTAAGCGGTTATCTATGACACGTCATTACGGATCCTCCCGATCCATTAACGGTGCTTTTAGGTACCACAAGCAACGGTCACTGTCCTCGCCGAACCCGTCGCTTGCAACGAAGGGCTAGACGAGTCAATAAACCCATAGACGCAGCCCAGTGAATCTCCGTCGGATTTTCTCAGTGGGTCACGTTTCGGACCCGGTGATAGATTCTGCGAAGCACTGCTTTTGCTAGGGCCAGTGTTAGCAACACTCCCGGTTTGAGCACCGTGAGCTCACCTACACGTCAAGGAGAAGTTGAAATAGCCTCTCAATAGGTACAGGTAGAAAAAAAAGTCATAAATGACAAGGAAAAAAGAAAAATATAATCTTGAAATCTAAGTTAAAAGTTCAACTTCGAATGTGTATTTTTTTTAATTTAAGACGAATTTTTTTCAGGAACCTTGATTTTTGTAATACGAAATTGTTTCTTTTACTTTAGACATCGCTTGGAGATCACTTCAAGCCTTTCTACCACGGCCTTTCGGCAGGCCTTCAGCAAAAACTGTTTGAACAACAAATCTTAGTGGCACGACGGGTCCACGAGAGGTCCAATCCAGCAGTGGAGGGCAACCTGTTCATGACAATGATGATTGTTAATACGAGCTAGATACGTAGCTAGATAGATAAAAAAAACCAGTAGATTTCATCATCTGATATGGGCCTAGTGAACTCACTCGACCGGGTTCTCTCTGAGTTTTTGTCATATATAGCTTTTCAAATGTGCGCTTTGATTTATTAAGATTCCTTGTGTGATTAAGAATGAAATCCGCTTATTCACTGAACAGCTCTAGTGTAAGTGACAAGCGTATGCTGTATATTACTCCGGACGGTTTTTTTTTCGCTACCTATTCTTTTTTTTATTGCTTAGATGTGTAGACGAGCTCACAGTCCACCTGGTGTTAAGTGGTTACTGGAGCCCATAGACATCTACAACGTGAATGCGCCACACACCTTGAGATATAAGTTCTAAGGTCTCAGTATAGTTACAACGGCTGCCACACCCTTCAAACCGAAACGTATTACTGCTTCATGGCAGAAATAGGCAGGGTGGTGGTATCTACCCGTGCGGACTCACAAGAGGTCCTACCACTAGTAAAATTCTACTAAATCATCTTTATTTGTCAAATCAACGGTTTTGCGTCATGACTTGTACCACATCACAATCTCTACTGAGAAACGACATTTGTACATAGAGATCACTCGATATCGAGTCTCTACTAATCCTACTCTAGATAGTGCTACGAATAAACACTAATTTTAATATTATATAATTATATTCTACTAGTTGACCCGACAGACTTCGTAGTGCCTCAATCGATAAATAAAAAATAATAATTTTGTCTAAAACAAACTTAAAACAAACAAAAGGAATCCATCCGACACATCAAAGGAAAAACAAAATTGTTTGTTTTTATATTATTCCGAGCATTTTCATATTTATTCACCTTTTAAACATTCTCTGGACTTTCACGAATAATTCAAGAACAAAATTAACCAAATCGGTCAAGCCGTTCTCGAGTGTTAGCGAGACTAACGAACAGCAATTCATTTTTATATATTAGAAGATAGAAGATTAGTTTAGTATTATATTATAATTAGCTTAATGGCCCATTGCTTTTGTCAAACAATTGTTGGAACGAAAAGTGAGTAGACTTATTATAAAATACTATAAAGTCTATATACTAATATATTTTAATGCAGAAACCGTAAATATGTCCGATTTTTGTGAAGATCCTTGACCCATTACTAAGCTGTTAAACTACACGTTTGTGCTTGACTGTACCGGGCGAGGATCCCTTTATTTATTTAAAGAATTATCTTTGTGATTGCCCCAACGGAATTCAGTTACCGCCGTCCGCTCTTCGTGTCTTAATACGTTTAACTTTTCCAAGAATCTAATTCTGTCTCTCATTGTTTCGACTTTCGAAGAACAATGTTTTGTTATTTTATGCATTCGTCGGAAGTTTTGGTGTTCTGAAGAGTTGCGTCGAGAAAACGAATAAGTTTGGAGATAAAGCGAAAATGGGAATTTAAATGTTTGGGATTCTTAAAAGAGTAGTTCAGACTCTTTTAATTCAAGGCTTCTAAATTATTTATATGGAGTGAGACAGCTCGTGGATATCATGATAATATCCGACGAAGGGGCTTAGAAACTCAAATCACACATTTCTATGAGCGAACATACTGAGATCTTAGAACTTATATCTCAAGGCGGGTAGCACGTTTACGTTGTAGATGTCTATGGGCTCCAGTAACCACTTAACACCAGGTGGGCTGTGAGCTCGTCCACCCATCTAAGCCATAAAAAAAAGAATTTTAGAGCATATTTCCAGAATTTAAAACTGGAATTAGTTAATTATTGCATTCTTTGTTGTGGGTATAGAAAATAATATATATTTTACACGTCAAATTTGAAGTTACTTTTTTCAGTCTCATTCATTTTAAAGGTAAACATAAAACTGTGACCCTTTAAATAAGCGAAAAGAAAAAAAAAAACGCTATTTAATTCTAAAATAGACAGCGATAAAAAGGACGCGCAGTGACAGATGTCAAAACATAGAAAAGATGAATTTAAACTTTTAAAGTTTAATGGTCTAGAGCATTATTCCGGGTTTTTAGATCTTGCTTTTTTAATTTAACTAAATATAGCCATTTCTTTTGAAGAAACCTTACATTTTAACTAGTAATATTAATTTTAAGGTAAATTTGTCAATTTCCTGAGATTTGTGGAAATCTCAATCAGCTACGTAATAATATGTGTGGCAGTTTTTATTTATTTTATCAGCCAAACATCATCTGCTTCTTTTCTTTATTAGTATAAATCATGTTGTGTATGTACTACATGATTTATTCATGAAAAGTATGTATGGAAAATATATGGGCCAAAATTTAAATAAAAAAATGCGTCATACAGTAAAATTCCTGTAATGATATACGTGAATACTTTGACCTATAAAAATCGCATATCACTTATCAATTCAGCGAGTTTTTTTTCAATAGTACTGACGCAATCAAGATTCTGCATAACGACGGTGACTCTTCTAATACTTCTTTACGACTTGAGCGAAAAATTAGCGCCAAGTTTCGCCATAAAAACCGGAGGAAGCAATTTTCTAATGACCCAACTTCCTCGAACGGTTTTATTAACTGGGAACTTCTAGTAATTCGTCTAATTTATCATGCGCTTATGAATGGTCTCAGTACTTAATTACATTTTAATTAATTTAAAAAACGTCATTGAATTTAGAAAAATATTATGAAGCCAGTCAAAGTTTTGGGTCAAAGGATAATGTTAATGATAAAAGTCTACCCAATCATTGATTAGATGGTGGTTCTTGTCACTTACCTGTCATATCTTTAGTATTAGTATCTACATCTATTTGCCATGACTAGGTACCATCATCTTAACTTTTTAAGCTCTGAACCAAACACCCATCCTGCTTTGATAGGAACAGCAATGCTATAACTGAACTATCAATTCCAAGTCTTAAGATAGACAGTGACAATCAAGTGGGGCAATCAATCTACTTTTTTCCCCTACCTATTGGCTTGTAGCCCGAACGGGTAGGTGAGCTTGGGGGCTTAAACCAGGGAGAATTTGTTAACACTAGCCCTAGCAAGACCAGTGCTTCGTAGAGTCTACCACCGGATCGGATTCTTGACCCACTGAGAAGATCCGGCGAGAAACTCAGCTTCGAGAGTTATTGAGCAACAGATGCGCTTATGGTTAAAACAGTATTTGAATAAAAGTCATAATAAATGAAACAGTATATGGTAGTTCGCTAATTTGAATGTGATAATTTATTTGCAAGAAAAATAGTAGATAATTTTTTATATAAACGTTTCACGGGCAATTAAATTCTCAGGATTTTCGGGTATTTTTAATACTGAAAGAAATGCGTATGGAACAGGAACGAATATATCATCAAGCATCATTAACGAAGATATTGATTCCGATTGGAAATCGAACACGGGTCTTGTAGTACAATAGTCACTTGCTCTTAGATTAGCAAGTCAGTATGGATGCTCTCTAGTCAAGATATTCACGCGTTCCAAGTACATCATTTCGGTTATTCACTTATTTAACTTTCGAGCCGTTGAGAACTTTAGAAACTGCATTAGCTTTGTTTAATGTCTTGAATGTACGCGATAACTGGATTAGTACAGATGGAGGATTCCGAGAAATTTCATTCGGCTTATATCTGTATTTACTTTACTATGATTGAATAAATTTGTAAGGGAGAATCTTTGTAGATTTAGGGCCATTATAAATTATCTTGGGTTATGACTTGACTCAAATGTTTTTATTACTTGATTTTCTGCAGAATGCTTATAAATATTTTCAGCGTCACTAGTAATTTCAATTACATAGAAATTCGATATAATAATTTAATAATAATGGATATAATAATGTGAATGACGTCATACGCTTGGAGACATGGAATGAGCTCCTCTCCACGGTGTTTCCCGAGCGCAATGACATGTCCTTCTTCAAACGAGGCTTGTGGAGAGTATTAAGCGGTAGGCAGCGGCTTGGCTCTGCCGCTGGCATTGCTGAAGTCCATGGGCGACGGTAACCACTCACCATCAGGTGGGCCGTATGCTCGTCTGTCTACAAGGGCAATAAAAAAAAAAAAAGACAAAATTAGAGTACACTACTTTATTTTTGCAGCTCTCCCGCTTTAGTAGGAGAAGTCTAACTTAACTGTCATAATAATTAAGTTGAGTTAAGACTAGTGTTTAGGTGAAGGGTTTTTATTTATCCCGAGCCCAAGCTCGTAATCTTTTTAATTATAATATTAAATATAAATACTTAAATTATATTAACAACTAGCTGACCCGGCAGACTTCGTAGTGCCTCAATCGATAAATAAAAGACCTAAACTTTTGTTTAAGATAAACTTAAAACAAACAAAAGGTATCCGTCCGACGGGGGACACATCAAAGGAAAAACAAAATTATTATTTTTATTTAATTCCGAATATTTTTATATTTATCTAACATTTTAAACCTTCTCTGGACTTCAACAAATAATTCAAGACCAAAATTAGCCAAATCGGTCAAGCCGTTTTCATGTTATGTCGTGACAACGGAAAACGGGTTTCATTTTTATATATATAGATAATACCTTTATAAGAATATCATACAAATGATATTCTTATAAAGGCATTTGTCGTTTTAATTATTTCACGTGTTTTTTCATTACTTTCATAGTTTGAAACGTGAATAATCTGTTAGAATGTAAAATCTTGAAAATTGAAATCATGAAACTTTGTATCAAGATTGTTTCTACGACAAACAGATTTTTCGTTGTTTTCGTTGGGGTAATGAATATAAAAGCCAGATTCGTTTATTTATTGTACAATATTTCCTATGCAAATAATATTGAATCAGAATGGTATACAATTTCCTTGATAAACGATTGTAATGTTCGAATTTTTTCCGACATCACAGTCCATATAGCAAGTGTTAAAATAAGACTTGGCGTTTGATGCGCAGATAGGATCGTACACTTTGGAGCATATGCAGTCTTTCGCAGTTTCCACCGTTGTTGCTTGTTGGTATGTTGGGGGTATTCTGTGAAGTACCAAATAACATGCCAGATGTCAAAATTCAATTTTTCCAATTTTTTTATTGCCCATTGTAGGCATAAGCATACCAGCCCAGCTGTTGGTGAGTGGTTGTCGTTGTCCATGGACGTCAGTAATTCCAGGGGCAGAACCCAGATGCTGCCTACCGTTAAATACTCTCCACAAAACTCGTTTGCTCTCCACAGCCTCGTTAAACCCTAACTTAAGCAGTGGAATCTCAGTTTCATTCATTGATATAGTTGCAACATCAATCCAACCAACCCTTAAATCTTCTCTCTCTCTCTCTCTCTCTTATTTCGGCGGACAATCTCATCCACTTTCCCCAGGGATTTTTTTTGACACGCACTTTCCGGTTTTGGAATTAACTTCCCTCCACAATGTTTCCTTAGTGATATGACTTAACTTTCTTCAAACGAGCGGTTAGCATGGTCTATAGGCAACGGTAACCATTCCCCGTCTTTTGGGTCTTATGATCGTAAAACCTATAATGACAACAAAATCAAGTAGAGTTGGATAATTAATTTTTATCTTTGACAGGAGCGGTCTTTCAAATAAATTTCAGTTTGGACCATTGCTGCCAATGAATGCTATTGCGTCGCAGAAAATAATAATCTCCCTTTCGTTTTTCTATTATATCTCATAACGATGGTTTTATTACGTATCATCCGACATACATCAGTTTTTAATAAGGAACAAAAGGCTCCACGTACCCTTGTCTGAGAGCTTTGTCCCTCAAATCCTGAGGCTTAGCGCCAAACACAATAACATTTCTCAGTTGGCTTCCGTTGCTTTTTAGACCGGAAATTTGTATTACAATGATACCTGAAAAATTCCGACAGTTTATTTTGAGTGGAGCTCGGCTTTTGGCTCTGTGTCGTGAAACGTTCGTTTGCTAGTCGCGGGATAAGCTTTCGGCATAATCTTATGATATTTTTAGTGTTAATAACGTGATAACGTGATTAATGTGATAATAACGTATAGTAAATTTTATGCACTTGTTGTCCAGGGTTAATTTATTGTCAGAGTTTTGAGAATTGGTAGAGGTCCCAAACGATGGTCGAACCAAATATCGGAGGAACTGAAAATACTTCTCAGCGACACACTGCACCAAGATACAGAACGGGATCGATGGACACAGCTGGTTGACGGAATCGGACCGAGTCGCGATCCTCAGCAATGAGGGACCGATTGAAGAGAGAGAGAGAAAGAGAGTTTGTCACTTAGTGTGTTAGCTAGTTCTGTCCAGGTATGTAAGAAATAATATGCAGAAAGCTAGTATTTAACTGCATCGTAGAGCTGTTACAATATGTCTCATATAATTAACATTAGCGTTTTGTACCACCGCTGTTTCAATTTGGCAAAAGCGATATTTGTATCTATTCTCAAATTCTTATCGAGCACTTTCTAAGTTTATCATTATAGCCACCGAATTTCACAACTTGCACAGCGAACTCGCATATTCCCAACTTTGCGCTTGGTTTTCAAATAGATTTGACTTGTTATAACTTCGTGACGGTGAGCTCGTAAACAATTCTGACACATTTGCAACTGGTTAACTTCAGATTCTGCCTAATGGATTATTCATTTATATTCGGTGCTTAATTGAAATCTACGGGTAATAGGAATGATGAATGATGACAGGTCGTTGTTGGGAACTTCCACGGTGCCTACGTTCAGTGGTGGACGTCTTCGACTGATGACATTGATGTCATGAAACATTTCGCAGTCACACCCAATAACATAATATTTAATATTTGAATTTTTGAGACTAACATTTTTTTTATGCTCACAGCCCGCCTGGTGTTAAGTGGTTATTGGAGCCCATAGACATCTACAACGGAAATGTCGCCACCCACCTTGCGATATAAGCTCTAAGATCTCAGTATAGTTACAACGGCTGCCGCACCCTTCAAACCGAAACGCATTACTGCTTCACGGCCCTACCCGGTATCTACCCATGCGGACTCACAAGAGGTCCACCAGGTACCACCAGTAATTACGAAAACTACAATTTTGCGGGTTTGATTTTTATTACACGATGTTATTCCTTCACCGTTGAAGTCAATCGTGAAGATTTCTTAAGTACGTATTTCATCAGAAAAATTGGTACCCGCCTGCGGGATTCGAACACAGTTTCATCGCTACATATCAATGCACCGGACATGTTATCCTTTAGGCCACGACGACTTAACATGGTTGAAAATTGCAAATTTGTTTATATAATTTACTAGCTGACCCGGCAAACATTGTTTTGCCATATATAAGATTTCTAGGGAATTTCTAGTGTAGAAAAAAAAACTAACTTATTGTAAGTGTGTAAGGATGTCGTAAATGAGTAAAAGAGGTGTGTAGTGCTGTGAACGATGAGGGAATATAGAATAAAAATAACAAAACCTCATTCAACCACATAATACCTCATTATAACAAAAAAAAAAAGTCCAAATAAAAAAAAATATGTTAGGGGTGGACAACCCTAATCACTTAGGGGTATGAAAAATAGATAGTAGCCGATTCTCAGGCTTACTGAATATGCATAAAAAATTTCATGAGAATCGGTCAAGCGGTTTCGGAGGAGTATGGGAACGAACATTGTGACACGAGAATTTTATATATTAGATTTATTAGCAGAATTCTCCATTTAAAATCTGTATCTGTTGTGTTTTAACTTGAACGGGTGGTATTATTGTAGCACTCAGTAAGCACATAGAAAATCTTTTGTTCATATTATAGGAGATGATAGTTGAACTGAACTTACAAATGTAAAAGCAAGACAGCATTTCAATTTTTCTTATTTCCCTAGACTCGGTTTAGTTGAAATACGATCTCTCATTAATCAACTCGCGATTATTAAAAGAAAATTAAACAATGTTAATTGCTTTAATTAAAAGCAAGATTCGAAATTCGTTGGTCATTAAAAATAGGATTTATGAACGCGTATTTTTTTCTTGCTTTAATGGCTCGCCTTTGATTTATTTCGGTCAAAGTAGTTGTTAAGGGCTCTGAGGCTTGTATAATCGAGGAATTGTAGTTATGCGCATTTAAATTGGAGATTGTGGTAGGGTGGAATGGTTTTGGATTCAATATTCCGGCCGTTGGTGCCGGAAAGTTCTTGAGTGGCGACCGCGTACCGGAAGATGTAGCGTGGGTCTCCCACAAGATGGCCCGACGACCTATTGAGGTTCGCAGGGATCCGCTGGATGCAGGCAACGCAGGATTGATCATTTTGGCGAGGCTCGAACACTGGACGTCTTTGGCCTGATAGAATAGAATAGAATCGTCTCAGAAGTTTCATTGTCTGAGACGATACCTTCATCTCGTTTTTATTATCACACCGCCCGCCAGCGGAGTCGAGTTCATCCGTACTACCTGGAGCCACTGCGTTCATCCACAGTGCGCCATCTTTTTCGCCACGTACCATCCGACTTTGGAACGAGCTTCCCTCCACGATGTATCCCGAGCGCTATGACATATTCTTCTTCAAACGAGGCTTGTGGAGAGTACTTAACGGTAGGCAGCGGTTTGGCTCTGCCCCTGGCATTTCTGAAGTCTATGGGCGACGATAACTACTCACCATCAGATGGGCCGTATGCTCCTCTGCCTGCACGGGCAATAAAATAAAATAAAAAAGAAGTGCACGTTGTGATCTGTATATAACAGATTAACAGGTTAATCCAATGGTATCTGGACATAATATTCATTATTTCAAAATCTATGTTTTTTATGGTATTATCGTATTGGTCAAATTCATTTTACAAAGCACATAACTCACACTTTGCTCCGTCCCGTAACAGTTTGTTGTACATATATATTTATATGATTACCTATAAGACCTAGGCCATATCCTGAACACAATTAAATACATAAAACTAATTGACAATTAATACTGACCACTACAAAACTTCAGATGAGATGATGTAGGTGTCATACGATGTGGAACTGCGTTTAGTCGTGAGCAAGTTCTTGATTACGCCACACATGATTCATTGGCGCCATCTATCGATCGAATAAAAAGCAAAACATGGCGTACATCTAAGCTTTAATAAACTTTGATAAATATGAAATGTTGCACGGTGGAACAATTTAAAGCACATTAATTTTAATACTTAGCGGAAGTTGAGGACTGATCGATCGAGAAATAAGCGTGAAGGCGATTTATAATAACGCCTTTTTGTGTTACTGACACACAGTCACTTCGTTTGGCGAGCGTTACGTTTCACATCAGCGATATTGGTGGTAGGACCTCTTGTGAGTCCGCGCGGGTGGGTACCACCACCCTGCCTATTTCTGCCGTGAAGCAGTATTCGTTTCGGTTTGAAGGGTGGGGCAGCCGTTGTAACTATACTTGAGACCTTAGAACTTGTATCTCAAGGTGGGTGGCGCATTTACGTTGTGGATGTCTATGGGCTCCAGTAACCACTTAACGCCAGGTGGGCTGTGAGCTCGTCCAACCATCTAAGCAATAAATAAATAAAAAAATATAATTTAAAATTTTAACTTCGTTAGATCTAAAACGGAATCGCGGTCTATTTTTTAATAGTCACCAAAAAGTATACTGGAATTTTAATGCTTTGAGGCCTGATATTAAAGTCTGAAATCCATTGAAGATAGATAATGTCTAGTTGAGACCCCGGTTTACAAATCTTCATTGTTTCTGCCATTTTGGTCAGTCTACGAGACGTGTAAACGTAAAATTCTTATAGCGTTATATATGTTATCGCTACTGAAAAGATATCCACTCCTAGATATATCCTTAATATTTTTATTATATTATACTATTATACTATTATTATACTATATATTATACTCCTTATTATTCCTTCACCGCGGCGGTAGTCAGTTGTGAACAATCGTTAAGTACGTATTTCATTAGAAAAAATGGTACCCGCCTGCGGGATTCGAACACTGGTGCATCGCTACATACGAATGGGCCAGATGTCTTATCCTTTAGGTCACGACTACTTTTTATTATTGTTGTTTATAGATAAGCATTATTACTCACCTACTAGTAATTAATTACCGTATTTAAGAACATCAACATAACCTAAAGTTTTAAGACTACATTCAAGAGTGAAACATTTGAATTAATTAAGAAAATACTAGAGGTCCCGCAGTAGTCGAAATTCGACTATAATTAATTGGAATTGTAAGTTTGTACACTATTATGATTGTATTTTATACTTCTATAATCACAAATTTTCACTATAAAAAAATATATTAACAAAGACAAACAATGTTTAATCTATTCTCAGTTGACAACAGACGCCAAGAACAAAAGTTTGACAATAAATAGTGTGCATGCGTGTGTGCGTCAAATACATGGTATGTAGTGTGTGTAATGTTTTCTTTATTGATTTAATGTATCTTTTATGCATTATTAAAAAAAAATATTAGCATTGTGCACTTCTTCTCTATATTCTCTATAAGTGTGGAAAATTTCATACTCCTCCGTTCGCGCAATTTTCGTAAAAAGGGATACAAAGTTTTTGCTTCGCGTATTAATATATAGATAAGATGGACCAAACAATTTTCATAACATATTATGTTTTTTCTTGACTATAGAAAAGTACATATAGCAGACAAGAAACCAAATAATTAAATCCACAACACAAGCACGAAATATCGCTAGTGAAAAACGCATTAGCTGAACTCCACAGCCGTACATCTGATTCGAAGAAATATGACCTAAGGAGCATAAGGCGTCGATGCAAAAAATATTTTTCCCGACTTCAATTTATGAAACGAAATGATAAAATACTTTCAGATTCCTTCCTGAATCGGACATTCGGAGAAAATGGAACGACTTGAAATCGTTTTTCAATTGGATATTGTTATAAAAGACAGGGTTAGCCCGTCGAATTACTGCCGAACGATATTAAATTGGTGGACCTTATATTTTAGTGGAATAAAGCTGTTTTTTGAGCTATTGCATAGCTTTTACCGCGGGATTTGAGCGCGGCGACCGAATCAAGAAATTTCGTAACGAAAATAAAACCTAACACCCCCGCTCCGCCTACCATGTAGCTTGCGCTCAACACATTCATACGTTTATGAGTGTGGAGGGGATAGTTAATGTTTTACTTTTGTTAATATTTATAAATATAGCGTGGTCTTATTTTATTATTATTTTAATATTAAATTATTTTTGTCTAATTATAATTGCATAAGTTGATAAAAAATGCTATGCAATAGCTTTACTGCGGCAATCCCCGAGTACCACTCGTGTTTTTTTTTATTATAATAAATTTATGCATCAGTGAAATCGTAACCTGACTGAATTTCATGAAAGTGAGGTAATGACTGTAATATTAAATAGAAAATGACATGTAAATGAAACTAGTTAACGTTTTTTTAGCAATTACCTAATGCTCATGCTATATCGTTAAATTCATCAGCAAAAATTAAACAAATAATTTTATTCAGTTCATTAGAAATATTTGTCTTATATTCATTTACCTTCCGAAAAAATTTTATTTGAATATTATTTAAAAAAAACAGCACCAAAGAAACCAATATTTAGATATTGGAATATCAATACATGATAAATATTTTGAACACTTTTCATTAAATATTGCGAAATTTACCCACGAAACTGCCGTTTAATATGCAGAAAGTTTAAGCCAATTATTTCTAATTCTTTTTTTTTCTATCAACAAAATTTGCAGCCAAACAAAATTTGGTGCGTCTGTGCTAGTGCAGTGGTAATTTTTCAGTGGTCCTCTTGAAGAAGTCAGGTATAAGGAAGCCAACAAACCCTTCAAAGATGTTGTACTGCCTCTTGGGTATTGAACTTTTTCCCTGCCAACAAGTTGTATAGAGAAAAGAAAATAAAAGTCCGTTGACCTTGTCTGGTGAGGACGGTGGATGACACAAAATTGTCAACCCTAGCTGTTAACCGAAAAAATCGGTTGTCTGTAAAGTTGGTTTCCTGACCATAGTTGAACGTGACAGCGTCATAAGAAAATACTGATGGAACGGTTTCATTTTTCAAAAGAAAATTTTAATTTTATTTGTTTGATGTACAACTGGACAACTGACACCACATTCACTTTTCACTGAACTTCATACTTGACGAAAACATGTAAATGTATTATTGTATAGCAGCTGTCCACGCGGATGCATCGCTCACTCAAGTAAGAGAGAGACAAATGTCGAACGCTGCCGAACGCGGAGGCCCTATTGTGCCTCTTTGTCGCTCGTTGCGCGCTCTCGCTTGCACTTCAAGCCTTAAATGGAACGCCTCAGAGCGAGGTAACGCCGCATGAGTCATGTTTTTTCGTGCGTGCAGCCGGCTCCATCGAGTTATAAGACGTCGTCACGTCAAAAAATAAAACTGAAGTCAAAACAAAACGCCAATCAACAAAACAAATGACTGAATTTGAAAGTATAGCTCAATATTTTTTAAAACAAAATTGATTGGAATTTATTGCCTCTCATACATAAGTTACGTTTCTAATGGCCAGTATTTTAAAACGGCAACTTTACAGGTAAAAACCTATTATTCTTACAGAATAGATCTATTATTGATTTAAGCAATGCTTTTAATAAAGTACGTAAAAAAGCGCAGTAAACTAGAATCTAATTTGTTACCGAACAAACTATTTCTAACACAAGTCCACAAGAATAAAGTTAACATCAAAGTACATCTCAATCTCACAAAGTTTCCTCCCATTTGAATTCACTTAATGGAAGTTTTATTTTACTAAACGAAACGGAAGATATTGGACGACAGACTACAAGAATAACCACTTACGATATGTTGTTTATAAATTTCATTGAATCATCCATTAAAACAAATAAACATTGTTTCTTCTCATTGCATGAATTCAGAGAAAACATTTTCTTTCTCGTGTTTAGAATATTTTTCCATCAATCAAAGGCAGATATCAAACCCGGAGTATTACTTTGTAAGTTCAATTATTAACTATATCGATGGACGAACTCACGGCCCACCTGGTTTTAAGGGGCTACCGAAGCCCATATACATCTACAACGTAAGTGCCACCTTGAGATATGAGTTCTAAAATCTCGGTTTTTAAAGTACAATGGCGGCCCCACCCCTCAAGCCGAAACGCATTACTGCTTCACGTCAGACATAGGCGAATTACGAAGATTCAATTATTTCGTAATAATCGCATCCTTCTATCTCTACGACTATTTCCTAATACACAAGCTTATAGGCTTAAATAGCAAGTGATTAATCAAAAATGCCGCTCAAATACAGCCAAGGAACTATGTAACAGATTATTGGAAAAAAACAGTTTTAACGATGAGATAACATAGCGTTATAAGTATATGATATTGTAGACCTCCACTTCCAACAGTCAGGAAATAATACAGATTGCAGTAGTTTACTTAATTCTGTATTGCTTTATTTGTAACTCCACTTTTACAATCTTTAGACATCTGCTCATTACCGAATACACTGATTTCTGTCCCGTTTTTTCAGACTACCGCCTTTTTTATTATGTCACGTCCCCACTACTGTAATTGCTCCCACCAACAGTGTTGCTATTTGACAATCCGAAAATTGTCTTAACATTAACAAATTTAATTATTTTACAACAAACCTTACAATATGAACACAAAGAATCCTGAAATTATCTTTGACCCCGGCAATTATAAGCTCGAAGCCACGGAATGTCGAGTATCGAATCTGAAACGTTAGCAGAATAATAAACAGCATCTAAGCTTTCTCGATCTGCCCCGGGATGTACAGTAATGAGCTGGGAATGGAAACTCTATGAAAGTGAGATTGGTTACGGATTTATATACTTTTGCTTATACGAATGTTGATAGTAGGGGCTTAAAACCAAGATTTAGAACTATTTAGCTGTATGTTTGATGACGGTTTGTATTGAAGCTAAATAGTAGATGCTTATTGCTTGGTGGTAGGTGCGTGCATCAAGTGTTTGTTGAGCTATGGTGCTACAGATAAGCAGATGAGCTAATTGGTTTTCATGAGTTGTAGATAAAAAAATCACATTTTAATCTCGCGTTTTTCATTGTTTTTTTTTATTCCCTTGTAGGCAGACGAGCATGTGGCCAACCTGGTGGTGAGTGGTTACCGTCGCCCATGGACTTCAGCAATGCCAGGGGCAGAGCCAAGCCGCTGCGTACCATCACCCACCTACCTACTTACCATCACCATGCCTACTATTGTCACCATATTCCGTGATATACCCGAGTATATGTACATATTATTATATAGTTTGTGACCACAAAAATTATAGTATTTGAAACGTCACCAATAACATAATGATAATAAAATCTCTATATATAAAAATAGCGACCCGCCCTCGCTTCGCTTCGGAAACATTAAAACACACATGAAACCAAAAAACAAAATTTAAAAAAAAATTAAAAAGTAGCCTATGTTCATCAGGGACAATGTCGGCTTCTAATGGTAAAAGAATTTTTCAAATCGGTCCAGTAGTTTCGGAGCCTATTCGAAACAAACAAACAAACAAATCTTTCCTCTTTATAATATTAGTATAGATGAATTGCTATTCATGAGTCTCGCTAAAACTCGAGAACGGCTGGACCGATTTGGCTAATTTTGTTCTTGAATTATTTGTGGAAGTCCAGAGAAGGCTTAAAAGGTAGATAAATATGAAAATGCTCGGAATTAAATAAAAATAACAATTTTGTTTTCTCTTTGGTGTGTCCTCCGTCGGATGGAATCCTTTTGTTTGTCTTAAGTTTATTTTATACAAAAGTTTAGGTCTTGTTATTACTACATAGTCTGCCGGGTCAGCTATATTTAATAAATAACTGGGAACAAATCACGCACGGTCACCCGGCTCGAATTTAGGATTCTCTGTTTTATGGGTACCAGACACCGAAATACAAACTTATATATGTCGGCGTTAAGCCAGGATTTACAATACAATTCTATAAAACTATAACATTACTTGTTTACAACAAAAAGCCACGCCTGAGTTATTCAGTGGTTTTTACAGAATTAGCCATTTTGTGTTGGTTATAGCAACTACAACTTCTTTTATACAAACAAATGTAATTACTGCGAAACAATTCACAAAACATAGCTTAATATTCACAATACATATTTTAGTGATTTTATATGACTCACATTTAATTTAATTTACATGAATTACTTTTAAGTAATATTAACTAACATTGTTATTATCCAGCCTAATAATAGATGGCGCCAACAACATCATTGCACAACAATTACAATACTTAATTAAATTATTAGTACTGTTAATTATAATATAAATTATTATTAATATTTATGCTTTATTCATATTTAATCATTTATACAGTCATTTGTGTTTTTAAACAATAATATAAACATTAAACATATTCTGAACATTTCCACATCAAAACAGTGTCTGCTAATTATTAAATATGGTAGAATAACAGTTTTGTTGCTAATAATAAATAAATATTAACATAGAATAAACTAAACTATATATTATTATGTTAATTATTGCCAACAGTGGCGTTTGCGCCCATATATACGTTTAAATGTATACATATGTAGATAATAAGCAACCAGACAAAGAGCAAACAAACTCATTAATCACACGAATGTTTTCTCGAATTGGGAATCGAACCCACGAGCCTCGGCCGCTGACTATTGCAGCACCGAGTCAGTCTCATTAATTGTTATTAATCAATGAATGACTTTGCTTCGCTTTCAATGAATGAATGCTTTTGTATTAAAATTACATATTCATTAATAAATTCGATTCGCTTTGAGTATTATTTATCTATACTAATATACGAAGAGTTTGTTTGTTTGAACGCGCCAATGTCAGGAGCTGCTGGTCCGATTTGAAAACTTATTTCAGTGTTAGATCACCCATTTATTGAGGAAGACTATAGGCTATATAACATCACGGTAAGGCACAATACAAGTGGAGCACCAATAAAGAATGTTTCAAAATAGGGGTTTAATAATAATTAGCTCCTTAACATTCTATAATTCAAAAATATTTTCACTTTCCACGTAAATGAAGTGGGGGTTAAAATTTAACGTTATGCCAAAGTGACTATTCCACGCGGACGGAGTCGCGGGCAAAAACTAGTTATGAATAAATGAGTAATGATATTCAATAATATTATTGAAAATTTAATAATTATGTTCAATAATATTCTCATATATTCAACGGTGTAGTAAAATATCTATTAACAAAGCAATATTTCAGACTCTTTATAAAATGTAATAGATATATTTTTAATCATAATTTAGACGTAACAACGGTGAATGCTAACTGATTTGGCACGATCATAAAGTATCTCAATTGTGTATGAGGTTTAAAAATAAACTAGAGGTCCCGCAGTAGTCGAAATTCGACTATAATTAATTGGAATTGTAAGTTTGTACACTATTATAATTGTATTTTATACTTCTATAATCACAAACTTCGCCAAGACTACACTATAAAAAATACTAACAAAGACAAACAATATTTAATCTATTCTCAATTTGACAACAGACGTCAAGAACAAAAGTTTGACAATAGATAGTATGCATGCATGTGTGTGTAAAAAATATTAGCATATTGCACTTCTTCTCTATATTATCTATAAGTGTGCAAAATTTCATACTCCTCCGTCCGCGCAATTTTCGTAAAAAGGGATAAAAAGTTTTTGCTTCACGTATTGATTTATAGATACGAATTATTTTACTGTCGTAATGTTCAATGGTTGCTTGGGTCCGTAGACAAAAGCATGAAGATTATAAAAAAGAATTACAATGGTTTGTGGTTATTTTCTGTCCACATACCTATAAATGTTCTTGTAGCATATAGAAAAGCTATTTTGGAATATTGATTTAGTCCGATGAGTATTATTTAGTTTTATAGTGTAAGTTGATGTACATAATAATATGTGCGTATTGTGTTGCTTTTGTTTTTTGGTGTAAACTTAAATATCTAAATTTCTCTTCTCTTTCTTCTTCTATTCATTATGAACTGTTACCACCAGGCAGGACCATCGATTCTGAACTCTACTGCGAACAACTGATGAGATTAAAGCAAGAAGTTGAGAGAAAGCGGCCGGAATAAATCAACAAAAGGAGGTGTGGTTTTTCATCATGATAACGCTAGACCTCACACATCTTTAGCCACTCAGCAAAAATTAAGAGAGCTTGGCTGGGAGATGTTAATGCATCCGCCATATAGTCCTGACCTTGCACCTTCAGATTTCCACCGGTTTCGGTCTTTTCAGAATTCTTTAAGTAGTGACAGGTTAACATCACGAGAGGACTGCCAAAACCAATAGTCGCGGTATTTTGATCAGTAGCCTCAAAATTTCTATAGCAATGGGATCATGTCCCTACTTACAAGATGGCACAAAGCCTATCGAACAAAATGGTACCTACATACATACTTTAGTTAAATGTAAATAAACAAAACTAAAAAAATAAAAAAAATATGTTGTGAATTTAAAAAAAAAATGCGAAGAAACTTTTTCCCCAACCTATTATTAGATGTTTGTTTGTACTGTTGGTTTCCCAAATAATAAATAAATGTTAAAAGGTTATTGGAGTTCATCGACCTCACAAGATGAAAGTCGCTACCCACTTTGAGACATGAATTCTAAGTCTCTGTTTTTACAGTACAACGGCTGCCTTGCCTTTCAATCCGAAACGCATTACCGCTTCACGACAGAAACAGGCAGTGTGATGGTACCTACCTACCTACCTACCTATCGTGATGGACAAGACGCCATACCACCAGTAAGTCATTTGAGAAACCATAACCAAACATTTAATTAAAACTCATTTTTATAATTTTTATTTGGGATCACGCCCCGGTAACTGATCCCGTGCTAAGTTCGTAAAGAACTTGTGTTACAGATACCAGATAACGGAAATAAATGTAAGATTTTTATTATACGCATACATATATTTAATATACATCCATAACCCTGGAAAAGACATTTTATATTTATCATACAAATATCCTCCCTTGGCGGGATTCGAACCCGCGACCCCCTTGTGTAGTGACCATGTCACTTACCACTACGCCAGATGGCTGTCATTACCTGCCAGTTCAATCTTCAGTTTTTTTCGATACCACTTCATACCTTTCTTAATAAGGGTCGGCGTTTGAAAGGCCTTCGATCCTAATAAGCTCAGAGGAAATAGTCTATAAAAAGTTCAAACTCTTTCGTGTTAATGAATTATGAAGTTTTTCGTACTTCCGCCGCGAGAGGCGACAGACCAAAGGTCTATTAAGATATTCAACCATTTAACGAACAAAAGCATAGGGTAGAAAAGCGAGAAAAACGCTGTAATTCAGCCATATTATCTTTATAGTATTTCTCTTTAGTTTTTGCGATTTGAATATTATTGTTATTTTTTATTGCCTTTGTAGGCAGACGACTCTACGACCCACTTGTTGGTAAGTGGTTACCATCCCTCATGGACGTCACCAATGCCAGGGGTACAGCCGAGTTTAATTTATATTACTCGATATTCTTCCTTCACAGTGGAAGTCAATCGCGAACATTTGTCGAGTACGTATTTCATTAGAAAAATTGGTACCCGCCTGCGGGATTCGAACATCGGTGCATCGCTCAACACGAATGCACCGGACGTCTTATCCCTTAGGCCACGACTACTTTGAAATGCCGAATTTTTAATGCCTCTCTGAAAGACAGACACGAACCAGACGACAACGAATGAATTGACCGTTCTCATATGGACATAAAATAGACGACAAACGAACGAACCAACCGTTCACCTGTGTTATGGGTACCATTTTTTTTCCTACGTGTCCTGATAGCCTTAAGAGGCTATTTAAGCTTCTCCTTGGCGTGTAGGTGACCTCACGGGGCTCAAACTGAGAGTGTTGCTAACACTGGCCCTAGCAAGAGCAGTGCTTTGCAGAATCTACGACCGGATCGGAAACGCGACCCACTGAGAAGATCCCGCCAGAAAATCAGTGAGCTGTGTCTGGTCTGATGGGTACCAGAGACTGGAACTGGAACACTTATATACGTTTAAATATATAGGTCAGGGTTGCTATCTATTGCACCAACGAGTCAGTCTAAGTTACAAAATACAAATAAAGACGTAGCTTGAAACCCGACGTTGTATCACCGGCACAATCAAGCCCCCTTCGCTCTCACTTTGTCCCTCGCGTAAAAACTTACTCAGAAATGGTAATCTCTTAAGTTATTGAGGTGATAAATTGTTGGACGCTGCGTTTTACTGGTGATCCGGGTAATTCGGTCGGATAATAGCCGAGATCTGGCCCGGATTGGACTTTACGCAGTTTTATAATTTAATTTTTACAGCTCGTAGTAACTTTTATGAACTTTGCGTTCGAAGGTCACGCGGAGGGCTTATATTGCAAATTAACGTTTCTATTTTTATTAATTATTGGATTTCTTTTGGCAAATGAATACACAAAAGTACGGCCACCATTTTATTAGCAGAGCGGAAGTGAAGTGACTTGTCATAGATGCATTAGTAATAACACATTATCTACACACTATCTAAACTAACCACAGAGTTGACATCATAACGATTCGCCACATTTTAAGACTTCAGCTTATTTAATTCAACATTAAACATTCAACAAATATTATAATTAACAAATATTATAATATTCAACAAATATTACAACTCTAACGTTCGAATGCCGACTCCCACAGATACAATACACACCTTATATCTCAAGGTGGGTGGCGCATTTACGTTGTAGATGTCTATGGGCTCCAGTAACCACTCAACACCAGGTGGGCTGTGAGTTCGTCCACACATCTAAGCAATAAAAAAAAAAAAATACAGCCCACTGAGTTTCTCGTCGGATCTTCTCAGTGAGTCGCGCTTCCGATCCGGTGGTAGATTCTGCGAAGCACAGCCCTTGCTAGGGCCAGTGTATGCAATGTTGTCAGGTTTGAGCCCCGAGAGCTCACCTACATGGTAGGGTAACTATAGCCTCTCAAGGCTATTAGAATAGGTAGAAAAAAAGACGCCGACTACGCAGATGCGTGCTAATTTGGAGGATGAGGCAGCCGTCGTACTATATAATTCAGACTTAGAATTCATGTCTCAAGGCGCATATCCGGATAGGCTCACGATTGACTTCCACGGTGAAAGAATAACATCGTGTAATAAAAATCAAACCCGCAGAATTATAATTTGCGTAATTACTGGTGGTAGGACCTCTTGTAAGTCCGCGCGGGTAGGTACCACCGCCTTATCTATTTCTTCCGTGAAGCAGTAATGTGTTTCGGTCTGAAGGGTAGGGCAGCCATTGTAACTATACTGAGATTTTAGAACTTATATCTCAAGGTGGGTGGCGCATTTACGTCGTAGATGTCAATGGGCTCCAGTAACCACTTAACACCAGATGGGCTGTGAGCTCGTCCACTCATCTAAGCAATATAAAAAATAATAATATTAGGTTTTATTCATTTTCAGTTTCTACGACAATCACATAACCTCACCCCACTTTTACCACTACCAGCAGTCGCGTTGTGAAGAGTGAACTAAGATTTATAATTTTTTAATGAAAATACATACATTTAATTTTAACGCTTTGGTATTAGAAAATATAATTTTAATTTACCAATGTTAGTATAATGATGGTATCACAAAAAATTTAAAGAACTAAAAACGGATGAATTAAAAGAAACACTGAAATAATAATAATAAAAACCCACGCCACGTTGCAATGGAAATAATTTTTAAGAAAAACTGAACTAAACTAAAATTTTAATGCCCTGTTTTATATATGAATTTATTTTTATTGCTATTGACAGCCAGACAGTGACAAAAAGACTATTGACGCCCACGGACATCAAAACATGGATATTGTCCACTATGAGGCACGCGGATAAAGCCTCAATACTGAATTGTGTGTAGCAATAAAGGCTTTACAAGTACAAGGGATTTTAGTACTGATACGTTTTTTGGGATCATTTTTCCCATACCCATTCGCTGGTAGCCCGAAGGACTATTACAGCTACGCCCAGACGGGTAAATGAGCTCATTGATTCAACTTGAGAGAATTTGCTAACACTAGCCCTAGCAAGAGCAGTGCTTCGTAAAATCCACCACCGGATCGGAATCGCGACTCACTGAGAAGATCCGGCGAGAAACTCAGTGGGCTGTGTCTATGGATTAGTTCGCTCGTCTAACTCTTCGTCGGAATCGAGGAGGACGGTGACAGAGTACATTCAAAGCCTAGTAACCACTAGTCGGACTACATAAAAAAAAATGTTATTGCCTTTGTAGGCAGACGAGCATTCGGCCCACCTGATGGTAAGTAGTCAGCAATGCCAGGGCCAGAGCCAAGCCGCTGCCTACCATTAAGTACTCTCCGCAAGCCTCGTTTGAAGAAGGACATGTCATAGCGCTCGGAAAACACCGTGGAGGGGAGCTCATTCCAAAGCCGGATTTATCTCATCAGCCGGATCATTTACGCTCAAATTGATTATGTTGATTGCGATCGAGCATCTGATTCACTGCTTAATTTAAACTAGAATAATAATTCAGCAAATCAGATGTAATTGCCTTATAATAATGTCAATTGCTGAAATTTCGAATTAATCAATGAACTACTGATTTTGTTCGAATGATTATTTTGTTACAATTTGTCATCATAGTCATAGTCATAGAGATTGGTTCAAAAAACACTAGTTCACTCAGATTTAACGGCTACACGGTGTACTTCGCAATTTTTTTTTAAATTGCTTAGGTGGGTTGACGACGGTAACCACTCTCCATCAGGTGGGCCGTATGCTCATCTGCCTACACGGGCCATAAATAAAAAAAATGTACAATTTCCGTCGTCTCAAATAAAACTGTCCCGCAAATAGACGGCCGATTGAAAAACCGCGGAGAGATGTCTTAGTCCTTTTTGAAATTGTACCTCCGTCTGGATTGTGTTTTATTTTTGCTTACTAAAATTCAGTAAGTAATCTTTCGCGGTTTCCGCATCCCTTATTGATTTTAGATCCCAAAAGCAAACCGTGTGGAATGCAACGGAACTTTCTCGACTTTTTATGTAGTACGATGACTTGACGCGATTCTTCTAGAAAACTCTAGAAATATTAAAATTATAGCCATATTCATAATGCAGCACCCCTGTTCGATGCAAGATGCATCTGTCGACGATCCGGTATTATAGTAACAGCGATATCAGTGTATATGAATCCTAAGCATTAGAATAATTAATTAAACAGATTACACTACCGTCTAAATGTGGATCTGTGTGACGTTTCTTGGAGTATAATCACGCAGTAAATAATGAGATAAACAGGATAGTTAAGGGAATTAGGTATTCAAGCCGCACTGTTGCGGTTTGTGCTGGCGAAATATACGCTAATTAATAATTAATTATTAGTATCGATTGTGGTCGAGGATCAAGCAATCTGTTTGGAATAAAAACACACTGTTTATTTTTGACGTGACAACGTCTTATAATTCGATGGAGCCGGCTGCACGCTCGAAAAAACATGACTCATGCGGCGTTACCTTCCTCTGAGGCGTTCCATTTAAGGCTTGCGATGCATCCGCTTGGACAGCTGCTATACAATAATACATTTACATGTTTTTTTCAAGTATGAAGTTCAGTGAAAAGTGAATGTGGTGTCAATTGTTTATAGCAACGATAATTGCGATAATTGAAAAATAAAACCATTCCATCAGTATTTTCTTATGACGTTGTCACGTTCAACTATCGTCAGTAAGCCGACTTTACAGACAACCGATTTTTTTATTTTTTTTATTATTGCTTAGGTGGATGGACGAGCCCACAGCCCACGTGGTGTTAAGTGGTTACTGAAGCCCACAGACATCTACAACGTAAATGCGCCCCCCACCTTGAGATATAAGTTCTAAGGTCTCAGTATAGTTACAACGGCTGCTCCACCCTTCAAACCGAAACACATTACTGCTTCACGGCAGAAATAGACAGGTAGTATCTACCCGTGCGGACTCACAAGAGGTCCTACCACCAGTAAAATGTTACTAGTACTACTGGTTTAGATAGAGAAGTATTTTGTTCACGAATCATTTAAATAATCACAGTTACTTTTACGGTTTAATCATGCAAGGTTTCGAATATTTTACAGTTTTCGTGGTCACGGAAGTCAAGAGTGTCTTCATTGATATTTAAACAGTCTGCAAACGACCGTCAATTTAGTTTTTTTTTTATTGCCCCTTGTAGGCAGACGAGCATACGGCCCGCCTGATGGTGAGTGGTTACCGACGCCCATGGACTTCAGCAATGCCAGGGGCAGAGCCAAGCCGCTGCCTACGCTAGGTGTAAATTTTTTTACTGATATTTACGCTTCATTTGCGGAAAGAAAGAAACGAAATAGCCAGCATCTCTCTGGCCGTTTGACTGGTTTATTTTCACGGTAACTGGATATCCTGGGAGTTAGAAAAGCGTTAACGAAACTCGCTATTAAAGTTAAGAGGTTTTTAATTTCTTTAATTTCTTAAGCCTCGCGTCTATGCTACAAAACCTAGGGCTTTGTGATTAGCGTTAAAACTAGTTTTAAAGATGTAAGATTATGCTAAGACATGTTAAATTTTGAGAACCATCTGTTAAGTTCTGTTCTGTCAGTTCTGTTATATGTCTGTTAGAAACTTGAGCACAGAAGCGCTCGTGATGAACGCGCTTATTAATCTTATTCTCATCGAAATGCAGACGGAAATGTTTCATTGTTTTCCGAGTGAATTCACATGGACATCATCGTGGTAGTATTGCTATGTATAACAAACAATAAAGGTTTTTATGTAAAAGTTAATTAAACAAGTTTTTAACGTTCGTAATACAATTTATCTATATTAAATAGTTATGGAATACTTATATTCTAAAAGTGGTTAAACAATAATAAAAGACTTAATTGTGTTTTCTGTACAATATTAAGAAAACAACATTTAAAGCTTATTGCAACGGCTTGGCTCTGCCCCTTGCATTGCTGAAGTCCATGGGCTACGGTAGCCACTCACCATCAGGTGGACGTATGCTCGTCTGCCTACAAGGGCAATAAAAAAAAAGCTTTTAATTTTCCGCAAATTATTTTACACAGTATTCTTGAATTAAATAAAACTGAAGTCGTCTTTTTTCTGAATGACAGGTAGTTCAGTCAATATATATAAGAAAAATGCTGTTTTTTAAACTAAACAGGTTTTATATAAAAATTACATAAAAAACGTGTTTCTATACATACTTATCAATAATTCTGCATTCGTGCCAGCCCTGCAAAAGTACATTTTACTTGGAATGAAAAAATAAATATTTTAATCGACCCGATCGGATTAAATTCAAATAACAATTAAACTTGACGCGAGCAATTGCAACGCAAATACTGACTGTAAAATTAATTTAATTTCATTAACAATCTTCGAATTTATCAATTAATTAACAAGCTAAGCATTTTGATTAATGATTTAATTCGAACAGAGATAGTCTGTAAATTCTCGTTGCGTCTATTAATTAATTTAATCCTGTCCATTTATTTCAATGATTAACTACAATTGTCTTATCATACATTTGCTAAAGTACAGTTAGTAAGCTAATGAATTGTTCAATCTTCGATTAACTTCGGTCCTATTCCGAATCATGCTTTATATACTTATATACTTTTATATACTGCTTTTTTTACTGGTGGTAGGACCTCTTGTGAGTCCGCACGGGTAGGTACCACCGCCCTGCCTATTTCTGCCGTGAAGCAGTAATGCGTTTCGATTTGAAGGGTGGGGCAGCCGTTGTAACTATACTGAGACCTTACAACTTATATCTCAAGGTGGGTGGCGCATTTACGTTGTAGATGTCTATGGGCTCCAGTAACCACTTAACAACAGGTGGGCTGTGAGCTCGTCCACCCATCTAAGCAATAAAAAAAAAAAAAAAAATATTATATCCATATTTTTCCATCTTAGATTTCTTGTCGGAATGAATATCCAAGGTTTCAAAAGATTTTAATTTTTATTCGTTAATTTGACTATTGACGATGTTCATTGTTACGGAACAAAGTTTGGGATAATATTGTTCCCTCATCTGTATAAGAAATATGTCGATAACAAAACAAAAAACAAAAAAAATGCTTTACATTAAATTAATCTAAATCTTGAGGTGTCAGCGAATTTTTTTTTTATTTTTTTTATTTTTTATTGCTTAGCTGTGTGGACGAGCTCACAGCCCACCTGATGTTAAGTGGTTACTGGAGCCCATAGACATCTACAACGTAAATGCGCCACACACCTTGAGATATAGTTGTAAGGTCTCAGTATAGTCACAACGGCTGCACCACCCTTCAAACCGAAACGCATTACTGCTTCACGGCAGAAATAGGCGGGGCGGCGGTACCTACCAGTGCGGACTCACAAGAGGTCCTACCACCAGTAATTACGGAAATTATAATTTTGCGGGTTTCATTTTTATTACACGATGTTATTCCTTCACCGTGGAAGTCAATCGTGAACATTTCGAATTTCGAATTTCGTCCACCGGGCAAACTAATGGCCAGTATAGTATATGACTAATAACTAATAACCATCGTACGTATCATTGCAGTAAGATTTATATTGAAATTCTACCACGCAACAAGCCAATCAGTCTCAACATTTTAACTCAATCACAGAGCGAAGCAACATCGCATACACATAGGTTACTAACGGGACTAGTAACATCTAAAGTGATGCCAAAACTTAAGATATTCACGAAGAGAAATAAAAAAAAAAAACCTTTTGAAATAGTCAACAGTGCCCGCCTCCAAGAGTATCGTGTTATACTCTTAGCTCCTAACTCAAACCCATACACGGCTTTGTATCTTCGTCGTACATTGCGGGTCGACTGGCTTATCCAGACCTAATGTGGGCTCCACTAAATCAACCGGTCGTAACAATAACTTTAGCGTTAATTTTACAAGTTTTTTAAAATTTATTTACTACTTAGGCAGGTGAAAGAGTTAATATACTCGTAGCCTCTGATGTTAAATGTTGGACGTCATAACATAAATGCAACTTCCGACAGTTTGCTTTTGTAAGAGTTTTCAGAGACTTAATTATGACTCACACAATATGGGACAAGGGTAAATAGAAGAAGTAGTGACAATCAAACTCTTATAGCATTAAAGCTTCACTTGTGTTCCCTCAATCAATCACAATCCAATTAATCTGGAATTAAATTATTAAACGTGCTAATCATCAACAAAACTGCAAAAAAAAAGCGCGCAAGCAAAATCCATAAACTTTTCTCGGCCTATGTTCATAACTCATTCTAAGCTGAGCACACTAGCAGCCTTAAGGATCGGGTGCACCGGGCAACAGAGCAAACGGACCAAGCCAAAAGCGGTAGCGGTAAATTATTTTTAAAATTATTTTTGGTTGGTATGTTTGCCTTCTTGTATGTAATTTTTTTTTTTTTTTTTTTTCATCAAACTATGTCAGATCAAATTGAAAAGTTGCACACGTATCTAGTACCGACTACAACTGTTACTGATAATTTTATAGCTCTACTGTAATAATATGAACATTATCAAAATAAAAATTCTGCATGAAAATATATTAGATGGTTCTAAAAACTTTCGCGAAAATCTTTATTTAATGTACACTCCTTTAAAGAGGAATTCTACTATTTTATTAAATGTATTGATAATTGTGAGTACTCTGGTAGTTCATGGTACTCGATGGAGTTAGGAGTACAACCTTTCCAGAGGTACCTGGTGTATGAAACACTATTAGCAGAGGTCCATTTAATTTGTCTTGTCCGTCCGGTGTTGTAAAAAAATCTAAAGAAGTCTATCTATGTTAATCTAAAGCGTCAATCACCAAAGTCCCAAATTTGTAAATAATTCCACGATGGTTGCTTTCAAATCAGTATTTCCCTTAAAGATGGATTCCATGTTTAAGGACCTGTCTAAGGACAGACTGAGAACTATCCTGTCAAATAAATAATTGAGGTGGAAGTATCAATAACATTGTTGTACCCTTCAGACCGGGACGAACGAATCCTTAGCAACATAAATGGTATAATACTACCCGCAAATTAATAACACGATCTGCCACCGCTAATTACTCGCTGAAAGCCTTTAACTTACACGGAATCGCTGCTGTGGCACATATATCACAACTGGGTCACCTGTGCTTATAAATCACGACCGCTTCCCGAGTACTGTCAACGCTCTCAAATCTAGTAATAAGCTCGCCTTTGTCACAAATTGACCAGGAAGAGTTGAGTTAATTAGATAAGCTATAGAGAAACGAGCGAGCTTTCGACAGAAAAGCTAGGGTTCTAGAAGTCGTCGCGGTCTAAAAGATAAGACGTCCGGTGCATTCGTATGTAGCGATGTAACGATGTTCGAATCTCGCAAGAGGGGTCATTTTTTTTAATGAAACCCGCAAAATTATAATTTGCGTAATTACTGTCGGTAGGACGTCTCGTGAGTCAGGACGATACGTACCACCCTCCTGCCTATTTCTGCCGTGAAGCAGTAATGCGTTTCGGTTTGAAGGGTGGGGCAGCCGTTGTAACTATACTGAGATCTTAGAACTTATATCTCAAGGTGGGTGGCGCATTTACGTTGTAGATGTCCATGGGCTCCAGTAACCACTTAACACCAGGTGGGCTGTGAGCTCGTCCACCCATCTAAGCAATAGAAAATAAATAGATTTATTTACGTTGTAGATGTCCATGGGCTCCAGTAACCACTTAACACCAGGTGGGCTGTGAGCTCGTCCACCCATCTAAGCAATAAAAAAAATAGATTTATTTACGTTGTAGATGTCCATGGGCTCCAGTAACCACTTAACACCAGGAGGGCTGTGAGCTCGTCCACCCATCTAAGCAATAAAAAAAAACAAAATAGATCTAAGCAATAAAAAAAAAAAAATAGATGGGTGGACGAGCTCACAGCCCTCCTGGTGTTAAGTGGTTACTGGAGCCCATAGACATTTACAACGTAAATGCGCCACCCACCTTGAGATATAAGTTCTAAGGTCTCATTATAGTCACAACGGCTACCCCACCCTTCAAACCGAAACGCATTACTGCTTCACGGCAGAAATAGGCGGGATGGTGGTACCTACCCGTGCGAACTCACAAGAGTCCTACCACCAGTGGTAATTTCCTTTATTTTTTTTTATATCGTTTTAAATTTAGTCAATTCACTGAATTACTCGTACCTATAAATGCTACAACTCTTATTTATTACCAAGAGAGACCTTATATTGGACGAACCTTGTAAGAATTTGCGAAGTAACTTTACGTCCCAAATATAAAACTGTCATGAAATTTTTATAACTCGTGATCGAGTACACAGAGTGGGTACTAAAATTATTTTATTTCATTATCACTTATTTGGTTTGATGGCTTGTGTGTGACACCGTCGTCTGCGGTTGTATTTTTTTTTTTGGTCAGGAGGAAATCGCCGGACTTCCGCCCTCCACTGGGGATACAGGGCGGAACATGTCAGAGTCACGAACTGACTAAAACCTCCTGTCGCTCAACAACCAACGTCCGAACCTCGCATGAGACACTAGTAGCCTAAGGAGCGACTCTAGCTACGTGCGAACGAGAAAAAAAATATGTATACGCGAAGA
Organism: Bombyx mandarina; assembly: GCF_030267445.1. NCBI lineage: Eukaryota > Metazoa > Arthropoda > Insecta > Lepidoptera > Bombycidae > Bombyx > Bombyx mandarina. Next base: position 4,289,515 of record NC_143233.1, read on the forward strand.
CCGAAAAAAATACGCAAACTTCTTCTTTATTTCCACTTTATCCTACTTGGTGGGGTCGGCACAGCTAATTTTTCTGGAAGTTCGAGCGCGGAACCTTTAATCTCGGCGTGCCGTGCTCAAGGCGTGGTCTCGTCGCCTGGCGGATCACGCCTACGGGCAACGGACCGTCGAGGCGATGACCCGGTCCTCTCGGAGTGGGTGAATCGCGACCGAGTACGTCTCACTTTCCGAGGAACGCAGGTGCTCACGGGACACGGCTGTTTCGGTCGCTACCTGCAACTCGTCGCCCGGAGGGAGCCGACGTCGAAGTGCCACCACTGTAGTGGCTGTAACGAGGACGTTTTTGCGGAGCAGAAGGAGGCGGCGGAACGGGAGAGGGAGAGCTCTTCTTCCCTCTCAGCGCCGTGCCACCGCCGCCGAGCCGGGCGAGTACTACCATACCGAGCACTACCATTTCGATACATCTCCTAGTCACATGCATCTTCTCTCTTTGATTGAGACCCCTTTTGAAGAGCACCGCTGTGCTTTTCGTGGGGTTGATGTCGATGCGCCACTTCCGGAACCACTGTCCCATGGTGGTTACTGCGATCTGGAGTAGCCGATGCAATAGCGAATTCTTCATACACGAGTAGTAGATAGTCATGTCATCGGCGAAGAGCGCTAGATGGGTCTCCGGAGACCGGGATATATCATTGATATACAAACTAAATAATAACGGGGAGAGCGTGGAGCCTTGCGGGACTCCGGCTGTCAGATGACGGGGGCGAGAGCGAGTTCCCTCTACTCGATATCGAAACGACTATAAGAACTTAAGTGTCTTGGGAATATCATTGAACCCAATAATGGAAATCCCAATATTTTTACAAAAAAAATCATGAATTTAAGCTCTTCAATGACCCGAAACACAGCACACACTCCGCAATCGTGATATAGTCGTTTTTCGCTACGTTTTCAATACAAACGTTGGGAAGGGAGATCGAAATTTATTTTTGAAACTTTCCAAAACAAAGATAAATTTGAATCGGGCCAAGAAGATTAATGCGAGAAGTTTAGATGGAGTGGGATGTGATGAGGGCGGATGTCGAATTCTATGGCAATGAGATTAGTTTGAGAGCGAGTTTATACTTGGGGAGTTTGTTTCTTTGATTGGTACGTTGATTTGTTGATTTTAGGATCGTATCTTTGTTTAATTAGCTTGATATATTTAACAATTGAATACATCGGGTTAGGTTGCTCTTCTCAATTTACAGTTTCTTTTAAGCGAGCGTTCATGAGGTTTCAAAGTTTGAAGGGTGGGGCAGCCGTTGTAACTATAGTGAGACCTTAGAACTTATATCTCAAGGTGGGTGGCGCATTTACGTTGTAGATTTCTATGGGCTCCAGTAACCATTTAACACAAGGTGGATTGTGAACTCGTCCACCGATCTAAGCAATAAAAAAAAATATCTGCTTCGAAGCAGTAATGTGTTCCAGTTTTTAACTCAGAGATGGAAGCAGGATGTCTATGAGCTTCGATAACCACTTAACCCCAGGTGGGCCGTGAGATCCTTCATCTTGTTGTGAAAAAAAAAAACTCGTCCACATTTCAAGGTCATTTTCGTTAAATATAATATGAATTATTGCGATTTGTTGAGGTCACACCCATGCTATCATGACCAAAACATTAACAGAAAAGAAATAACACGTACTGTGATAGATTTTAGAACAATCAAATGTATAGTCTAGAATTGTATAGAAAATAAAATATCCATTTTCTCAACTGAATTTCAAGAAATGAAATGTGAAAGACAAATCTATTTAGTACGTGATATTGATTTATAACGCGAACTAATGTAATTATATTTTGACCATAGACTATTGAATGCTTAGCTTGGATATGGCACGAACCTGCTGGGCTTGAAATTTGAAACATACAACTATTTGAAAACGAAATAACTTATAAGAATTCTAGCTTAAATATAATAATTAGATTTTTGGGATTTAGTTCATCGATTTCAATAAATTTCACGTTAAAATTAAATACGACAAAATCGATAGTAAAGATAGATGCATGAATATTGTAGCTAAGAAATTCAGCAGATGGGTTCAATAACGGTTGTATTATTCCACAAATGTAGGATTGGTAAAAACGGAACTTATGAAAAGAGTGTGGAACGGAGCGTTAAGATGTGAGTAAGAGAAAATGGAAAGAAAGGGAGAAGAAAATGACTGAATGACAGAGAAAAGGAAGATGGCGAATAAGGTTAAAAAATGAGCAAGGCGTAATGAAAGTGTTAACTAATTTTAAATTATTATTATAACAGAAGATTTTGGAACAGTGGACGTTTTATTTTATGCGCTACGATTCCTATTCTACATAAATGGTAACAAAAAAGGGAAACACATATTGTATCTTTATTATTTCTTCATTCCCATTTTGCTTGCGTATCGCTAATAGTATAGTTGTTTGGAAAATGAATATAATGCGAAAATCTACTGATGATTGGATGTTATTACTGCGTAAAAGATCGCGCCATAAGTTGTTTCGTCAGAACTTTAAATAAGCAAGATTTTATTAGGATTTCTTTTGTCGAAAGATGTCAAACAATCCATAAATTATGCAACTGTGCCCACCGCTCCCATTAAAGACAATTACCGTATCCAAAGAACTTTAGTCGATGTGTCTAGTACATGCTTTCGCAAATTCAGCAACACAGAGTTAGGGTCCCAAGAGATTTCATTTAGCAAATTATAGCTGCTTCAGTAGCGATTCAGCGGCTTTATACAGATATAATATCGTTTCGTATTAATGTGTGTAATCCTTCTGTTTGCTACTATCTTCATACATATATTTCTTCTGTGCGTGTGTTTGTCACTGAGCTCCTCCTAAGCGGCTGGACCGATTTGAAGGATTTTTTTGTATGCATTTGGGTGGCACACTGGATGGTTTAGATTCACAAATCAGCCCGACAGAGAGCGCTGGTGTGGGTATCTCTGTTGTTTATCTTTCCTAGAAATAATTTATATGGCAAAACAACGTTTGCCGGACCAGCTAGTTTAGTTATAAGTTCTTAATGGGCTTGTGGAGTTAGTATTTTTATTTGGTTGCTAAATATGTGAATCGGCACAGATTACTGTGAGAGCCCTAATGTTGTTATCTAAAATAAGGCGCGCTGTTGAAGTATTGTTATCAAGCTAACTATATGTTTTCTTTATTTTCTTCGTTCTGCTCGTAAAATGTGTTTGAGTTGAAATTAATAAAAGGTGAGGTTGCTCCACGTGACAAGCCTTGTCAGAATTTCATTATATGTCTATATATGAATTTTAATGTATGTCTTCGAACTGTCTCTTCTAACCTGCGAAAACCTTGTATTTAATTAAGTTTTTTTTTTTTTTTTTTCGGTTTCAGGGCCGAACCTCCTTCGAGGTCCCCGCGCAAAAGGGGCGCGCGGGGTATGTGAGACTCAACGATCTGCATGGTGTTGTGAGCAGACCGCGGGCCCAAGGATTTTAGGGCCCACCCACTAAATGACTCCCCTGCACTCTTACACCCGACGTCCGATCCCCTCCGAGGTCAGAACCCGGATGAGGTAGGGGGGCTACCGCGGTCAAAACTACAACCAGACGGCGCGGCTCACCCCAAGGACGCCCAGCCGACGGAGCCTTCGAGGCGAATCGAAAGCTCTGAAACGTCGGCCGTCTCGGTAAGGCAGCCCGTCGGGCCGCCCAGACGGTGCCGCTGGTGTCCCGGAATACCCCGCTGGACCAGAACCAGCCTGCCGGGTCGGGACGCGATACACCGTCGACCGGTCGCTCTATTCACTCCACGGCAGCGCGCTAGAGTGCTGGTAGCGCGCCGCGCGGCCTCACCCCCTCAGATCGCCCCTTGACCTTCACCGGGGGGAGGCCGCCACCTACAGGGGCCGGGACGTACGGGCGTATTCCCGCCTCCGGCCCCCGGCTCCACGGCGACGGATCGGTGCGGAAAGAGAAGAGCTCTCCCTCTCTCGCTTCGCCGCCTCCTTCTGCGAGATGGTGGACTCTCAGAAGTCGAGCATCGCCTTCCAGGACTCGTCGCTGCCGAGCATCGTACCTACGACGCGCGGCAGCGAGAGGTCCTCTCCTATGACCGCGACGAGGGCGGCGCGTTGCTCGTCGAATCCAGAGCAACGCGCCAGCGTGTGTTCCGCTGTGTCTTCCTCGTCGCGGTCCGCGCAGTGGTGGCACTGCGCCGTCGGTTCCCTTCCGGCTATTTTGAAGAGGTACCGGCCAAAACACCCATGGCCGGTCAACATCTGCGTCAGCCGGAAGGTGAGACATCCGCGGTCGCGGCCCACCCAATCCGCGAGAACCGGGCGGACCGCTTCGACGGTACGGAGGCCGGCCGACGGGTCCGCCAAGCGGCGAGACCACGCCTCCAGCACGGACCGCCGAGAGTGGAGCCTCCGCCCTCGAACTACTCCTTCGCCGGGGCGCCCTTCCCCCCTAGATCGAAGGTCGCTACGCCACCGGTAATCGGCAGCGAGCGGCTCCGCCTCCAGGTCCCAGGGTGGCGCCCCGGCGAGCAAGCACGCCGCCTCGAAGAAGACGGTGCGGTATCCTCGGATGGCCCTGACCGCGATCGCGCGCTGCGGACGTCACAGCGCGGCGACGTTCTGGTGGGTCAGGGCGTGGCACCATACGGGCGCGCCGTATAGTGCCATCGACCGCACCACCCCCATGTAGAGGCGGCGCGCCACCTGATCGGGACCCCCGACGTTTGGAAGGAGCCGGCTCAGAGAGCCGGCCGTCGCCATCAGTCGAGGGCCCAACTTCTCAAAGTGAGCGCGGAAGTTCCACCGACCATCCAGTTCGAGGCCGAGGTACCGAAGACCGGTCACCCCGACCCCGACGCGGACGCCTCCGATCACGCTATTTAACGAAGCTGGCCATTCCTTTTTTCTATACCACCACCACTATCTCCACCTTATCCCACTAGGTAGGGTAGGCACAGCTAATTTTTCTCTTCCATTTTCTTCTATTAGCTGTCATCTAAACCCTCACTCTTCTCTCTCTCATACCGTCATTCATACACTCCATCCATGTCTTCTTCGGTCGACCTCTTCCCCCTCTACCTTGGACTACCATTTCCATACATCTCCTAGTCACATGCATCTTTTCTCTACGCATTACATGTCGATACCATGCTAACCGTCCCCTCTTTAATTTGTTAATTACTGGGGCTACTACCACCACCCCAATAAGATCATAATCACGTTTCAAAGAACCGTCAGTACTTTCGAACCGGAATGCCAAGTTTTGCGACAAGTTTGGGCATAGGCAGGATTGTGGTAGATGCAATAGTATCTTCTACTACTACTAAAATAATTCACTCCTAGAGGTTTGGTTTGATGACTCACTCCTAAACATATTCCTATCATTATAATTGAATTCCGATCACGCCCCACTGTGTTTTTCACCAAATAACATATTCGGCGTAGCCCGCGGTTTCATTAGATATATCTGTAATTTGAAATAATTAAACATGTTGCATTTTGCCGGGATGATAAGTTGATTGTTTCACCCTCTGGTTCATGCACTAACAGTTAATTTGTAGATCCGTTGGTACTTAAAATAGCATAGCAGCGAATATGACGTTGTAGTTATTCTATGAGAAATATCCACCGTTGTCGGATCGTGTCATTTACTACGATAAAAATATATTTCATGCGCTAGTTTAGGTTGTAAGCCGTTATTATGTGAATCTTTCGTGCGAAGTCGTCTTGGTCTAGCGGATAAGACGGTGCATTAGTGTTGAGCGATGCACCGGTGTTCGAATCTTAGGCGGGTACCAATTTTTCTAATGAAATACGTATTCAACAAATGTTCACGATTGATTTCAACGGTGAAGGAATAACATCGTGTAATAAAAATGAAACCCGCAAAATTATAATTTGCGTAATTAACAAGTAACCGCTTAACACCAGGCGGGCTGTGAGCTCGTTCACCCATCTAAGCAAGAAAAAAAAAAGCTTCATTAACATTCGTTCAACCCTTTTTGCGTGATTGAGTAACTTCCTTTATACTATTACTTAAATTCCTAACATTAATGAAGATTACGGGACTCTATAATGTATTTCATGTGTAAAATATAGTATATTCAACCAGGGATCAGCCACTGCTTCTCCTATTTACATCTCAAAGCAATACATTCAATTTTACGATTTGAATAGTCATACCATTTCGAGAAAACGGCGTGACACGATAATCCTGGTCGCAGGTAAACTACATACCCGGTCGTTTTTGTTTTTGTCCAGAGGAAATCGCCCTCCTCCACTGGGGTGGCGGGTGGGGCATGTCGGAGTCGAATCAACTAAAACCTCCTGTCGCTCCACAACCAACGTCCGAACCTCCTGAGACAGAGCTCATGAAAAGGCAAAGGGGGGAGAGTGAAGCGTTTAGTGCGGAGCACATCTCTCCCATCGCCCTCCCCCTCGGGACGCCGGACCGGCGGTCGTCAGCGCCACGACCACCAGCCCTCTGGGTCGGCAGGCTACATACCCGATCCTGCAGACAAAAAAAACCAGTCGCCGTCGCCCAGAACACGTCACTGCGGATGCTCCCGATCCACTATCAGTGCTTTTATACATTCCAAACAGCGATCACCATTATCATCGAACCCATCGAATGCGACAAAGGGATCGACGAGCAAATTTATTTTTTATTTTTTTATATATATTTTTTATTGCTTAGATGGGTGGACGAGCTCACAGCACACCCCTGGTGCTAAGTGGTTACTGGAGCCCATAGACATCCACAACGTAAGTGCGCCACCCACCTTGAGATACAAGTTCTAAGGTCTCAAGTATAGTTACAACGGTTTCCCCACCCTTCAAACCGAAACGCATTACTGCTTCACGTCAGAAATAGGCAGGGTGGTGGTACCCACCCGCGCGGACTCACAAGAGGTCCTACCACCAGTAATTACGCAAATTATAATTTTGCGGGTTTCATTTTTATTACACGATGTTATTCCTTTACCGTGGAAGTCAATCGTGAACATTTGTTGAGTACGTATTTCATTAGAAAAATTGGTACCCGCCTGCGGGATTCGAACACCGGTGCATCGCTTATTAACCCTTAGACATAGATAGCCCACTGAGTTTCTCGCCAGATCTTCTCAGTGGGTCGCGTTTCCAATCCGGTGGTAGATTCTGCGAAGCACTGCTCTTGCTAGGGACAGTGTCAGGCTGATCCCCGTGAGCTCACCTACACTTTAGGTAAAGCTGGCATAACCTCTATAGGTTACCAGTATCTGTCTCTGGAATGAAGTAATCTTATCCATAATCGATCGAGACTTAAAATAATTTAAAGTTTCAGATTTTTTTACGCACGAATTTGTAGGAACGCTCTGGGTATTTCTAATTCAAAGCAGTAATTAAAGTAATGAGGCTTAGACCTCACGCAATGTCTCATTCTCTACGTGACTAGGGCGTCGGAGTTCACTTTATAATGACACGCCCCCCCCCTCAATCAGGCCAGTAATAATGCGGGAATAAAAACATCACCCTGTTATTATTTGCGTTCTGTATTTTTAGACCGAAATGAACCTATTGTAATGTCGAATTTTCTTTGTAAACATAAAACTGAGATTGGAACACGAACACCTCAAAATCGGCGATAAGACATCAATCGTCGGAATTCGCAATTCCATTGTTCTGCCTTCGGGGACTTAACACAAAGGTTTCGATATTATCTCGAAGCCCGTCCAGAGGATCGCCTATGTCTATTAATCTGAGGCGATCTACATTTATCTCCGTCAGGGCATGACGGAAGCGTACTGAATGGAGACATCTTTGTATGTTTTCGAGGTTTTCCCTTGATAGATGGAGAGCGTTCACGTGTTTTTATTGTAAGTCCGGGAAATGCGGAAAAATCTGTCCTGGTTACAATGGTCAAAAATATCATACGACCTTTGGGATTTTTATGTGAAAACTTCACTTGTGTAAGGGCGTATTGTGAACCCGCGCGTCTTATTTCTGACGCGTAGGAATCGAACGTGGTGCTTTGAGAACTAGAAGATACAGCGGATAATTTACGACCTGAATTTCCTGTCTCTAGGTTGAAGGCGATGTTCTCACTAAGATGCTTTTTGTTTATTTTTTTATTGCTTAGATGGATGGACGAGCTCACAGCCCACCTGGTGTTGAGTGGTTATCGGAGCCCATAGACATCTACATGTATACGAACGGTAATCACGATTTATACCATCTCCGATGCTCCGAGATCGTTTATCTAGAACAATAAAAAGCTCACTCTAAAAGTAATTTTACTACGACAATGATTTTTAGGAATACCGAAAATAATTAAGCAACATAAATAAACAGGCTTCTAACATTCTTTAGGTTTTTAAAATAATTAATATGATGTCACTACTTAATATATGACGTCATACTCACTGTGCTCTTAATTACATTGTCACGTAACATTATTAAGATTATTCTATCATTTCCATTCTCTATATCAACTCCTACAAACACCCCTATAGGGCTTTAGGTCTGGAAAAGTGGATCAGGCGTAACACAAATATTAAGATAAGATAGAATTTACAACCGCTCAACATCAAATAGGCACTGAGCTAGTCAGGCAATCTAAAGCAATAAAAAACATCATCGCTCTAATGGAAATCATAGGGACCGTATAAAAAATGAAGTCACTTGCTTTCTTTAAAGGTAATATAAAAGAGAGAGTCCATTCCGAGAACGGGCGTAAAATTTTATTTGCAATTTTCCTTCTCAAACGACAAGGGAGGTACAATGGCCGATTGTCTGAGATAGAAAACGTCCGTGTTTCTCTCAATGTACTGGAGATGAGGAGAAACAATTAGAAAGGTGTATATATTCTTTTGGTGTTTGAAGATCGGTCAAGTCTTTTACGATTTATTTATATAGACAGCTCATTCTCGGGACTTTGTACCGAGACTAACACATTTGATTAATCATTAGAAATAGCTTAAGTAAATATCTTTTCAGTATTCTGATATTGATCTTCATTATATATCTTCACAGAACGGCAGTTAACATTGACATGACAAAACAAAAACAAAAGCAATACCGAGAATAGACAGTTAAATAAAACTCGAAAAATTTATAGATGATATAATTTATATGATCCATTTTTTTTTTTTTTTTTTTTTTTTTTTTTTTTTTTTTTTTTTTTTTTTCGGGCCGGGGGCCGAACCTCCTACGAGGTCCCCGCGCCTAGGGGGCGCGCGGGGTATGTGAGACTCAACGATCTGTAGGTGTTGAGAGCAGATCGCGGGCCCAAGGATTTTAGGGCCCACCCACTAAACGACTCCCCTGCACTCTTACACCCGACGTCCGATCTCCGTCCGGGGTCAGAACCCGTTCAGAGTAGGGGGGTTCCCGCGGTCAACACTACAACCAGACACGCGGCGCCACCCCGAGGACGCCCGACCGACGGGTCGTCGAGGCGATAGTCGACGACCAACGACGTCAGTCTCCGCGGTACGGCGGCCCTAACAGGCCGCCCGGGCGGTGCCGCTGGTGTTCCGGGATACCCCGCTGGGCCAGAACCAGCCTGCCGGGTCGGAACGCGATACACCGCCGACCGGGTTGCTCTTCAACAGTATGTTCGGCGACGACAGCGACGACGAAAATGCGGACCGCATCGCAGTCCGCAGCCGCCGACGCGCCGTCCCGTCCTCCTGGTGCCAGCGCGCTAGAGTGACGGTAGCGTGCGGCGCAGCCTCAACCCCCTTAGGTCGCCCCGTGACCATCACCGGGAGGAGACTGCCTCCTCATAGGGGCTGGAGCTGGACAAACGCCCTCCTCCGAACCCCGGCTCGACGGCGGCGGCACGGCGCCGAGAGGGAAGAAGAGCTCTCCCTCTCCCGTTCCGCCACCTCCTTCTGCGAGATGGTGGACTCGCAGAAGTCGAGCATCGCCTGCCAGGACTCGTCGCTGCCGAGCATCGTAGCCACGACGGTCGGAAGCGACAAGTCCGGTCCTATTTTTGCAACGAGGACGCGGCGCTGCTCCGCGAAAGCGGGGCAGTACGCGAGCGTGTGCTCCGCCGTGTCCTCGTTGCAGCCACTGCAGTGGTGGCACTTCGGCGTCGGCTCCCTCCGGGCGACGAGGTGCAGGTAGCGACCGAAACAGCCGTGAATTTATATGATCCTAACCTGAGTCGTAGCGTCTACAAACTATTACTAGTGGAGATACTTTTCAATTGCCTCTGAAGGTTTCGAGGCTGATACATGATAGAGTGGCAGGAGCCCCTAATTGCCCAAAACCGCTGCTAATTATTAAGGAACATTGCGGCTCTAAAGAGAAGTTCTTTGCACCTGCCGTAATAAAATGTACATTAGTTGTTAGCACAATGGTAACACCACCGGGTATGGTCGTCGTTAAATGGTATTGTTACGCCGGTAAGAGTAATGCCATCTATCGCCGAATAGAAGAAACGAATATCAAAAGAACTAGTAACATCGAGAATGTTCGAGAAGTACAACGTCATCTATTGTCGGATAGCGGAAACACACATCGAAGCTACTCGACTTGCCCAGAATGTTCTCGATAAATCTAGGGATGTCGTATCGACTACAAAAGTGTTGCAGAGAGGGCACGAAGTCAGTCAGTAATCGGATCTACTCGAAGCGAAGCAGCGAACGAGTCACCTGAAGCGAAGCGGAAGAACTGAAGTGAGAATTTTAAAGTGTTTGTGTTCTAAGTGTTAATAAAGTGTTAGTGTATACTTCGGTAGAATTTTTATTTATCCCAAACCCCAGCGCGTAACAGTACGTTGCGGACCTCACCTAATTTGGTACCAGTTGGTATCATATCAAGTAATTTTTGGGTATTCTCAAAAAAGGAATCCTCGTACAATATTGTGAGCTAAGAAAAATAACTTGGGGACCACGAAACAATTCCAACTTTATTAATAGGGCAATTAATTAGTGGTGCGAAAATTCCGAGTTAGGCTAGATACTTTATCACGTTGTTTACACCTTGGGCGTTGTAAAAAATGTTTTCTGTCATCCCTTTTGTGCTCGACGCAACTGTGTTAAAGAGCTTAGCTGTCTCTCAAACAAACGTTTGTATAGTTATGATTTTTATGTACTGATTTTCAGTACACGCAATTTATTTGTATAGTTAATGGCTTAGTGTAAGATCAAGATGCAGATATTTCGAAATATATGCTATTACTCTATTATAATATGTAACTTGAGACCTTAGAACTTATATCTCAAGGTAGGTGGCGCATTTACGTTGTGGATGTCTATGGGCCCAGTAACCACTTAACACCAGGTGGGCTGTGAGCTCGTCCAACCATCTAAGCAATAAAAAAAAATTAAAAATCTTGGTTTGAAATAAAGGAGGAAATGGAAACAACAAAGGGAAGATCTTCCACTGAGTTATTTGTGAGTGTTTGTAGTACAGTCATTATAGGGGATTGACCTCGGAAAATCGACATACCCAGTATATTAACGGCCGTCTGGTGTAGTGGTAAGTGACATGGTCACTACATAAGGGGGTCGCGGGTTCGAATCCCGCCAAGGGAAGATATTTGTATGATAAATATAAATGTATTTTCCAGTGTTCTGGATGTATATTAAACATATGTATGTGTATAATAAAAATCTTACATTTATTTCCGTTATCTAGTACCTGTAACACAAGTTCTTTACGAACTTATAACGGGACTAGTTAACGTGGCGTGATTGTTAGTAAATGTTTATTATTATTATTATACTATTACTACGTAAAAATTTGTATTTTGGTATCCTAAAACTATTCTCAAAATTCACATACAATTGGTTTGTCGCAAGTTTTAAATTCAGGGGTCCAAGATCACAAAAACCGATATTTTTTTTACGTTTTGTGCAAATATCTCGTTTTCTATGGGTTTTATTAATATTGTAAAGAATTAGATTCTCGACAACTTTTGTATTTAATATTTTTTTTATATCTTGAACTGTTTTCGAGATAGAGGGTGTAGAGCGCGCGGTAGAGAATTATCTGAGGTCAACAGGTTGTCTAGATCAAAAACTCGTAATATTAAGGTTACAATTTATTGCTAAACATAATAATATAATTATATTTTTTTATTAACTTTTAGATTAAATTCAATCTGAATTAATCAATTCAATAACACTCATAATTTCTTTCGGTAATTGAACATTTTTTTGTGACCTTTGACCCATGATTTTGTAACTTGCGTCCATCCAATTATATATGAATTTTGAGAAGTTTTAAGATATCAAAATATAACTTTTACGCGGGTATGTCGATTTTAGGAAATATTGACCTAATTATGCCCGATAGATCCAGACACAGCTTGAATATTGTTGTTCGGAACTTGTGCCTTGCCTTATTTTAAAAATGTCGTACGCGCGATAAAAGTTTTTTTATGTTTCTATTGTTTTACGTCACCAAGTTATCAAATACGATTTTATTAAAAAAAAAACAGTATCTACTGAATGGAATAGAGGAACAGCGAAGTAATTGGATAACTGGTATATAAGGCGCCTTACTTAATAGGTTACAAGCTCTTCAAAATGATGTTCAATTGAAACCACGTGGAAAATTATTTTATTACAAAGGCATTATTTTTACAAGGATGAGAGTGAAAAGTTTCAACCATAATAAAAAAAAATTGTTAGAAATAAAACAAATAATCTATTTCTATGCATTTGTGCCTATATGTATATGTCGTGGTTAACGACTTTTAGTAATATTAAGACGTTGTTTTGACTATTATTTTAAATGATGAAATGTTGTTTTGATAAATATCACAAAATATAGGGTAGACTCCGTAACGCCACAGTATAAAATGGCGGTACGTGGACAGAGTCGTGGCATTCCGTGTCAGACAGTCATTCCGTCCGTCTCAGTCAGTGAGTCTCTGGCAGTCAGTCAGTCAGTCAGTCTGTCGGTATGTGGAACGAAACTGTCGGTTTACCCTGTCATTGTGAAAGTTGTGTGTGTTGAGTTTCAATAATTATTATTCAAAAGGTTTTATTGACTTTTTATAAACTGAGTTCAACCAAATACGAGTGATGATGGAAACTACCGCTCAGCCATCCCTGGCGCCGCGACGACATATATTTCAATGTTTATTGTGTCTATTTATTTATTTACGCTGACTACAAATGAAATGTTTACTAACCAAACACTGAGGTCAGAAAACAGAGTTTATTAAAGGCCTAATGTTTATTTTGGCATCTATTTAATTATAATATTCCGAGCAGTCCAGTATTATTTAGATATTTCCATTTGTTTCTAGTGATTATTGCGAAGTGATAATAATTTGCTCACTGATAAAATAAATAATCTAATATATAAAAATGAATTGCTGTTCGTTAGTCTCGCTAAAACTCGAGAACGGCTGGATCGATTTGGCTAATTTTGGTCTTGAATTATTTTCGGAGGTCCAGAGAAGGTTTATAAATATGAAAATGTTCGGAATTAAATAAAAATAGTATTTTTTTTTCCTTCCATGTCTGTTGTTTTAAGTTTATTTTATACAAAAGTTTAGGTATTTTATTTATCGATTGAGGCACTACGAAGTCTGCCGGATCAGCTAGTAAATAATAATTAAAAACAAAACATTACTACAAGTATAAAAACCTTATAATATAATTTCGAATTGATTATTCGATTATATGATGTATAGATTTCTGTACAACATAATTGTATAATCGAATTATTAAATTTTTTTAAATCACAACATAGCTAATCCTATTAAAAAAATTGTTGAACGTCAAAAAGAACTACCGCCAATTCACAAAAACTAGCCTCCGTTCTGAGAAGAACTGGCAAGAAACTCAACGGGCATGTCTTTTTTCTTTTTTAACATTAGATTTTTTTTTAAATATTCATTTTTACAATGAGTATTATAACGTAACAGTTATTGCAATATTGAAATGCCCGCAGTGAGCGAGAAAAAGAGACTTATATAAATATCTGAAAGACTAGGTTATATCTCTGGCATTATGGGTGGCTTTTAGCGACGTACTAACTACCTACCCTCATATAAACGGTTCACTTGCTTTTAAAAAGTGAGTGGACTATGAAAACATATTGACTGGGCACTACAAATTTTTAAATAAATATTAGTCGGGTGAAATATTCGCAGCTAAATAATCTAAGCTAGATATGTATAAACTTAATCTTATTTAAATAAACCTATTTGATAGTCGTTATTTCCTGAAGGATAAGGCTCGTTATGTACTAGTACTGGCGACTTGACTTCTTTGATCCCCGCAGCTAAGTATGAAATACGTAACTCATTAAGACCTTAATAAGATCTACCGTCTTGTATGGACCAGCTTGTTGGTCAACTAAAATGACGGATGAATGGCGATTGCATGCAGCAGAGATGCGAAAGTTGTGATGGATGTGTAGAGTAACAAGAATGGATAGAATACGGAATGAATATGTTAGAGGAAGTCAGAAAGTGGCACCTGTGATAGAGAAGTAGAAAAAATCGCACTTGAGTGATATGGATATGTGATGAGACGATATGACAATGAGGTTGTTATGAGAGTGTTAACTATGAATGTGGAAGGCTTCAGAGGAAAAGACAGACCTAAGAAAATATATATGGATTGCGTAAAAGACGATATGTATAGAAGCGGATTGAGCGAAGGATTGGTATATGATAAAGGAGTATAGAAGGAGAAAACATGTTACGCCGAGTCCTGGTGAGTGAGAAAAGGGCAGGAGAATGAAAGAAGGACTTCCTCAATAGAGGAATTACATCGTATCATAAAAATCAAACCTGCGTGTTAACTATACAATTAAGACAAATACCTCAAATCTTGAGCTAGGTGGAAATTATGTAATGTCTATGAACTCTGGTAACTACTTAACACCAAATGCACTAGCAAGTTCTGGTAGTCTACCTTTATGTAATTTTACAATCGTAAGCTAATTATTCGGTTGCACGCGATTTAGACGATTTATTGACGACTGTAATTGATTTTACACCAAAAATGATTACCACAATAAATCATTATAATATATTTAAAAACACTTTTGTGCACGATGATGCAAGTCTCTTCGCCTCAAGTCTTCCCCGAGGTTCTCGTTTTAATCATCCTTTTCATATGTACTGATTTAAAATGTTTATAATATTTAAATTATAACTAATCTGAGTTTGGGTGTGCTATAAATACGTTGAGAAAGTAAAAGTTCTGAGTTTATTTGCTGATCCTTGTTAGAGCAGATTTCATCACTACCCCCTCCTGGATCAATTGCGCTAATCTACAGTGCGTTTTTGGAGTTTATTTTGACATCCCGCTGCGATGTTTTAGAAGCAATTATACAGGGTGTCTCAAATAAGTTTATATTTTGTGAATCGATAAAATAAAAAAATAAGATGTCGGTAAGAAAAAAGGCTTTTATTTAAACATCGAAGTACGGTATGGTATCTCGGAATTTATTTTTTACAAACAATATCGTCCCAATGTCAACCTTTTGATAAAATTTCCAATGACGGCTCATTCGACTCCGTGACAGCTGCGATTTCGTGTGTATATCATTTGTCCAGGAATTGAACAAAATTATAAATTTATATTTTTTATACTTTTATTATGTACTGCTTCTTACAATTTTATATTATTCGATTCACATTAAGTCTGCGGCTTATTGCTTATGATGTTGGTGTTGCGCGCGCGTCTGTGTTCGCGTCTGTCTGTCTTCACGTTTTGTTCCGGGTCTCCCCGTACTCCGCTTCCGCGTGCCCCCCTCGTTTGGATGCCATCACCGACACATTTTTAAAACGAGATTTGAAAAGAGCCCGAGATTTTCATTTACTGGTGTAGCTGTATCTCTAGTATTTCTGATATCTACTGTTATCTGTCGATGCACGGACATTGACGTGAGGTCGCGGTTCAACACTTCATGCAGCGACGCCACCCGCGACCAGCTTCCTTGTTACTCCTTTTATAAATCGAACGAATATTGCACCTATCGTAATAATACAGTCCACTCTTTTATTTTATTTCACCGGTCTACCCAAGAGCAGTCGAAAACAATTACTATGTGTACTCATCTACCTTCACAGGCAAAACACAATACATAATTTCTAAGTCCACAGAACAGTTTACCCTTTTTACTAAATTTAAGGATCGTTACAAGAAAAGAAAGCCAAAACATTTCAAGTATCAAAAGGCATCCGGTTCTAAATTACGTTAAGAATTTTTGAAGACGTCAATACGGAATCAGTGCGATTAATAGGTGCTTTAACCGGTCGCAGCCGGATCTTGTCGCCTTATCCGGAGTGCTGTTAACTGATCGAATGTGGCCTAAGTTGCAAGCGAAAATATTGAAAAATAAAAATCATTGAAATATAGAAAACGCATGTTATTAAATTTTTTTTGTTGTTGTTTACATGGTTGGACGAGCTCACAGCCCACCTGGTGTTAAGTGGTTACTGAAGCCTATATACATCTACAACGTAAATGCCCCACCAATCTTCAGATATAAATTCTAAGGTCTCAATATAGTTACAACGGCTGCGGACCGTGCGGCAACGTGCGGACTCACAAGACGTCCTACCACCAGTAAAAACAGGCTCCATTAGCCACAAGACAGTGAGCTCGTTGACTTCGAAATACAGATTACAGTACGAAGTACAGATGTACTAATATATAAATCTATAGTGGATTTTACGGATGTTCCGTTATAACTACTGAACCATGCATCCGATTAACTTGAAACTTGGTATCCATGTAGAAAATACACGTACTTAATGGATAGGCTAATATCTATATGAGTGTTGGAGTCCCTACACCAGTTGCTGGGGCGTTCATGATGAGAATGTTTGTGGGGGTGAGAAATAATAATGTTAATTTTAAATTGCCCAGCGCAGCGGACGGGTACATATTGTAAATTTATAAAAATAATCCAAGAATGGCTCGATCCTTGTAACTTGGGCTCTCGTTTAAACTGGCCCCTCCATTAACGATAATTGGACCAACCCCTTCGCAGCCATCGAAAAAAAGCCTTGTCAAAGTTTGTTCCACGGTCTAATTGGCTAGGCTAGAGTTGGTCGTTGTAAACAATGGATGAAATAATTTATTTTACGCTGAAATGACCTAGTTTTCTCATGATACATGATTGATGGTAGGTTTTTTTTCCTACCTAAGCTTATCAGCTATTTCAGTGTAACCTTAGCCAGTAGGTGAGCTCACGGGGCTCAAACCGGAGTGATGCTAACACTGACCCTAGCAAGAGCAGTGCTTCGCAGAATCTACCACCGGATCAGAAACGCGACCCACTAAGAAGATCCGGCGAGAAGCTCAGTTGGCTATCTATGTCTATGGGTTAATTCGCTTGTCGAGCCCTTCGTCATTGCAATGAAAATACTATGGGTACAATCGATAGAAAAAAATAGCTTTAATTTTTTGCATACTTATCGGAAACCTGATAGGTAAAATTTAATATTATTAATTATATAGGTAATAATATTAATTAACTGACAATGTGATATCTATAGCCTCTGCAAAGCTTTGTCGTTTCCCATAAGCTAAATAAATACGTTCATTAATCTTTGGTTATTGTTTTATTGCTTAAATAAGAGCTCACGGTCCACCGGGCGTTAAATGGTTATCGGAGCCCATAGACATCTACAACGTAAATATACACCTTGAGAAATGAGTTCTAAGGTCTCACTTTTTTCAATGATGTGAGATGTGTGTGATGTCATTTTTCTCACGGCTGCCCTGCCCTTCAAACCGAAACGCATTACTGCTTCACGGCAGAAATAGACAGGGTGGTTGTACCTACCTAAGCTTGAAAACCCAAGAATTCCTAGAACTAATAGTGTAATTAATACACGTACAATTTTTTTTCTTAAGATGAAAGTAGATAAAGCAATTCTGTTAAGTATTTGATACCTATCATCACGGATATACTTATATACGACACACCCGTTTCGGTTTCTTGACATCAAATGATTGATAGTGTGGACGAAATATTGGTAATGAACATTGAACAAATAAAGGCCTGATTTAAGGGTATCTATGCAAGCTTCGTCGTAAAAGCTTTTAGGATATCTATACTAATATTATAAAGAGGAAAGATTTGTTTGTTTGTTTGTTTCGAATAGGCTCCGAAACTACTGGACTGATTTGAAAAATTCTTTTTCCATTAGAAGCCGACATTGTCCCTGATGAACATAGGCTACTTTTTTTAACTTTTTTTTTTGTTTGTTTTATGTGTGTTTTAATGTTTCCGAAGCGAAGCGAGGGCGGGTCGCTAGTGGTAATATAAATCGAGGGATAGAAAAATGTGGTCATAGTTGGTCCTGTAAAATTAATTCAGTTCAGTGAGAAGTTCCTTCCAGGAGGAAGTGTTTATAGAACACCCGAAGTATGCCTAAAGATTTGAACCATGATATAGTTGCATTATTATCATATAACTAAATTTACTGACAACAGAATAAGCTTCTACATCAAACTCGT
Organism: Bombyx mandarina; assembly: GCF_030267445.1. NCBI lineage: Eukaryota > Metazoa > Arthropoda > Insecta > Lepidoptera > Bombycidae > Bombyx > Bombyx mandarina. The sequence goes on from NC_143233.1 coordinate 4,307,966, forward strand.
ATATAAATATTACACATACAGTACCTAACTCATATTAGCCGTGATTAATATGAAAAAATGGTTTTCGGATCAATGCTGTAAATGACGAAAGAGCTCAGGGTCATCCTGGTGGTAAGTGGTTGTCCCATCTTTCTTCATTTTTGTAACCTCAAGGGGTTATTCTAGATTCGCCGAGCTAGTAGATGAGCTCACGGGGCTCAAATCTGACGACGTTGCTAACACAAACCCTAGCAAGAGTCGTGCTTCGCAGAATCTACCACCGGATCGGAAACGCGACCCACTGAGAAGATCCGGCGAGAAACTCAGTGGGCTGTGTCTGTGGGTTAATTTACTAGTCGAGCCCTTCGTCGCAAGCGACGGGTTCGACGAGAACGATAACCGGTGCTTGAGATACCTAAAAGCACCGTTAGTGGATCAAGAGGTTCCGAAATGACGTGTTTTGGGCGACGTCTTCTGCTTTCCATTCGGTCCGCAGGATCGGGAATGTCTTTCTTTATCTTCTTCTAACTAGCTCTTTTAACACTATTTGGGAGCCACGCAGCATTTCCTCTTTTTCCATTCAGGCCTAATCCATCTAAATATCGCCATCTGTCGCCAAGAAGTGAATATTAAAATATCCCTTATATGGTGTTATAATTAAATTAAGATTAATAAGGGCTATGATAAAAAGGTTTTATTTACCCCGAGTCCCAGTTAATAACAGTACTTTGTTCATTCATGGATTACCCCCATATCTACGCCAAGAGGTGGCAAGATGCTATACTATACACCAGACAGCAAAAAATATGTTTGCGGGTTATTTTCTTAGACTTTTTTTTATTTCTTCGTTGGATGGGCGAGCTCACAGCCCACCTTATGTTAAGTGGTTACTGAAGCCCATAGACATCTACAACATAAATGCGCCACCCACCTTGAGATATAAGCTCCAAGGTCTCAGTATAGTTATAACGGCTGCCCCACCCTTCAAACCGAAACGCATTACGGCAGGGCAGGGCGGTGGTACTTACCCGTGCGGACTCACAAGAGGTCCTACCACCAGTAATTACGCAAATTATAATTTTGCGAGTTTTGATTTTTATTACACGATGTTATTCCTTCACCGTGGAAGTCAATCGTGAACATTTGTTGAGTACGTATATCATTAGAAAAATTGCATAAGACAAGCTTAATGACAAGCTAACAACGATATACATATATAAGTCACGATGTATTCTATACAACAATGATGGTCCCAGATGTCCCGAGGCGTGGGATGGATGTATCGAGAAACTAGTTGAGACGAAGCCAAAGTTATTTCAGAGCTTGTTTAATTAGTTGCTGTACTGAGTTTGGTTACTACAGGCTATAAGATTATATAAGGTATAAAGACACCCTTACTAAACACGAAGGAACGAACACATACACGTGAACCTAACGTAATATTAATTTGGCATTCTATCTAGCTTGCGTGAGCCGTGGCCAATGAATAATTTCAGAAAAAACATAACTAAAGATTAAACTGAAAAACGATGATTAGTGAAGATTGATTTATAGGTAGGACCTCGTGTAAGTCCGCACGGGAAGGTACCACCACCCTGCCTATTTCTACCGTGAAGCAGTAATGCGTTTTGGTTTGAAGGGTGGGGCAGCCGTTGGAACTATACTGAGACATTAGAGCTTACATCTCAAGGTGGGTGGCGCATTTTCGTTATAGATGTCTATGGGCTCCAGTTACTACTTAAAATCAGGTGGGCTGTGAGCTCGTACACCCATCTAAGCAATAAAAAAAATTAAATTAAGTTATTAAATTTAAAAATATATATTTATATTTGTCGGAGAAGGCCACAATTATTAACACCATTGTCAAACATCGTAGGGGCGAATAGGGTGATCGAGAAGAGTTTTTTGAGTACACCAATCACGTTTGCTGTCTTAGAACAATTTAGAAATCTTCTCTTGACGTTAGCAAACGAAAACGAATGACAGTACTTAGGAAGGAGGCACCGCTCTTCAAGAAGGCTGGTTGGTAAGTGTGATGGCGTCTACGCGCCTCCATCGGCTAGGCTCTGTCGTAGCATGAAGTTAGCCGAGTTCCGATACCGCAATCGTGCTGCCATCTCTCGGGAATCGTGCTGCGTTTCGTTTAGCTACTAAGTTAATGACCGTCTCCGACCTATTTATATTATGTTGCATACAATCTTTATCTTTTCAATATTATGTGATTTGATCTTGAATTGTATTTAAATTGTCATTTAAAATGATAAAATTAAAAGAAACACGTTGTATTTTCTTGAAATAGCTCTCGTGCCACTGTCTAATCTATTAAATACCAGGCAAATGCATTTAAAAATATGCTAAGTTGCTTATAGTTTATCCTTAATATTTATACTGGTAGTAGGACCTCTTGTGTGTCCGCGCGGGTAGGTACCACCACCCTGCCTATTTCTGCCGTGAAGCAGTAATGCGTTTCGGTTTGAAGGGTGGGGCAGCCGTTGTAACTATACTGAGATCTTAGAACTTATATCTCAAGATGGGTGGCGTATTTACGTTGTAGATGTCTATGGGCTCCAGTTACCACTTTACTCCTTAGGTGGGCTGTGAGCTCGTCCAACCATCTAAGCAATAAAAAAAAAATAAAAAAAAAATAGTAATTTTTAAGCTACGAACGAAACCAAGGTACAAAAACAGCTTGCAAAACGCATATTGCCTGGCCGCTTAGGTCGCAGATAAGTGAGAATATATTCAATATTTGAAAAAGGCCAGCAGTGAGACCTGGTTTGACCGTAAACGAATTGTGTTTCATGTCAATGTAGATATGTTTCATGTCTTTACTTAAATTCACCCAAATCGGCTCTACCATTTTTGGATGATCTTGTAACAGACCTCCAAACATAGACGCTTGCATGTTTATAATATTTATATTTTTGTTAACCAGAAAGACAAACAATCTATCTTTTTTATACGTTTTTTTTTCACCAAAAACGTTAGTAATATTAATATAATTTTTTTCTTTATTACATGTTAAGGTTTCGGGCGGTTGTGTCAACAGTATTTTTATTTACCTTTTATCTGTTTATTTATCTACAAGGTATTTTGCGTTTCGACTTGTTTTTCAAAGAATGTTTATCAACGAAAATTCTTTTATTGAAATTAAATAGTGAATAATTTTTCGACGTATTTTCAATAAATAGGAGGATTATTTTTGTGTATTTTAGTAGAATTTCAGTTTTCTCTACCCAGCCCATAGACACAGCTCACTGAGTTTCTCGCCGGATCTTCTCAGTGGGTCGCGTTTCCGATCCGGTGGTAGATTCTGCGAAGCACTGCTTTAGCTGGGGTCAGTGTTAGCAACTCTCCGGTTGAGCCCCGTGAGCTCACCTACAAACGTTAGGGTGAAGCTGAAATAGCCTCTCAAGGCTATCAGCTTAGGTAGGAAAAAAAAAAAACTCTACCTAGTTAATACATTTAGAGGGATCGCTTCGTTTGCTTTGAATTTCGCCACAAATAAATGGTACATCCATACTAATATATAAATCTACAGTGGTTTTTACGGATGTTCCCTTATAACTACTGAACCGTGCATCCGATTGACTTGACACTTGGTATCCATGTAGAAAATACATGTACTTAATGGATAGGCTAATATTTATGTGAGTGTTGGACTCCCTAATAATAATGACAATGAATAATAATGTTAATTTTAAATGCCCAGCGAAGCGGGCGCTTGCGGCTAGTTTGTGGAAATGTGGAAAGATCGGTATTTTTTAGTTAGTTCAGAATGGCATTTGTTTTAAAATAGCATGAATGTCGATGTCAGTTATCGACATAGATTACGTTGTTACGAGTGGTTTTTTGAAATTAAGATGTTAAAGTCCACTAGAGTTCGTCCTACCATCCCTAAATATATAATTGATAATTTGCCGATTACAATTCACAGTCAGTGTCAATTTGTTGGAGAGTTTAGTCGTCAGTTTTAGACGATTGTGTTAATTAAGAGATTTTAGTCCTACTGATTTTCTCGTAGCGTTTTTTTATTATTGCTTAGATGGGTAGACGAGCTCACAGCCCACTTGGTGTTAAGTGGTTACTGGAGCCCATAGACATCTACGACGTAAATGCGCCACCCACGTTGAGATATAAGTTCTAAGGTCTCAAGTATAGTTAGTTAGAACGACTGCCCCACCCTTGAAACCGAAACGCATTACTGCTTCACGGCAGAAATGGGCAGGGTGGTGGTGTCTACCACGCGAACTCACAAGCGGTCCTTAATTGAAGTTCAATTTAAAATATCGAATTCTTGATATTAATCCCTACATAGTATAAAAAAAAATCGCTTTCTCTGTCCCTGTGTATGCCTAAATCTTTAAAACTACGCAACGGATTTTGATGCGGTTTTTTAATAGAGTGATTGAAGAGGCAGGTTTATATGTATAATAACATCCATTAAATAGTGAAGAAACCAATAATAAATTACTGTTTCCGAAGCGAAGCGAGGGCGGGTCGCTAGTACCAAATAAAACGGACTTTTAATTACAAAGATAAATTTCGCATATAAAGCGAAATGTCATTTAAACCAAGTAGCCTTTTTTTTTTTTTTTTTTTTCCTGCCTATGCTGATAGCCTTGAGAGGCTATTTCAGCTTCACCCTAACGTTTGTAGGTGAGCTCGCGGGGCTCAACCGGAGAGTTGCTAACACTGACCCTAGCAAGAGCAGTGCTTCGCAGAATCTACCACCGGATCGGAAACGCGACCCACTGAGAAGATCCGGCGAGAAACTCAGTGGGCTGTGTCTATGGGTTAGTTCGCTCGTCGAGCCCTTCGTCGCAAGCGACGGGTTCGACGAGGACGGTGACCGGTGCTTGTGGTGCCTAAAAGCACCGTTAATGGATCAGGAGGATCCGTAATGACGTGCTTTGGGCGACGTCGACGGTTTACCATTCGGTCTACTGGGTCGGGTATGTAATTTCCAGCTCCTACGATGAGAGGGTTCTCATGTCGTGCCGCCTTCTCAAAATGGCGCAGCGATGCCGACTGTAGATACTTACTAAAAGAGTCGAGCTCCAGGTCGTCGTGGAGATCCACATTCCTAAGGAACCAAGGCGCTCCGACGGCTATCCTGCAGAATCGTGATTGAATAACCTGAAGGGATTTCAAGTGGGTGCGGGCTGCGTGAGCGAACACTACGCTTGCATACGTCATGACGGGGCGTATACAAGTTTTGTAGAGAGTTACCTTATTGCTGAGGGACAGTTTGCTTCGACTACAAAGCATTGGATAGAGTCGTCCTAGAATAAACGCGGCGCGGTCGCGTACCGTTTTTATATGGGGACGGAATGTAATCCCTCTGTCGAGGGTGACGCCTAGATATTTGACCTTCGAGACCCACGGTATGGGCTGGCCAAAGAGAGTGATGGGACTAACGGCGGAGGTGTTTGCGCGCCTACTACGGAGTGGGAAGTAGCCTTTTACTCCTTGTTATCTATATATATAAAAATGAAACCCGTTTTCCGTTGTCACGACATAACATGAAAACGGCTTGACCGATTTGGCTAATTTTGGTCTTGAATTATTTGTGGAAGTCCAGAGAAGGTTTAAAAGGTATAAAAATATGAAAATTCTCGGATTTAAATAAAAATAACAATTTTGTTTTCCCTTTGACGTGTCCCCCGTCGGACGGATTACTTTTGTTTGTTTTAAGTTTATTCTATATAAAAGTTTAGGTCTTTTATTTATCGATTGAGGCACTACGAAGTCTGCCGGGTCAGCTAGTAATATTATAAAGCTGAAGAGTTCGTTTGTTTGAACGCGCTAATCTCAGGAACTACTGGGCCGATTTGAAAAATTCGTTCAGTGTTAGATAGCAAATTTATTGAGGAAGGCTATAGGTTATATATATATAACATTACACTAATACCTATACAAGCGGAGCACCAATAAAGAATGTTTCAAAATCGGGGTATTTTTCCCTTTTGAGAACTTCCGCTGCGTGCCCTACAGAAACGGTTAAAGTTTCGCTAAAATAATGTATAACAGAATTGATCCCCTTCAAAAGATCTAAAAAACAGTCCGCGACAGCATATGTCTATAATATGTTAAGGTTGGCTCGCTATAACGTTTTTTATGCTAACCAAATTTGTTCTAAAATAAAGCATTATTTGTGAACTATTCCACGCGGACGAAGTCGCGGGCAAAAGCTAGTAATAATATAATATATAATATGTGTACAGTTACATTCTTTCTTTGAAGAATGTAACGGAATGGTACCCAAGAGATGGCCATAGAAGTAAAGGCAGAAAAAATCAAAGATGGGAAGATGATTTCAAAAGAATAGCTGGTGGAGAGTGGCTGAGAAAGTCAAAGGACAGGACCTTGTGGAAAACATTAGAGGAGACCTATGTCGAGAGACAAGCTGTTTCCTAGCATTAAAATATATATATAATATTTAGATATAAGCATTGTAAATTTTAACAGCAATAAAGGCTTATTATTATTATTATTATTATGTGTACAGTGTCAGCTTAGAATAGCACTATCCCTTGAGGATGTCGGAAAGGGAAACCATGAGAAAGAGCTGAAGTATCTTTTGAGTTGTTTAGTTCATTCTCTATGATCAATTATGTATTTTAGTGACTTCAATGACGCAGATACTAGTAAACGATTTTCCAAAGTATTTTTATTATGACGTTTTTACATTCCCAATTTCTATAGAATTGCACATTAACAATATTTAATGTGAAATTAAATTGAATATCATAAAAGCAAATTCATTGTCTGGTGTAGTGGTAAGTGACTAGATCACTACACAAGGGGGTCGCGGGTTCGAATCCCGCCAAGGCAAGGTATTTGTATGATAAATATAAAATGTCTTTTCCATGGTTATGGATGTACATATATTTATATATTAATACGTGAAGCAAAAACTTTGTATCCCTTTTTACGAAAATTGCGCGGACGGAGGAGTATGAAATTTTGCACACTTATAGAGAATATAGAGAAGAAGTGCACAATACTAATATTTTTTTTAAAATAATACATAAAAGATACATTAAATCAATAAAGAAAACATTACACACACTACATACCATGTATTTGACGCACACACGCATGCATACTATTTATTGTCAAACTTTTGTTCTTGATGTCTGTGTGGTCAAATTGAGAATAGATTAAATATTGTTTGTCTTTGTTAATATTTTTTATAGTGTAGTCTTGGCAAAATCTATAGAAGTATAAAATACAATCATAATAGTGTACAAACTTACAATTCCAATTAATTATAGTCGAATTTCGATTACTGCAGGACCTCTAGTTAAATTAAATATGTAAGTGTATAAAATGTGTAGTGTACAAAAATCTTACATTTATTTCCGTGATCCTGTAACACAAGTCCTTTACGAGCTTAACACGGGACCAGTTAACGTGGCGTGATTGTCCTTTTCTATATCTGTCCCTCACTGTTGAGAAACGCGACCACATGTGACGTTCTTCCACTGTGTTCGATCATGGGTGGCATGGACCGTATAGTACAGACTTCCACCAAGCGCTTCCGTACTAGATCTGACCATGTGGCTGGAGTTCTGCCCACGGCGCGCTTTCCCTCTATGCGACCCGCAATTATGAACTTCTCTAATTCATATCTGGGAGACCGCATGATGTGTCCGAAGAAGCTCATAACACGTTCCCAGCAAATAGAACAGAGCTTTTTTCGGATATTTAGCTCCCTTAGAATGGACTCGTTAGTTCTCATGGTAGTCCACGGTCTTATTAGTAATTGTTAGTAACTATTTATTATTTATTATTAATTCTAAATCCAATTTTCCATATTACAAACAGTTCTACGCACGCATTTTCTGGCCCGATAGTTAATGGTCCCTCAAATCGGTATTATTCTGAATAGAGACATTAGAGACGTATTATTTCAAGGGAATTGCTGAAGCTTTTAGGTATGGAATAGAGTGTATTATGTGGCGAATAATATCTGAATAATATATTTACAGTCGCTTCAGTGGAGTAACGAAATTTGGAGATGGCTGTATAATAAGTGAGGATTAAAGTTTGTGATCCATCCTTTATTTGAATCTTCACTTTTTTAAGTGAATTCTTCTTAGAATAAAGTATAAGATGCCCTTTGTACTCTTATTAATGTGACTATGTTAGCTGAATATCACGAAATGGTGCCATTTTTTTCTTCTAAAACAATAAATCACACCTAGCTTGTACTAATGGACGCCTTCCACAATGAATGAAAAAAACTTCTTAATTAACAAAAATCAAAATTATCAATACTTGTTTCTCTGAAAACTTAACTATAAAATATTCAAAACACCTGACATAATAATATAATGACTATAAAAATGTTATAATTCGTATAGTACAATTCCTAAGTATACTACTATTCAATTTTTAAATTATGCAGTAGGATATAATCGAAACTAAAATATAATTATATTATGATACAGGTTAGTTGGGAAACGAAATCTATTACTAGTAAAATTGAGGAGAATGAGCTAACTAGAATTCTTTTAAACAGTATTATTCATCAAGGTCATCTATAATATCTAGTTTTATTTGCTATATATTATATATACTATTTACTATATGTATTTTTTACCACTACTTAATCATCGAACCAAATCTTAACAAATATTTTTTGCGTATATTTGTGAATGGATTTTTATATTCCAAATTGGACCCAATAAGCGCCACTATAATCGGTTACTAGGTTATATTTTCAAGAAACGTCAACTTGCTCAGTGACGTATATTTGGTATTATTCAGTCATTCTGTCCAAGCACTAGATTTTCTAAAAAAAAGGGTGCGTGTGGTTATGTACGCGCGTAAGAAGTTATACTTTTTTTTTTTTTTTTTTAAATATTAAATAATTAATAATAAATATTTAACGTTAATAATTTAATAATATTTAGTATGAATTATATTAAACAATAATTTTGTCATTTATATTACTAAAAAATGAATGCTAATAACACTTTTTTTTTACGAGTGTACATGCGCGAAAGTTCACCTGCGGCTGTATTCAGACTCGCCAAGTTACGCCGGTCGTATTGTAATGAGCGATTTAGTGGGCAACTTCATTCTGTTAATTTTGTGTCACGGTGCGCGCGCATCGTAAAATTTCACTCTCATAAATTTTTCATAACGCGCCTAAAGAAGTATAACTTCAAAAAATTTACAAAGTGCTAGCTAAATCAATCTTCTCTAACTAAGTCGTCTCCAAATATTTACTGCATATGGCGCTAAATCTAAAAAGATTACTGCAAACATTACACACATCAAGCATATTGGCGATACGGAAAATTCAATATGCTCATAGTACACGTTTAGTTCAAATACATTTTAATAACATTAAAAGGGCTTTTTCATGTTTCGACAAATCGTTCGACGTGATACGCAAGTTTTTGGGGAATCGTTCGTGCCTTTCACTCGATTAATTTTAAAAGGTGACCAGCTTATTATTGATCGGCTTAAGTATTAGTCTTTGAACTTTAAGGTTTTTTTTTTTTTTAATTAGGGCCACCTATTTGAATTTATTGACGTACATCATTTAAGACGGTATTTCGTGCTTAATTGTGGTAAGATTCATAGCGTCTGGAATGAAATTACAAAAGCCTTGATTGTTGCGCGCTCGTGAAAAATTGTGATCAAATTGAATTGGTGTGTGGTAGAAATATGTTCAGGATTCCGACGTATTTTAAGTTTTAACACCAGAAAGAGAAATATATATAAAAAAGTAAACACTGATCAATCTATAAATAAATAGATTTCTAAGACCAAATTAAATTTGGAATTAAAACCGTATTAATATTCAAAAGTATAAATTTAAAATTTGTTGTGTTCTCTTGATTTTCACTGTACTTCGGCTCTTTTTTTAAATTCATCCAAGATAAGCTCCCGACGTCTGTGCGGAAACATTTTCCTGACAAAAATACCACTACCATACGCCATAAAATACTAAATACCATACGCCTACGCAGCGTGGCTCATATGTGTCTTACATGTGTTCGACAACTCATATTTCCATCATCCTTCCGTAATGGAAAAGTCCTCACTTTCAAAGCAGATAACATTTTCAGTTCTCGCGGTTAACTATGCAGCAGCTAACATAGAACAGAAAATACTTCTAAGATTCCTGAGTCGCGCTTACGACATTTTCGAGAAAACCTTCCATACAAGTTTAGAACAGTAGTATTTGAACCGTTGGTCTACCGAGTAATTACCTGCGTTTGGTGCAAAAACTTCTCTTTACCGTTACTTCTAAAGTGTAATGTGATGTGCTAAAGTATGATGAATTTACTTCTAAAAACAACACAGAGCACGACAAAGACGACTCAAACACTTGATTTTTCATTATCTTTGTAGGCAGACAAGCCACACAGCCCTTCGGGGAGCCTGTGGCTGCAGTTGAGTAATTTTCTCAAACCTCGTTTCATGAGTGTCATATAAGCACTCAGGAAACACCATAGAGAAAATTACATTCCAAAGCCCGAGGTTGGCAAAAATATCTATGGAAGTACACTACGGTTCTAGGTATTATGAACTCTGTTGCGGTGACGGAAGGTACGAATATAAGAATAGATGACGAGGTTATCTTAAAAAAGTTCTTAGAGTTCATCACATGAGACATAGGGAAATCCCTCCTTAGACCTAGGGATTTTAATCGATTCGTGAGAATGGAACTGCCTATGTATGATCCTAGCAGTGCCTTTTCTGTTCTAAAATTGCAACTCCACATATGTGCTTAAATTACAAAATATAGTCTACCATAATCTCCGATGCGTATGTTGAAGACACCGAAATCTGGACCAGAATTAATATTATTATATTTACCTAAGAAGAAATGGATGGATTGCGTGAAAGGCCATAATGGGTAAGAGGGGAGTGAGCGAAGAAATGGTATATGATAGAAGAGTATGGAAGAAGAAAACATGTTGCGCCGACCCCAGGTGACTGGGAGAAGGGCAGGAGAATGATGATTGGGGTCATATAATATTATGTGGAACATCAAACTTTTTAAATTTGACTTCTAAAGGAGAAGCCGTATCCATTTCTTCAACATTAAAGCCGGCTTCATTAGCAAACGGCCTTATCAAGGTTTCGATGTAATTTTAGTTATTTATTACGCTTGCCCTGTCGCCGATTTCACTCTGATAATGTCACCTACAGTTATTTACGGTTTCCCTTAAATTATCGTGTCACGGCCTCCTACGATTACGTTTACGTAATTCGTGTGATCGTTATCATTATTTTTTTGTTTAATGGTGTTAATACGGGATCTTGTAAGCCTTTGATAGAAATTATGGTGTTTCTATTTAGGTGTTATTCGTCATAAATTCTACGATAGTCTTATCATAAAAAAAATTATATCACGTCGTCCTCCTTGATCTATTGCAAATTACCAATCATTGTTCTGTAATTGTAGTGTATCCCACATCTTATTTCCCAAGGTAATAATTATTCTTAGTTACCAATGAATTTGTAGGCGAGACGTTCTTCTCTAACATCAAACTGTCCGTCTTTACGTAAATATAATATATTTTTGTTCTGTTTGTATTATTCGAAATTTATAAAAGATATATACATTTTTAAAGTTACTTTTTTCTTCATTTATCACGAATCTCTGTATCTTCAACAATTTTAACCCCTTCCTTAGTTCTAGCACAAGCAATGCTCTTAGTATATTAATCAGAATGACTATTAATGCTCTTAGTAAAATTAAATATATTAATAAGAATGGCTATTTTCAACATATTGACTAAAACTGATTTATATGTGAAACTGTAATTTTAATACAAAAGACCTCCTTTTTGGGAAACTCAATTTCACGAAATTACATAAAATAAAACGTTTTAGGTCTTCAAGCAGCCGAAAATGAACATCATGATTAAAACCGAAACTAATAAAGCAATTTATATGATAATTTCTCTTTTCAGAAGGTCATTTTGGGACCCTTCAGATGAACGTCTTTTAATCTAACAATTTTATTATATTCTAAGATAATAATAACACTGTCTTGGCCATAGACTGAAGGCTTACCTTATTTGTCTTAATCTAAAATGTCCTTGAGCCTGTAGACAACAACACAACATGCGTTTCCATCAATAATACGATTTTTATGGAACATACAACATATTTCCCAATAACATATTTGTCAAAATAATATATGTCAGTCTTTGGATTGAACATTACAACCGTTAATATTATTCCTATAAAGAGTACAGTACATTCACAAAGTGCTTTTTGAAAAATCCTTACAGAATTATTGTCATTCATACTTTGTCAGTCTTTTCGTCTACTTTTCACTGCTTAGGAATATAATTTCCTCTTCCTGTAAGATAAGCATGGCTTCCAAAATTCACTGGCCGTGAAATTTCACAAAGGTGAATTAATTTTTAATGTAACTTTTTTATTTTTTTTTATTGCTTAGATGACTGGTAGAGCTCACAGCCCACCTGGTGTTAAGTGGTTACTGGAGCCTATAGACATCTACAACGTAAATGCGCCACCCACCTTGAGATATAAGTTCTAAGGTCTCAGTATAGTTACAACGGCTGCCCCGCCCTTCAAACCGAAACGCATTACTGCTTCACGGCAGAAATAGGCGGGGTGGTGGTACCTACCCGCGTGGACTCATAAGAGGTCCTACCACTAGTAATAAGGTTACCAAATCTCAAGGTTAAACAGCTTAGCTGGTGCATTACCAAAGTGGTAATGGTACCATTTTATTGGTGCACATTTGATACCCAAATATACCTATTTTCTAATCTTGCGAATTTTTTTTTCGAATAGTAAACTAATAAAAATAAACAAGCATTGTCATTAAACTCACTATTTAATATGACGGCGTTAACGATATTTATGTTATACAGCACGTGCAATAGGAGTGACTCACACAAGCCAGGCGCGCCGGCCGTGTCGTTCCACTCGTAAACAACAGCTGCAACAGAAGTGACTCATAAGCCAGCTGCGCCGGCTAGTATAAAAAGGCGGAACGTGCCTTGAAATGAGCATTCGTTGGACTGCGTTTGCCTGGTGCACTTACTATATCCTTGTTACGTTGTGTGATTCAGTGACTGTTGTACGTACTGGTTAAAGTTGGACAAGTGTTAAAGTGAATTGTTAAGATAACATATTGTTGATTAAACCAGAAATCAAAGGTGACTTCGTTTAACTTGGTGTTCAACAAGATAATATCTACCCTCAAGCTTACATCAGAAGTGGGATCAGGACTCTACTCTCACTGGCGTGACGTGTTTGAACATGTTCGAAGTACAGCAAAAAAAAACATGATGCAGATCAGAATACTAGTAGTGGTACGCCACAAGAGCGTGAATGCAGCATACGTAAGTCGTGTAATAACGTCTCTGTTACCTCGATGGAAGATCTGAGCCACGAAGAAATCGTCACATCTTACGTTCTGGCTCATGTTGCCCAGTTTGACTGTCGACTTCATCACATGGCATTTACTATTGCAAGAAATTAAGGCAAGTGCAAATCTCAAGTGAAACTTCGATCGCAATAATGGATCTGTCATGACGAGTGGGTAGTTCCGACACGAATCGTTTTTAAGCCAATGACTACTGCTAGAGTTACATGGCACTAGTACAGTAAACCAGGACATGAAACTGTGAATTGTCGCTGAAATTTTTGAATCTACTCGATTCAATACCAATAACACTACACGTTCGATGACTTCGGGCTCCAGCAAGCAAGCAAACAAGAAAGCAAGCAAGTTTCCGTGGGGAAGAAAAATTGACACATCTGAAGTCGTCGTGACCTGTAAGATAAGACGTCCGGTGCGTTCGTGTCTGGCGATGCGGCGATGCGGCGGTGTTCGGGTTCCGCTGGCGGATGCAGGTTTTTCCGGTGAAGTGCGTGCTTGTGCGTGCTTGACATGTGTTCGCGGTTGGCTTCCTCAGTGTGGGAGTAACATCGTGTAAGAGAGGTGGAACCCGTAAAATTGTAGTTTGCGTGGTGGCTGGTAAGATTTGTTGCGGTAAGAAGTTTGCATGGTGGTAAAATGTCTTGTGAGTCTGCACAGGTAGCCGGAGGTGAGACTTCCGCGGTCGCGGCCCACCCAGTCCGCGAGAACCGGGCAGATCGCCTCGACGGTACGGAGGCCGGCCGACGGGTCCGCCAAACGACGAGACCACGCCTCCAGCACGGACTGCCGATATTGGAGCCCCCGCGCTCCGGCTGCACTTGCGCTAGGGCGCGCCGCCTCGTAGGAGACTGTGAGCCTGCAAAACCTGAACAACCTCCTCATCCGTGGGCGCCCGGCTCTCGCCTGCAAGTCGGCTGTTACGTGTGCGGTGATGCGAGCCATGTAGCTTCTGGGTGTTCCATGCGCTACAAGAAGAAAAACGACACTGCTCCAGGTGCTGTGGCAGGTCCAACCAGAGACGTCAACGTGTGTTCCAGAGCTTCAGTGTGTTACAGATAAGTGGTTTTGGCTCCCCCTTTATGTTCCATTCAGGGTCAGACTGTAGTCTTATAAAACAAAGCCATAGTAATTTATTCAATGGTAAGCGGTTTCATGAACAAGTCACCGTAGTCACCCTAGACACGTCCTTACGGATCCATCAGATCCAATGAATGAGAGAACTCTTGCATTAGATACCTTCAGCTCTAACACTAGGAGCAGGCTGAGGAACCCCAGTAATCGTACTCGTCGAACTCGACAAAGAGGTCGACGTGCAACCTAACCCATGCATCAGCCCACTGAGTTTCTCGCCGGATCTTCTCAGTGGGTCGCGATTCCGATCCGGTAGTAGATTCATTCGCGAAGCAATTGCTCTTGAGTCGTTAGGTCTCCTGCGGAGGCGCTCGGGCAGTTGTTAGCAAATCCCACCCCTCTTGGCTGAGCCTTTGCTCGCCCACCCGTCCTGGTGAAGCGGGAAAGGCCTCCGGGCCACCAGTAATCTTTCAATCATCTGCAGTTTTGGAAAACGATAGGTATAAGTTGAGATATGTAAATGGTTCTAGTGTACAAAGTTCCCCATGAAAACTTACGCGAAGTACCTCGAGGCCCGTCAGGCCTACTAGAAATTTCTGAAAATTATAGTGACGATGACGTGACGGCGTACACAGATGGGTTAATTAATCTTGTTCGTGAAACTGATCTTAATGATGACGACTCTATCACTGACAATAGAAGCGACATTTTTGTCCGCAAATAGCGATACAGCAAACATAGTCTGTGGGTAGTGATACAATGTCTGTAAGCTCAGGCACCTCAGGTGCAGGTGTTGGAAATGTAGAAAACGATGGTCGGTCTCGCACTATTTCTGAAGAAATTCCGTATAAATGTTCTGGTTTAAGAAATGTTTTAACAAACGCTACCGTACACGCAGATTAAAAAAAAAAAAAAAAAAGAGAATTGTATGTGGCTAGAGAGATGTTAATCCGGACTAGCAAAAAAAAAGAGGAAAAAAAAAAAAAAAAAAAGTGTGAAGTCATTGAAGGGTCTGTCCGGTCCAATGGCTTGGCTATAGGGATTTTCATCCAGATTAGCCACAACAATTAGCTACAGGGATTGCGATTCGGTCTAGCATTATCCGGTCCAGTTCGAAAAACTGAAGGGATAACAATTCCGGTCTCAGTTAAAAGGGACATACTTACATACCTGAAGAGTTTTAAATGAACTGGCCCAGGTATGTAAGCAGTCTGAAGGTTATTTATAGCCAGTATAGGATTTTCTGAAGAATTATGCGAACCGAACCGTACTAGATTGTTAATATCATAGACCACGTTTTAAGTTGCATCCGTTAATGTCAGGATGAACGAACACGTTTGTTGTTCACAGACATACCATAAGAATGCGCGCACGAGGACGAGCGCACGTCAGTATGGCCGTGACGGCGTTAACGATATTTATGTTATACAGCACGTGCAATAGGAGTGACTCACACAAGCCAGGCGCGCCGGCCGTGTCGTTCCACTCGTAAACAACAGCTGCAACAGAAGTGACTCATAAGCCAGCTGCGCCGGCTAGTATAAAAAGGCGGAACGTGCCTTGAAATGAGCATTCGTTGGACTGCGTTTGCCTGGTGCACTTACTATATCCTTGTTACGTTGTGTGATTCAGTGACTGTTGTACGTACTGGTTAAAGTTGGACAAGTGTTAAAGTGAATTGTTAAGATAACATATTGTTGATTAAACCAGAAATCAAAGGTGACTTCGTTTAACTTGGTGTTCAACAAGATAATATCTACCCTCAAGCTTACAAATATAATTGAATTAATTAAGTTGTTGAAATTCCAAGCGTCGTAGATGGTATCAGAAGCTATTCCGCAGCTTTATTTAGTACGGAAGACTTTAAAGAAATACAATTTCGTATTTTGATATCGTATATGATATCGTATATATTCGTATCGTATATATAAAAAATACAAAATCGTATTTTGATTCAAAATCATTTAAAATAAGCACGAGATGAAATCATAAATCTTAAATTATATTAAAATATTTTTATCGAAGACGAGAGAAACATTCCTAATATAATTTTGTTATAGCATGTAATATCGCATATGTGATTATAGTCTAGACTACATCGCAGACGATCACGTAAAGAATCAAACGTGTTCTGTGTTATTAGTGTGTTATCTCTGTGATACAGTAAGCGTACAAGTTTTATTACGAAAAGTAATTTCTAACTTTGGACCCGAACTGTTATTGCCTGTGAAATTGTATTAGGTCCAAGTCTAATGTAATTCGAAAAAAATATATATCCCTTAAATGGGGGCCGCTACTGTTGTCACTTTGAATACTCGGAATACAATCAAATTGAGACTAAGGTCTCTTGTTTTAAGGTGGTTGAGAGGATTTTCGTTATACGTCTATAAGACCTTATTACCCTGTGCTAGATCAACCAAGAGCTTGCTTAAGACCTAAACGTCTAAAAAATTATAAACTTATATGAAATCATTTAACAAGATACGCATTTTTATGATTCGTCTTCTGTATGACGGAACGCATCACTGAGAAACTATTTAAAGACACAGATTGGCTTGAAGTATTGATTCTTACAAATCTTTGTTTTCGAACATGAGTTAGGAAAACGCAATAAAATCAATAGACACTAAATAGTAGACTATGCTTTTACTCACTTCATGACATTGAGGATATAAATCAATTACAATAGCAAAAGTTGCTGATGCCATCCCAACAACTTTAATATTCAGATAAATTTTCATAGCTTATAAGAATGTTTCGTAACATTACTGAATTAGTTAACTTGTCCGACCAAAACTTTTGCTATTACAATCACAAACAACAATTGTTAATTAAATTTTCATACAAAAACAAAACAAAGCCACGACAAATGTTGAAAAGTACGAACGCTCAATTTGCGAAATCGACCACACTCCTCCAAAGATATCTAAGGATCGTTGCCAGAACAATTTCGAAGATTTTGAATTTATAATGGATCACGAGACTTGAATTTAAAATTGAGGAAACGAAGACACACAAGTAATTTAAGGCGATGCCGGAAATCTTAGAGCCGTCCAAATTTATTCCTAACTTCCCGTAATGGAGTTTGGATTTTGAAAAGCACGTAAAATGATTTTCATACGAAATGGGTAATTTTATTCACACATAGCTGAAAGTGTTTTTTTTACTGGTCTTAGAATTAGCGACGATTGGGTGGCGTGGTTGTGACAATTGAAAATAATTTTGTAAATTTATAGTACCGACTCACCGAGATCGGCAACAGCGAACCAAAATTAGATATCTATTGAGTTATATTCACATCTCTGACTAGAGAAAAAGGGTGAACATTTTTGTTTTTCTAATTCTTATATGATCAAATATGAAAATTACTGATTTTTATTGTTGTGGGAGGCAGACGCAATGCTTTAGTCCTAAAGATGTATGAGCAGACACCAACCTTAACTAAAACTGTTTTACGGATTTACGCTTTACGGATGACTTTGTGGCTATGAAAAATGTAAAGTGTTTGAAACGCTGGGCATATATGGATGGACTGGATAGAATAACTATACTTGAGACCTTAGACCTTATATCTCAAGATGGGTGGCGCATTTACGTTGTAGATATCTATGGGCTCCAGTAACAACTTAACTAACCCATCTAAGCAATAAAAAAAAAGAATAATAAAATCAGTATAAAAAACGGGAGTTTGATTCGTTGAAGTATTTTTAATCTTGACTAAGTATACAGTGATCCAATCTATAAATTATAACGTTATTTAAGAATAGGAAGAATAAGGTTGTCAAAAGAAAATTACACAATAATATTACGATATTAATGTCCTATTTCCCGAAACCTGTCCCCATTCAATTTTCGATATCCAAACGTTTGATAAAATGAAAACACGCAACCCTCAATCCTCAACTCGGGAAACACACATTTTATTTTTTTTGGCGAGCAATAAGAAAAGTACTCATTCCGTATTCCATTCAGCGCGGAAGATGTAAAATCTTCTACTTCATTTGCCTGACGTAGAATGTCGGCATTAAGACATTCAAGAATCAATTTGGCAGGGGTTGCGTTCCCTTCCTATAAGCCACTTTACGGCTTCATCCAGCAAAGCTCTAACATCCAAACGTTACAGTTGAATTTAGCATAGCCCACTGCGGTAGTTAATCTGGTTCAACAAATGCAAAACAGTAGCAATGAGTGTGTTCTTTACTTACAATCCGAGAAAATTCTACATGTGTGTGTGAATGTCGAGGTTGTAAGTCATTTGTGCACTAATTGCTGCCGAGACCGAGCTCTTTGGGTCTAATGACTCGTTCTTGGAACGCGGTAAGGCTTTGTTTGTTTGCTTAAGTTCATTTTTTTTAAGGAGGGTATAATGACGTAAATGTCTTAATTCAGTCTATGATTATAGCTTTTCCATTACAATTTTGTTTATCTAACCAACTTCTAAGCTAAACTTAAATAGTTACTTTCATCGAAAAGCCAGACGTAATGTTACCGCAATGCCAAATATGTTTGTTTTCGAATTTCGTTTGTCAGTGTACCCCTGGGCTCAAATCCTAGTTCCTAGTTATTGTATGAAAACCCGAACATAGCGGCCTAATCTTGTAACATTACGATTGTCGCATTTAAAGTAAGGTACTGTCTAGTTTAAATCTATTGTAAATGAAGTTAATAGTAATTCTAAAACGGCTACGAACATAAATAAATATAATTAGAAAAATTCCAGTAGCTAGTTGTTTGTGAGGTACTTTGTGTGATACCTCTCAGTCTACAATATACTGTGTTATTTGTAATTTATGTGTTCCGTAGTACTAGTCCCTTAGTTACCATTTTTCTAGAGAAAACAAGCGACGCGCAGCGCCGCAATGTCTTTATTCATATTATTATATTCAGTTTATTATTTTTACATTATTCTTTTCAACGTTTGGAGAGCAAAAAAAAATTGTATTTTTTTTTCTTTGTAAATTCTCTTTACAGAAAATTTAAAATCCCCGAACACAATACGAAAAGAAAATTAATAGTTTTCATTAAAATCTAAAAGCTTTTATTCAATTACGCCTTTACAGGCATTTTTTAAAAAACTTATCACTTGAGATTCAGAATGCTGTAACAAGTTTGTTAGAATCTCAACATGCGTTTTTAAAATTATCCATACATCGCAATATTAACAAAAAACCTACCAATATTTTAAATTAATACTTATGTATGTCGGAGGAGAAACGTCGAAGGAATGTTTTTTAAAAAGTGTGACGTCACCATTGCTGACGTCACGGTCATTAAGTTCTCGACGATGACTCATGTTTGGGCTTCCAAAACAAAACTTCACCAGAACTTCACAATAACTGCGTATATTTCACGTGAAGCGTGACAACGTTCAGAGAGATCCGTACTGTACTACGGCTCGGACACGAATGAATAAACGCTAGACAGCACGGCCGTATTTATAGGACTTTACACGTCAGCGTGTTGACAAGTATTAAACACGTGAGCGTGTTTACAAGATTTTAAAGTATTGAAATTACAATAAAAGGGACTGTTTAACATCAATTTCTTATCACAGAGTAATTAGTTGATGATCAGTAGGTAAATAGTCATATTTGCGCCGACACGGCCATACTGACAGGCGGTGCGCGCTCTGCACCGGCCTCGTTGATTCTCGTAGGTTTTTTCTTTGATTCTCATTGACCTGCAGGAATAAAAAGTTTCTCTGAGTAGCGCATCTGTTATACTTGCGTTACTTGTAACTATGTAGGTTTGAGACTTATTAATGCGATTTGATTGTAGGGTTCTCGGAGGGTATCGTAGGGTTCTCGGAGGGTATCGTAGGGTTCTCGGAGGGTATCGTAGGGTTCTCGGAGGGTATAGTAGGGTTCTCGGAGGGTATAGTAGGGTTCTCGTAGAATTCTCGGCGGTTCTCGTAGAGTTCTCGGCGGTTCTCGTAGAGTTCTCGGCGGTTCTCGTAGAGTTCTCGGCGGTTCTCGTAGATTTATTTAAGGTGTTCGGATAAGGATGTTGTGTAGTGTGATGTTGTGGCGTACACTGTGGTACTTATGTAGTGGGCGTACACTGTGGTACTTATGTAGTGGGCGTACACTGTGGTACTTATGTAGTGGGCGTACACTGTGGTACTTATGTAGTGGGCGTACACTGTGGTACTTATGTAGTGGAACTTTAGTAATCAAAAATAAAAACTTATCTTTGAGTGTTGATTTTGTTGCTCGACCATGCTGATTTGTGAAGTAGATGTATAGGCTCATCGGCTGTTGCTGGGGGGTAGTCTTCTTCCGCCGATACGGTTATCTGGTCACCAGGTTGTTGCTGAGCGGGGGCGGCGTGTGATCCCGCTTCTGATGTCGGAGGAGAAACGTCGAAGGAATGTTTTTAAAAAGTGTGACGTCACCATTGCTGACGTCACGGTCATTAAGTTCTCGACGATGACTCATGTTTGGGCTTCCAAAACAAAACTTCACCAGAACTTCACAATAACTGCGTATATTTCACGAGAAGCGTGACAACGTTCAGAGAGATCCGTACTGTACTACGGCTCGGACACGAATGAATAAACGCTAGACAGCACGGCCGTATTTATAGGACTTTACACGTCAGCGTGTTGACAAGTATTAAACACGTGAGCGTGTTTACAAGATTTTAAAGTATTGAAATTACAATAAAAGGGACTGTTTAACATCAATTTCTTATCACAGAGTAATTAGTTGATGATCAGTAGGTAAATAGTCATATTTGCGCCGACATGTAACATAGCTATACCTAGCCCTATCCAAATATTCATTCAGCACTGTAATTGCTATGTTGAGCATAATTTCAAATCCATACAGTTTCGTTGTTTGCATCATCATCATTATCAGCCCACAGTCGTGGACTGCGGTCACCTGTCTCCCACTGCTGGACAAATACCTGTCTCAATTCACATTACTGAACCCAGTCCTCAGTTCTCCTCATCCATCCATTCATTTATTCACATAGTCTTGACTGATAGCAAACTTTTTAGGTAACATTTAAATTTATATGTTTTAGCTACTAGTTACCACTAACTATAATTCTAATTACCACCTAGTTTTGAATGTGCTAGACGACTATTAGAATGAAGGAAATTTATAAATTTTGAAATACTACAAATTTCCAAATCCCTAAATAATTTTTCCCTGAGATCATCGGATAGCCTGAGACTGAAAATGCCGGCGCATTCATCATCATTCTTTGATCATTCATTCACCGTCCAGGCGGTTCGATTGTGGAATGCTCTGCCGGATGCAGTGAGAAGTGCTCAAACTTTAAACTGTTTTAAAAGAATGGTGAAGGAACACTACTTATCTTCTTAGTGCTGTTTGTTTGCATCATCATTTATTATTTCCATACTATTGATGTATTATGTGTATTTAAGTATATTAGTATGTATTGTATGTAAGTATTTATATTGGTATATAATAATAAGTATATATTTCATATTATATGTAAACGGTATATATTTTGTTTATTGTATGTATATATTTTCTATAATATATTATCTATAGTACACCGCAACATACCTGCTATATTTTTTTTATATTTTCCAGAATTTATATAAATTAAACGGTTGTCTGGAAGAGATCGCTTTTAGCGATAAGACCGCCTATTGTACAAATTTATCTGTTTTTTGATTGTTTTTTTGAATGTAAATTGTGTTTTGGTGTGCAATAAAGTGTATTCTCTCTCTCTCTCTCTCTAAACTTAAAACCATCATGCATATGAAACTTGTTCTCAATTGTAGTCCATACGAATGAGCATTGCGCTGGCATCTGCGGGTTGTTCGCTCCTAAATTATAGCTATGCAGAGTGAATGGAATTTCGCAGCCATACGCGTGATCAATGTTGAGAGAGAACGGCCAACATCTTGAGTAAGCAACGAGAGAATTATTTTGAAAAAGCTCCCGATTTCAGATTGCCTTTTAATATATCATTACAAATTTGAAAATTAAAATGACACATTGAGTTCATGATACACATTGTTTTTTATGTTCTTTATGTGTCCAAATAATAACGAGAATAAGCTATGAAGTTAAATGAAAATGCAAATTTAAAAAAATCCAAAATGATACCTATACACTTAATTAATTACTATACTGATATACATTTTTTTTATTTTTTTTTATTGCTCAGGTGGTTGGACGAGCTCACAGCCCACCTGGTGTTAAGTGGTTACTGGAGCCCATAGACATCTACAACGTAAATGCGCCACCCACCTTGAGATATAAGTTCTAAGATCTCAAGTATACTTACAACGGCTGACCCACCCTTCAAACCGAAACGCATTACTGCTTCACGGCAGAAATAAGCAAGGCGGTGGTACCTACCCGACCGGACTCACAAAGGGTTCTACCACCAGTGATTACGCAAATTATAATTTTGCGGGTTTGATTTTTATTATACGATGTTATTCCTTCACCGTGGAAGTCAATCGTGAACATTTGTCAAGTACGTATTTCATTAGAAAAATTGGTACCCATCTGCGGGATTCGAACACCGGTGCATCGTAACAACGAATGCACCGGACGTCTTATCCTTTAGACCACGACGACTTCATACTTACTACATACTTATATACATTTAAATATAATAATGTATTTATTCGGTATATTTATTTATTTATAGTCTCTGGTATCCGTAATACAGAAAATCCTAATTTTGGGCCGGACGCTCATGGGTGGTTTTTACCAGCGGATATAGAAAATACAAAAAATTGAAAAAAAATTACAATGTTTTTTTATTAATTCTTCCAAGTCAAAAGTATAGTTAGCTATCCGCGCGATCCGTGTGTCTCGTGCACGTTTACGAATGTGGTTGTAACAGATGTCAAAATTCTCCATTAGAAAGGCCATGAGCTGCTTGATTCGGGACACGAATTGCAGAATGCAGAACCGCCACATAAACATCTCCGTAATACTGCATCCTTATTCGTAGTATGGTGGAAATAATAAAAACTGTTTTTGGAACGAAGTTTCTTATGGGAAGATGCGGAGGGTTACCCTAACCGGAAAAAAACGTCCGTAACGTAAGATTTTTATTAGTAATGCACACAGTGTACGACTTAACTTTGTAATAACGTACAAAAAAATAATATATATTTTTATAATTCATTGACCACGATCTCCGAGCGTTCGTTTGCGCAATACATTAACTCTTATGCAAGCAACCGTGAATGAAATGTACCACAATAAGTTCGCACGTTACCGAATGACCGTGGGTTGTTGCGAAACCTCCAGTTTTACTTTCTTTATACCTCGAATAAAACTTAAAATTAATATTTTTATAATAAGGAACTTCGTTCCTATCCGGTGTCCCGCGACACCACACATCTTTGTTTATGGTTAACACTTTTATAGCTTTCATATGTGAGAGTCTACGGCCACCCGATGGCGAGTGGAACTACCATCGCTCACGAATGATCAGTAATGCTAATCAGTGTCATAGTGAAGCCACTGCCTATAAATCTCGCGTTTGTTAATTTCACGGTCACCTAAGGTTTTTGCGTAGAAATTGCTTAACTTAAGTAACTATTTGCTTATAACCATTAAAACAAAACTTAAAAAAAAGGGTGCGTGTACTTATGTACGCGCGTAAGAAGTTATACATTATTTTTATTAAATTTATTTCAATTTTTTTTAAATCTTAAATAATTAATAATAAATATTTAACGTTTAATGTTAATAATTTAATAATATTTAGTATGAATTATATTAAATAATAATTTTGTCATTTATGTTACTAAAAAATGAATGCTAATAACACTTTTTTTTACGAGTGTACATGCGCGAAAGTTCATCTGCAGCTATATTCAGACTCGCCAACTTACGTCGGTCGTATTGTAATGAGCGATTTAGTGTGTAACTTCATTCTGTTAATTTTGTGTCACGGTGCGCGCGCATCGTAAAATTTCACTCTCATCAATTTTTCATAACGCGCCTAAAGAAGTATAACTTAAAAAATCCTGTAAATAAGAAAATTTTCTCTATCGGCATCATTTATCGGCATTTCGGCTTAAATTAGACCATAAAATTCAGTACATTGCGACTTGAAGTATTTCAAGGCACAAACTTAATTAAGGCCTAAATAATCTGGCGTTGTAGTGCGCGAAGACGCTTAATTCAAGAAATATATTTATGAAGATTAGGAAACTTTGTTAAAACAATTTGTTTGTTGAAGGAGTTCTAAGGCTTTGCCTGTTTTATATTAATATTCGGTTTTTCTGGAATTTTCTGAGAATTTACAACTAGTTTCGGTGCCACATGATTTTGGCTGTCTTAATCAAAGTTATTTAAACGAATTACAATAGTATTTTTCTGTCTTTTGGTAGTACACACTGACAAAGTATTTAGATAGCATTTTATTGTCTGTTTGTAAATTTTCTTATGTTTTTTTTTTCATTGGCATTAATTCGGTGTTTTCATTAAACTAAATATTGAGGTCTGAAGTGTCAGGTGAGTGATTATGGCCAATTTCGAAATTTGAAGAATTAGAATTCACTTTCCTGTCAGAGTTATTATCGATTATACACGAAAAGTATTATTATTATTATTATTATTTATATCTCTTTTATTTTGTGTTCTATGATGACTAGCCACTGCAAAACCAAATTTATTTTACGAAGCTACTGATTTAATATAACGAGTCAGGTCATAAGTATTGTCACACAGTAAAACTTTTCTTTTAGAATGCTGGCCACAAAAAAGTTTATTGAATTCGAATTTCGAATTGTTCATGAAAATAAAAATGTATACTTTTAGAATTTTATCCATTTTTAAATATGGAGTGGACGCTTAAAGAAGACCGTGTTGCAGTTATTGCGTTGCATCGTTGCGGTTACGCGCCAATTCAAATTTTTAACATACTGAAAAATTTGAATATAACCAAAAGGTTCATTTATCGTACCATCAAACGATACAATGAAGACTCTAGTGTAGATGACAGGTCAAGAAGTGGTCGCCCTCGGTCTGTTAGGACTCCAGCAGTGATAAAAGCTATGAAGGCGCGAATTCAAAGAAATCCCAAACGTAAGCAGAAACTGTTGGCCCTTCAGATGGGGTTAAGCAGAACCACAGTGAAAAGGGTGTTAAATGAAGACTTAGGGCTTCGGGCATATCGAAGAAAAACAGGACATCGTTTGAATGCTCGTCTAATGGACCTGAGACTGAAGAGATGCCGCGCTTTGTTGAAGCGGTACGTGGGAAAAAAATATCGGGAAATTCTTTTTTCGGATGCAAAAAGTTTTACCGTAGAAGAGAGCTACAACAAACAAAATGATAAAGTGTACGCACACAGTAGTGAAGAAGCGAGCAACCGTATTCCGCGTGTCCAACGAGGTCATTTTCCATCCTCGCTCATGGTATGGTTGGAAGTTTCTTATTGGGGCTTAACAGAGGTAAATTTTTGTGAGAAAAGTGTAAAAACGAATGCAGTTGTGTATCAAAATACAGTCCTGACGAACCTTGTGGAACCTGTTTCTCATACCATGTTCAATAACAGGCACTGGGTATTCCAACAAGATTCGGCGCCAGCTCATAGAGCGAAGAGCACACAAGACTGGCTGGCGGCGCGTGAAATCGACTTCATCCGGCACGAAGACTAGCCCTCCTCCAGTCCAGATTTGAATCCGTTAGATTACAAGATATGGCAACACTTGGAGGAAAAGGCGTGCTCAAAGCCTCATCCCAATTTGGAGTCACTCAAGACATCCTTGATTAAGGCAGCCGCCGATATTGACATGGACCTCGTTCGTGCTGCGATAGACGACTGGCCGCGCAGATTGAAGGCCTGTATTCAAAATCACGGAGGTCGTTTTGAATAAACTTTAGTGTCATAAGAATCTATGTTTTGTTAAGTTCATTTTGGTATATGAATGGTTACATAATGAATAAACTTGTTTCAATTATTTTACATTAAACATGTGACAGAATTTATGACCTGACTAGGTATTTATAAGTTTCTTTTTTAATGGTTGAAAACAAACGAATTTTACGTATAGTGCATTGAAATAATAATAAAACAATATCTGCAATAGCGAAGATGATTGGCGCTTATCCTAACACTTAAAATTCCTTCATCATGAAGTTGAAAACCCAAGTCCAAAAAACTGCCAGAGCTCAAGATGCTATTAGTACATTCTGCGTGAAATGAAACGTAACAGACAAAAAATACTTTTTATGGAAAATAGACGGCAGTCGCCACAATATCTAAATGTCAAGGTGAGTCGTCAGTGACTTCGAAAACTGGAATATATGTATAAGAAACGTCTAAAATAATAATAAAAAATATATATACTAAAAGTTCTTTTAATATTACATCTGTTATTGAAAGTAGAACCAGTAGTGTGGAACTAGATTATTTATTTATTCATTTTTTATTGCCCTTGTAGGCAGACGAGCATGCGGCCCACCTGATAGTGAGTGGTTACCGTCGCCCATGGACTTCAGCAATTCCAGGGGCAGAGCCAAGCCGCTGTCTACCGTTGAGTACTCTCCACAAGCCTCGTTTGAAGAAGGACAAGTCATAGCGCTCGGGAAACACCGTGGTGAGGAGCTCATTCCAAAGCCGGATGGTACCTGGCAAAGAGATCTCTGAAAACGCACTGTGGATGAACGCAGTGGCTCCAGGTAGTATGGATGGACTCTACTCCGGTGGCGGGCGGTGCAATAGTAAAAACGAGATAATGGAATCATCTCAAATAATTCCTCAGAGCACTCCCTATAAAAAATGCGGTACAAAATGCAGAGAGAAGCGAAGTCCCTCCGCAGACCCAGAGGTCTGCCCTGGAGACCCAGTGAGAGATTAATGAGTTAGAAACCCCGAGCAAATAGATCTTAAGATAACACGTAACTTTTCTTTGCGTTCATAGTCACTCATCTATGATTAATTTTCTCAAACGACTGATTATTTCACATCGAATCCACTGAGCTAATGAAACGTCAAAGGACCATTTCAAAGTGGAAATGTTCCTTCTGAGTGCACCGGATTTCGCATCTGATAGGTGTGCTGCGCTATTCATCGAAGAATTGTTAAGAAACGTTGGCTTGAAATTATTTAACGTACGATTTCCAAATCTCAAAATTCACATTTTCGATATACAAATGGAGGGGTGAAAGGATATTTGATTTAAGCGAAATGTTTGCAAATTTACAGTAGAGCCATTTCAAGTTTAAAATTATTGTCAAAAAAAATATTATAACAAAAAGATTTCTTCAGCTATTTGAATGCGGTAATAATGCGGTAATTGAAGTACAATTAATTATTAAAAACATCGAATTGTTGATGCTAATACCTACGAATAAATAATAAGTTTTTTATTTTATGTTTTTTTTTTTATTGCCCATGTAGGCAGACGAGCATACGGCCCACCTGATGGTGAGTGGTTACCGTCGCCCATGGACCTCAGCAATGCCAGGGGCAGAGCCAAGCCGCTGCCTATCGCTTAATATTCTCCACAAGCCTCGTTTGAAGAATCACATGTCATAGCGCTCGGGAAACACCGTGGAGGGGAGCTCATTCCATAGCCGGATGGTACGTGGCAATTCCATAGCTGGATTGAAGGATTACTGGTGGCCCGGAGGCCTTTCCAGTTTCACCAGGACAGGTGGGCGAGCGAAGGCTAAGCCAGGAGGGGTGGGATTTGCTAACAGCTACCCGAGCGCCTCCGAAGGAGACCTAACAACTCAAGAGCAGCTACTTCGCGAATGAATCTACTACCGGATCGGAATCGCGACCCGTTGAGAAGATCCGGCGAGAAACTCAGCGAGCTGATGCATGGGTTAGGTTGCATGTAGAACTCTTTGTGAGTTCGACGAGTACGGTTACCATGCTCCTAGTGTAAGAGCAGAAGGCGTCTCATGAAAAGGTTATTGGATCTAATGGATCCGTAAGGACGTGTAATAATAAGTCAGGAAATGTAACTGCGCTCAAAAAAATGTTATACTGGTGGTAGAACTCTTGTGAGTCCGCGCGGGTGGGTACCACCACCTTGCCTATTTCTGCCGTGAAGCAGTAATGCGTTTCCGTTTGAAGGGCGGGGCAGCCGTTGTAACTATACTTGAGACCTTAGAACTTATATCTCAAGGTGGGTGGCGCATTTACGTCATGGATGTCTATGGGCTCCAGTAACCACTTAACACCAGGTGGTATGTGAGCTCGTCCACCCATCAAAGCATTAAAAAAATAAAAGTGACCCAACAAAAGTCGTTATTTGGATATTGTTCTTGCAAGCGAGCACACTTCTTATTTCGATTTATTATTGTGTTGTCAATAATCATGCCCGCGTGTGTTGTGAAGTGGTGCAGGGGCCATACAAGGCTAAAATGGCCAGGGATCACTTTTCACTAGTAAATAGTAGCAAAATTATAATTATATTTAATGATTTGCAAATATGTTATCAAACGGAGATTGTTAACACTATGCAAGATGAAGTCAGTAAAATTTTTGATTGTATTTTTTTTCTTCTTGGTTGATATATTAAAAAGTACATCGATAAAATATTTTTTATTATAAAATAGATATATTTATTTTGATAATTTTATAATGATAATGGATTTTACATAATTTGTTGTATTTTAGTTATCCTGCTGATGCGATTCGGCAAACGAAGTAAATAGCTGAAGTTGAGTTGGAAAGACAGTTTGGGGAAGGCTTAACGACGAAAGGAAAGATCTTCCACCGAGCGGGTGATATTTGCTCGGTAGACCGACGGTCCGAATGTTGTTGTTCGGAACTTGTATATATGCGCTTTATTTTGAAAATGTCGTAAGCGAGATTCAGGCATCTGTCAAATATCTTGCGTTGTATGATGGCTACCACCACAACAGGAATATGTCTGGATGGCTGTGAAAACCATCAGAGTATGCTCTATTCACGCCATCAAACATGCTGGACGCTAGCCTTCAATTGCCAGAAACAGTGGAGCTTAGACCCCTGAGTTTCTCGCCGGATCTTCTCAGTGGGTCGCGTTTCCGATCCGGTGGTAGATTCTGCGAAGCACTGCTCTTGCTAGGATTAGTGTTAGCAACACTCCGGCTTGAGCTCGGTGAGCTCACCTACACACGTTAGGGTGAAGCTGAGATAGCCTCTCAAGGCTATCAGCATAGGTAGGAAGAAAAAAGAAATAAGTGGAGCAAATTGTAGGCGATTCTTTTTTAATGTCTTCTAGGCAAAAACTTAATAAATTAATTATATTTCGAGGGACATAGATTTTATTACAAAAAAAACATGTATATAAACATTATACAATTTTTTTTTATTATTTACTTTGTCCGGTCCACTTATTACATAGCATCGTCTGCGCTGCTGTCCTATCAGAAATTGCAGCAAGCGCATGAACCAATCCTTGCCTTCGTTTTAAATTCAAACCAATCACAAATAATGTTTATTTCTAACCTCGGCTGTGATTGGTTTTTGTTTCATAAGTCATTTTGGTTTCAAGTGGGGCCACTTTTTTTTGTGAAATTTGTTCCGAGTTAGACTTCCCGACTCATTCTTTATTCGTGGGTCAATACCAAATAAAACTGACCATTAATTATAAAGATAAATGTCGCGTATTAAACGATATGTCCCTTAAACCCGATAACCTTTCACCCCTCGATATGTGTAGTTCGTAATTGCCGTTTAGTACATAAACAGAAAGATAAAATCATTTTTTCGTAAATAATTTTGTTCTGTTTTATCTCTATACTAGCGACCCGCCCTCGCTTCGCTTCGGAAACATTAAAACACACATGAAACAAACAAAAAAAAAAAAAATTAAAAAAAGTAGCCTATGTTCATCAGGGACAATGTCGGCTTCTAATGGAAAAATAATTTTTCAAATCGGTCCAGTAGTTTCGGAGCCTATTCGAAACAAACAAACAAACAAATCTTTCCTCTTTATAATATTAGTATAGAGTATAGATATAGATATAAAAATGAATTGCTGTTCGTTAGTCTCGCTAAAACTCGAGAACGGCTGGACCGATTTGGCTAATTTTGGTCTTGAATTATTTGTGAAAGTCCAGAGAAGGTTTAAAAGGTAGACAAATATGAAAATGCTCGGAAATATATAAAAGATAACAATTTTGGTTTTCCTTTCGGACGGATTCATTTTGTTTGTTTTAAAGTTTATTTTATACAAAAGTTCAGGTTTTTTATTTATCGATTGAGGCACTACGAAGTCTGCCGGGTCAGCTAGTCACTTATAAATCTTTTTACCTTGCCAATTTGATGCAAATGAACCAATATTGTATAGATGTTAACTTTGACTGCTGCTAACTCAGGTTGAGTCGTCGTGGCCTAAAGGATAAGACGTCCGGTGCATTCGTGTTGAACGATGCACTGCTGTTCGAATCTCAGGCGGGTACCAATTTTTCTAATGAAATACGTACTCAACAAATGTTCACGATTGACTTCCACGGTGAAGTAATAACATCGTGAAATAAAAATGAAAACCCGCAAAAATTATAATTTGCGTAATTACTGATGGTAGGACCTCTTGAGTCCGCGCGGGTAGGTACCACCACCCTGCCTATTTCTGCCGTGAAGCAGTAATGCGTTTCGGTTTGAAAGGTGGGGCAGCCGTTGTAACTATACTTAAGACCTTAGAACTTATATCTCACGGTGGATAGCGCAATTACGTTGTAAATGTCTATGGGCTCCAGTAACCACTTAACACCAGGTGGGCTGGGTTTTCTTTTTTTTTTATTGCTTAGGTGAGTGGACGAGCTTCATGGCAGAAATAGGCGAGGTGGTGGTACCTACCCGTGCGGACTCACAAGAGGTCCTACCACTAGTGAGCTCGTCCACCTATCTAAGCAATAAAAAAAGAGTATCATCAGCTTTCACTATCTCTTTTAATTCGTTCTTGTTGGTTTTCGTTTTCAGACGCCTACGGAGTTCCTTTTTTAGACCAATATTTCCATGTTGGGAGCGTTTGAACCGATAACGAGTCGTGCGTTCGTTTGCAGTTTTTACTCCGTATGTATACATACGTCATTAATATTGCTAGCCGTTTGTTTGGCATTGCTACTGCGACGTAACTTGTATTCCTTTAATAACTTGTACTAAGTGGTCGCCGGGTAGTCGAAATTCGACTATAATTAATTGGGATTGTAAGTTTGTACACTATTATGATTCTATTTTCAAACACTATATTATACTTCTATAAGCACAAATTTCCCCTAGACTACACTATACAAAAATATTAATAAAGACAAACAATATTTAATCTATTCTCAATTTGACCCATAGACCTAGGTTTCATACTTCAGTGATTTGACCACAGACGTCAAGAACAAAAGTTTGACAATAAATAAATCGTATGCATGTGTGTGTGTCAAATAAATGGTGTGTGTGACGTTTTCTTTATTGATTAATGTATCTTTTATGCATTATTTTTAAAAAATATTAGCATTGTGCACTGCTTCTCTATATTCTCTATAAGTGTGGAAAATTTCATTCTCTTCCGTCCGCGCAATTTTCGTAAAAAGGGATACAAAGTTTTTGCCTCACGTATTAATATATAGATTTTTATTACGTCCATATTGATGAAAAACATGCGAATGTTAAACTAAAAACTAATCAATAAACAAATGACTGAAAATTAAATTGTTATTCCGTATCTTATAGAATAGATTTCATTTGAATTCAGAATTTATTGCCAGTCATATATTTAGTCTGGCCATAAAACTATTTTATTTTTTATTTCTTAAATGGATGGACGAGCTCACAGCCCACCTGATGTTAAGTGGTTACTGGAGCCCACAGACATCTACAACGTAAATGCGCCCCACACCTCGAGATATAAGTTCTAAGGGCTCGGTGTAGTTACAACGGCTACCCCACCCTTCGAACCGAAACGCATTACTGCTTCACGGCGGAAATAGGCGGGGTGGTGGTACCTACCCATGCGGACTCACAAGAGGTCCTACCACCAGTGATTACGCAAATTATAATTTTGCGGGTTTTTGATTTTTTATTACACGATGTTATTCCTTCACCGTGGAAGTCAATCGTGAACATTTGTTGAGTAAGTATTTCATTAGAAAAATTGGTACCCGCCTGCGGGATTCGAACACCGGTGCATCGCTTCATACGAATGCACCAGACGTCTTATCCTTTAGGCCACGACGACTTCAAAACTTCGACTATAATTAATTGAAATTATAAATTTGTACACTATTATATGATTCTATTTTCAAAGACTATTTCTATAATCATAGACTTCGTCAAAAATACACCTTAGACAAATATTAACAACTAGCGACCCGCCCTAGCTTCGCTTCGGAAACATTAAAACACACATGAAACCAAAAAAATAAAATAAATAAAAAATTAAAAAAAGTAGCCCATGTTCATCAGGGACAATGTCGGCTTCTAATGGAAAAAGAATTTTTCAAATCGGTCCAGTAGTTTCGGAGCCTATTCGAAACAAACAAACAAACAAATCTTTCCTCTTTATAATATTAGTATAGAAGTATAGATATAGATATAGACTAGCGACCCGCCCTCGCTTCGCTTCGGAAACTGTAATTTAATATTGATTTCTTCACTATTTAATGGATGTTATTATACATATGAACCTCCCTCTTCAATCACTCTATCTATTAAAAAAACCGCATCAAAATCCGTTGTGTAGTTTTAAAGATTTAAGCATACATAGGGACAGACAGATATAGGGACAGACAAAGCGACTTTGTTTTATACTATGTAGTGTAGAAACAATATTTAATCTATTCTCAATTTGACCACAGACTATAAGCAATAAGAAAAGTTTGACATTAAACAAATAGTGTGCATGCGTGTGTGTGTCAAACACATAGTGGTAGTGTAAACATTACACGCATGCATACTATTTATTGTCAAATTTTTGTTCTTGACGTCTGTTGTCAAATTGAGATTAAATATTGTTTGTCTTTGTTAATATTTTTTATAATGTAGTCTTGGCGAAATTTGTAATTAAAGAAGTATAAAATACAATCATAATAGTGTACAAACATACAATTCCAATTAATTATAATCGAATTTCGACTACTGCGGGACCACTATTATAGTATAGACAAATACCCATTATTTATCTAAATGTTAGACAACATATGCACACAGCAATAAAAGGCCTTTGATATGCAAATGTATCTCTGGTATCGAATGAATATTTTTAAAAGGAAAAATATGCAGGCTTGTCTAGCTTTTGCCTTACTCTTTCCTTTGAAATTACACGAACTATGTATTTATATTTAGGAAACTGGACTTCAAAAGGACTTCAAGCAATTGAAAGTTGGACATTCTCTGAGCGTATTGTTTGGTACTCGAAAACGGCGTGAATGATAAGAATTTTACTTAGTAGATTGTTTTGGTTATTTAACAACACCACACTCCAAATAATGCTGATTTTTAAAAGTGTCTTACGATTATAATTTATTTATTCTTTTCTACTATTTATGGTTATACCTATCACAAGGATTGTTGGAAATATTGTTTTGTGCATGAATGTTTCCTTGTGATTTGTAATTTGATTTTGTTGATGATCTCATTATGATTTTAAAACCGGATTTCCTAAATGGAATTAAACATTTATAACTAGCCAACCCGGCAGACTTCGTAGTGCCTTAATCGATAAATAAAAGACCTAAACTTTTGTATAAAATAAACTTAAAACAAACAAAAGGAATCTGTCTGACGGGGACACATCAAAGGAAAAACAAAATTGTTATTTTTATTTAATTCCGAGCATTTTCATATTTATCTATATTTTAAACCTTCTCTGTACTTCTACAAATAATTCAAGGACAAAATTAGTCAAATCGGTCCAGCCGTTCTCGAGTTTTAGCGAACAGCAATTCATTTATATATACCTAGTCAGGTCATAAATTCTGTCACATGTTTAATGTAAAATAATTGAAACAAGTTTATTCATTATGTAACCATTCATATACCAAAATGAACTTAACAAAACATAGATTCTTATGACACTAAAGTTTATTCAAAATGACCTCCGTGATTTTGAATACAGGCCTTCAATCTGCGCGGCCAGTCGTCTATCGCAGCACGAACGAGGTCCATGTCAATATCGGCGGCTGCCTTAATCAAGGATGTCTTGAGTGACTCCAAATTGGGATGAGGCTTTGAGCACGCCTTTTCCTCCAAGTGTTGCCATATCTTGTAATCTAACGGATTCAAATCTGGACTGGAGGAGGGCCAGTCTTCGTGCCGGATGAAGTCGATTTCACGCGCCGCCAGCCAGTCTTGTGTTCTCTTCGCTCTATGAGCTGGCGCCGAATCTTGTTGGAATACCCAGTGCCTGTTATTGAACATGGTATGAGAAACATGTTCCACAAGGTTCGTCAGGACTGTATTTTGATACACAACTGCATTCGTTTTTACACCTTTCTCACAAAAATGTACCTCTGTTAAGCCCCAATAAGAAACTCCCAACCATACCATGAGCGAGGATGGAAAATGACCTCGTTGGACACGCGGAATACAGTTGCTCGCTTCTTCACTACTGTGTGCGTACACCTTATTATTTTATTTGTTGTAGCTCTCTTCTACGGTAAAAATTTTTTCATCCGAAAAAAGAATTTCCCGATATTTTTTTCCCGCGTACCGCTTCAACAAAGCGCGGCATCTCTTCAGTCTCAGGTCCATTAGACGAGCATTCAAACGATGTCCTGTTTTTCTTCGATATGCCCGAAGCTCTAAGTCTTCATTTAACACCCTTTTCACCGTGGTTCTGCTTAACCCCATCTGAAGGGCCAACAGTTTCTGCTTACGTTTGGGATTTCTTTGAATTCGCGCCTTCACAGCTTTTATCACTGCTGAAGTCCTAACAGACCGAGGGCGACCACTTCTTGACCTGTCATCTACACTAGAGTCTTCATTGTATCGTTTGATGGTACGATAAACGAATCTTTTGGTTATATTCAAAAATTTTCAGTATGTTCAAAATTTGAATTGGCGCGTAACCGCAACGATGCAACGCAATAACTGCAACACGGTCTTCTTTAAGCGTCCACTCCATATTTAAAAATGAGTAAAATTCTAAAAGTATACATTTTTATTTTCATGAACAATTCGAAATTCGAATTCAATAAACTTTTTTGTGGCCAGCATTCTAAAAGAAAAGTTTTTACTGTGTGACAATACTTATGACCTGACTAGTTATATATATATAGATTACAGCAAAATAATTTATTCCATCTCACTTTAAGCTTGTCTTAAGACCAGATATGGTAAAAATCAACTTCGAAAATACCGTAATTGTTTTAGAACAAGGGAATTTATTCTGTTTTGACTGTTAATGAAACAGCGAATACCGATGGAATCATTTCAAACCATATCGCAAATCTTCTAAAACATATAAAATCAATAAATATAAAAATAAAAAATATTCTCAATCAACTGAAATCAGCAACTATATAATAATATAATTATTGACGACTGATTAAACTTAGAATTTAAGGTTCATTTCAACATTTCTGCTTCGTTTTTATATGTATATAGATATCGACGCTTGAAAGACAAACGTGACTAAGCATTTTTTAAGCCACAAGTCATCTTTGCATTGTTCTTTTAAATTATTATTTTTTTAAGGGATTTTATGTCCTGGTAACTAAGACCTTTAGGTCAAGTCTTGTTTTAATTTAATGAAAACTTTTTTGTATGAAAAATGATATTATGAAATGAAATGAAAATTAAATGAAGTTGATTAATATGGAACATGGCATGAAATGAAACGGAAACGAAATGAGATGAAATGGGATGAAATACAATCTCAGTAAAATGGTGGTCATTTACTGAGACATTTTCAGTTGAGTTTTTGGAAGATCCCGAGAAGTTACGTTCAGCGGCTTTATTTCATTTTCAAAACAACACTAAATAGACAAAATATTATAAAAAAAATCACACAACTTCACTCCTCGCGTTCCCCCCCAAAAGTCTTTTAATTAATAAAATCAAGAATTTCTATAGTACCTTTCGATGAATATCGCCTGCAGTAAAACAGACTTAATAAATGTTCGGTACAATACTTTTATCAAGAATAAAACTATTTTTACATTGACTTTGTCAAGAGTATGTAATAATTATATTTTTGTATTTCGGATAATAATTTTCATTTGACGTTTGTCCTTTACTTTTTCTTCGCTTTCTTACAAGACATAGCTTTAATTGCACTCTTTACCTAAAGCTCGTTTTTTATGTATACATATAAATAAAATTGGAGTGTCTGTTTGTAATATTGAAATAACCGCTTTTTACTACATGCATATGAATATATACGGTACATACACTAAAATAACATTTTTTACAATTTTTGTCAGTCTGTCTGTTTGTTCCGGCTAATCTCTGGAACCGTTGGACCGATTTTGACGAGACTTTCACTGATATGTAGCTGATGATATAGGCAGTAACTTAGGCTACTTTATTTAGACTAGCTTCACCCCGCGGCGTCACTCGCGGTACGACAATAACCGCGGATAGCATGGCTGACTCAGCTACCAATAATAAAATTTAATGTTTCCGAAGCGAAGCGAGGGCGGGTCGCTAGTCATGAATAAAACTATTTTTATATTGACTTTGTTAAGAGTATATAATAATTATACTTTGTATTTTGAATAATAATTTTAATTTGATATTTGTTAAATTCTTACAAGACATAGCTTTAATTGCACATTTAAAGCTTGTTTTTTGTTTAATAAACAAAACATATCAGTAACATGTCAATGTCAGTGATATTATGAAAATTTTCAGTTCGTAACCACTGGTTAGCATCTTCTTCTTCTTTGTCGTTTCATCATTACTGAGGGTCGTGACCACCTTGGTCCAGTTTTTGCACCAGCTTCCTCCAATGCTGCCTGCATTCGGCCTGCTCAATAATTTATATTAGAAAAAGGTTTCTAATATAAATAATCATCTTCGTCTTGGGTCACTTCTATTCAGTTGCGATTTTCATTTCTTTGGATCTGTTCACCTATTCAATAAAATTTTCGTTCACCGCATTATGGTGAGCGATATTAAGTTTTATAATAGCTTCTTTTTTACTCGCAAAACCTCATCAATAACACTATTTGAATGCCCTTTCTGACCTTGGGACATAATGTTTTCGAATTCCCATCAGAACGTAGAATTATTTTTTGGAAAAAATAGCGCAGACAAAGGTGCGACCTTCTGGATGTTTCGCAGTGTTAAAGAAACCTTTTTAGAGGCACTAAATGGCCTAGATTTGTATGTGAATTGTGAAAATATAGAAAACGTTTTTTTGAGTCGTGGACTAATAGGTATAATGCTCCAATAACGTATTCTGGTTTGAAGGTTAGAGTCGTCGTTATCGCACACAATAGAGCCTTAATGCGACAATCAAATTTTGATAGATGTGACCTCCAAAATCTCTTAACACAGTGGTAGTTTGGCCGTCTGACATCTAGAGCATTGAAATCGCTTTATTAGTTACTAGCTGACCCGGCAGACTTCGTAGTGCCTCAATCGATAAATAAAATACCCAAACTTTTGTATAAAATAAACTTAAAACAAACCAAAAGAATCCGTCCGACGGGGGACGCATCAAAGGACAACCAAAATTGTTATTTTTATTTAAACATTTTCATATATATCTATCTTTTAAACCTTCTCTGGACTCCTTCAAATAATTCAAGACCAAAATTAGCCAAATCGGTCCAGCCGTTCTCGAATTTTAGCGAGACTAACGAACAGCAATTCATTTTTATATACCTATATATAGAAGATTATAGTCACTGAGCTGTGATCCTAGATTATCTTGCAAAGTATATTATAAGAAGTAAAGAAGTATATTGCATGTTTAAATGCAATATGCATTAATAGCATTCGTGATAAAGGCTAATCCTTCGATCGTGGAAAAAAACATCTCGTAAAATGTATAAATCGATATTGCCGGGATCGTGAGATTGGGCGAATCGTTTTCATTGTAATGCCGTCATGCCAGAAGCAATCGTGTGACATGTCATCGGCGCTATGACATGTCCTTCTTCAAACGAGGCTTGTGGAGAATATTAAACGGTAGGCAGCGGCTTGGCTCTGCCCCTGGCATTGCTGAAGTCCATGGGCGACGGTAACCACTCATCATCAGGTGGGCCGTATGCTCGTCTGCCTACAAGGGCAATAAAAAAAAAAAATCGTGTGTTTCACCAGTTTAACCCCAACCTTAGAAAATAACTATTTATAATACAATTGAAACTTAATTTAAATATTGAACAAATGTCTTCAGGTCTCGTGTAGAGAGAGAGAGAGAAGAGAGAATACACTTTATTGCACACCAAAACACAATTTACATTCAAAAAAACAATAAAAAAACAGATAAATTTGTACAATAGGCGGTCTTATCGCTAAAAGCGATCTCTTCCAGACAACCGTATAATTTATAGAAATTCTGGAAAATATAAAAAAAAATATAGCAGGTATATTGCGGTGTACTATAGATAATACGTTATAGAAAATATATACATACAATAAACAAAATATATACCGTTTACATATAATATGAAATATATACTTATTATTATATACCAATATACATACCTACATACAATACATACTAATATACTTACATACACATAATACATCAACAGTATGGAAATAATAAATGATGATGCAAACAAACAGCACTAAGAAGATAAGTAGTGTTCCTTCACCATTCTTTTAAAACAGTTTAAAGTTTGAGCACTTCTCACTGCATCCGGCAGAGCATTCCACAATCGAACCGCCTGGACGGTGAATGAATGATCAAAGAATGATGATGAATGCGCCGGCATTTTCAGTCTCAGGCTATCCGATGATCTCAGGGAAAAATTATGCGTATCACGTAGGAACTCGAAACGTTCTTTGAGATATATGGGGGCATGGGGATTAAAGAGAGTACAGTATAGTAATGAAAGGACATGAGTATTGCGGCGAAGGCGAATTGGTAACCACTTGAGTTTAGTGCGAAATTCAGATACATGATCATATTTCCGTAAACCAAATATGAATCTTATGCAGAAATTTTGTAGCCGCTCAAGTTTATCAAGTTGTGTTTCAGTTAAATCAGTATAGCTGGCATCGGCGTAGTCAAGAATTGGAAGAAGGAGAGATTGTGCAAGCGCAGTTTTAGTGGCAGTTGGAAGAAAATTTCGTAACCGTCTCAAAGATCCAGCTGTTGCAAACATTTACACATCTCGTGTATTTTAAGTTACTTTGGTCAAATACATAAAAACAAACTGTATAATAATATTTTAACTAAAATCGATCTTTAAATAGATTAGGAAGATTCCAATCAATAACGTCTATGTAGCGGAGATCAGGAAGTAAATCCAAAGTATTTTGTACAAATGGCTGGTAATTTATGTTAATTTCCCTTTATTCAGTAAAGAAGACGCAATTATATTTCACGAAAACTCATTCTGTTTTTATGCGCATAAAACGCGGTTTCGTAGAAGCCTGGTACGCATTGTTGATATATCTTTAACGGCCGTCTGGTGTAGCGGTAAGTGACATGGTCACTACACAAGGGGGGTCGCGGGTTCGAATCCCGCCAAGGGAAGATATTTGTATGATAAATATAAATGTCTATTCCAGGGTTATGGATGTATATTAAATATATGTATGTGTATAATAAAAATCTTACATTTATTTCCGTTATCTAGTACCTGTAACACAAGTTCTTTACGAACTTATCACGTGGCGTGATTGTTAGTAAATATTTATTTATTTATTATTTATTATACTTAAATATTTTCGTAACATAGACAATCTATGCTTCATGAAAATTTACGGTATATCTAAATAGACAGATTAGTGTATGGATTTTTCTTTTCTAGATTTTTCGATCTCCAAATTTTTATAATTAATTATAATAATAAAAATGGTATATCAAAAGTTAACTACGATTGGCGCGAACAATCGTTCTAAATTCAAACGTGTTCTAAATTCAAACCTAACATTTTTTCTTAAAAATTGCAACAAGAAATATTAAAGGCCAAACCATGTGCATATATTTTGATAGGAGACTATTACTTTTATCCCTCAAAATGATAAGGTTCACGAAGGCTATCTGACTGACAACCATTACGTGAACGGAGCAAGCTTCCTTTAAATATGAAGTTAAGATCTCTAATGTAAGACGCCTTTGCAAGACGATTTGCATTCAATTCTAATTGTTGTATCATCACAAAAAAAAGTGTAGTTTTTCTAGCAGTATTACCATCAATTTGTAGTGATAACGAACCTGATACGTGGATAATAAAAGTCCTGAATGTTTTTTTTGACTTATAGTGACAAATATATAGACTATTGGTATTAAATATGAATTTCATCGATCGCGACATAGATATGCTTCCATTTACCTTATTTGTTGTTATAATGTAAAATGATATAAATATCTAATGTAAAATGATAAAATGATATAAATTATAATTTGCGTAATTACTGGTGGTAGGACCTCTTGTGAGTCCGCGCGGGTGGGTACCACCGCCCTGCCTATTACTGCCGTGAAGCAGTAATGCGTTTCGGTTGGAAGGGTGGGGGTAGCCGTTGTAACTATACTGAGACCTTAGAACTTATATCTCAAGGTGGGTGGCGCATTTACGTCGTAAATGTCTATGGGCTCCAGTAACCACTTAACACCAGGTGGGCTGTGAGATCGTCCACTCATCTAGCAATAAAAAAAAAAAAACTGCTGAAACATGTACGTACAGAATATTTAAACAAGCATAAATTCGGACAAACGATACGTGTGGACTATCAAAATTTATCCAAAATTCAATCTCTGCGTTCATTTTATTGACTACGAGCTCACGACTAAGTTTAATATAGTATATCATAAAAATAGTCTCCCATCAAAATATATGTGCACGGTTTGGCCTTTAATATTTCCTGTTGCAATTTTGCAAGAAAAAACGTTACGTTTGAATTTAGAACGAATGTTCGCGCTAATTGTAGTTAACTTTTGATGATCGAAAAATCTAGAAGAGAAATACCCATGCACCAATCTGTCTATTTAGAAATATCGTAAATTTTCATGAAGCGTAGATTGTCTATCAAGATCACATGTCCTTATCGCTACTTTCGCTACCTACTCTTCTTTGGAAACTATCGGATTAGCAAGATAAACTATAAGTGATTGAATGACCCATAGAAATAATGTCAATGCCGGTGTCCTGAAATATTAAGGTCTGAAATATTAATTACTTTAAAACGAATACTTTTGGATCATAAGCCACAATTATTTGGCAGAAATAAGCTACCTATAATAATATGATATAACCATAACCAATGTAAGGGAAATTACAAGGCGGGTACCAATTTTTCTAATGAAATACGTACTCAACAAATGTTCACGATTGACTTCCACGGTGAAGGAATAACATCGTGTAATAAAAACCAAACCCGCAAAATTATAACTTGCGTAATCACTGGTGGTAGGACCTCTTGGGAGTCCGCACGGGTAGGTACCACCACCCCGCCTATTTCCGCCGTGAAGCAGTAATGCGTTTCGGTTCGAAGGGTGGGGCAGCCGTTGTAACTATACTGAGACCTTAGAACTTATATCTCGAGGTGGATGGCGCATTTACGTTGTAGATGTCTATGGGCTCCAGTAACCACTTAACACCAGGTGGGCTGTGTGCTTGTTCATCCATCAAAACAATAAAATAAAAAAAAAGTTTCCTTTCCACCAAGGATATTGACCACACGATACATCACATTGCAGCAAAATATTGGTAACAGGTAAACAAAAAATAAACGTTATATTTTATACTCAATGCACTGAGGAGTTCTTCCTTTATTCCACTATGGTAATGGTTAGTGCGGAAACTACTTACGCAAACTAAGCTATTATCTTGGAAGTTACCTTTCTATACTGTTACTGCTCTGTGGATATCGACGTCCCTAATACTTAAGCTCATCGTAAAATAGGATTAACAGAAATTAAAATGATTTTGTATTCAATTGGAAATAATTTTCAAATATTTGTAACGGGACTGATTTAATTGTAATATTGCTCCTGCAAATGGTATGATTCTGCAATGATTAGAGTTTGTTCTATTCAGTCACTTTCTTGTACCCATTTTTTTTTAATATCCGATCCCTAATTTTACATGTAGGGTATATATATATATATATATATATATATGTAGTACGTAGTTGGTGGCAGCCTACGAGTAATTTACGTACAAAAGATTATAGGCAAATAATATTGTGTGGTTTTAAAAACTACTAGTGATCCCGCAGTAGTCGAAATTCAACTATAATTAATTGGAATTGTAAGTTTGTACACTATTATGATTGTATTTTATACTTCTATAATCACAGATTTCGCCAAGACCACACTATAAAAAATATTAACAAAGAAAAATAATATTTAATCTATTCTCAATTTGACAACAGACGTCAAGAACAAAAGTTTGACAATAAATAATATGCATGCGTGTGTGCGTCAAATACATGGTATGTAGTGTGTGTAATGTTTTCTTTCTCGATTTATTGTATCTTTTATGCATTATTTTAAAAAAAATATTAGCATTGTGCACTTCTTCTCTATATCTATACTAATATTATAAAGAGGAAAGATGTGTTTGTTTGTTTGTTTCGAATAGGCTCCGAAACTACTGGACCGATTTGAAAAATTCTTTTTCCATTAGAAGCCGACATTGTCCCTGATGAACATAGGCTACTTTTTTTAAATTTTATTTTATTTTATTTTTTTGGTTTCATGTGTGTTTTAATATTTCCGAAGCGAAGCGAGGGCGGGTCGCTTGTTATTTATAAGTGTGCAAAATTTCATACACCTCCGTCCGCGCAATTTTCGTAAAAAGGGATACAAAGTTTTTGCTTCACGTATTAATATATAGATATGATATGATTAATATAGATATCGTAATT
Source organism: Bombyx mandarina (assembly GCF_030267445.1). Taxonomy (NCBI): domain Eukaryota; kingdom Metazoa; phylum Arthropoda; class Insecta; order Lepidoptera; family Bombycidae; genus Bombyx; species Bombyx mandarina. Next base: position 4,351,305 of record NC_143233.1, read on the forward strand.
ATATAAAAATTCGAATCGGTAACTGAAAAGCAAAAAATCTAAAACGCCAAAATGTATTACTATTCTGTTCAGGTTTTGAAAGATATTGTGCTCGTAAAAATATTCAAAGGAATAGCGGATGATATGCGTAGAATCACAGGAGGCGTTGTTAACTTGAGGAGCAGGAGCAGACTTAGGGACCTCGGTAACCGTACTCGTCGAACTCGACAAAGAGTTCGCCGTGCAACCTGACCCATGAATCAGCTCGCTGAGTTTCTCGCCGGATCTTCTCAGCGGGTCGCGATTCCGATCCGGTAGTAGATTCATTCGCGAAGCAGCTACTCTTGAGCTGTTAGGTCTCCTTCGGAGGCGCTCGGGTAGCTGTTAGCAAATCCCACCCCTCCTGGCTGAGCCTTTGCTCGCCCACCTGTCCTGGTGAAACTGGAAAGGCCTCCGGGCCACCAGTAATCTTTCAATCATAAAAAAAAAAGCAGCAAGTTGCTTCATCCAAGCGGCAATCTAAGTTATTATTATTGTATTTTATTTTTTGTTTAATTACCATGAATTTGCTAATTTAGCGTTATCGATTCTACATATAATGCTACACGTAATACAAATATTACGCAATCATCTTGGACATTAATCTTATAAAAAGAAATATAATTATTACATGTATTTGATCATTATTGTTTGAGATTGTTTTGAAAATTGCCTTTAATGCAGGAATAATTAGTTTTGATAACGGGTCGCTCTATCTAGTTTTACGGTTCTGTACATTTTATATCACATTAATGTTCTCCAAGGCTCATTGGCTTGAACAAAGTTAATGTTCATTTGAGTTACTGCAAGTGTGCCCCTCCGTATCATCCCATAAGGAAATTCGTTCCAAAAAAAATAGGCCTTGCTTTTTTTCAAATTTACCCCGCGAGCGGAATACGACTACTACCCAGCTTGAGGCATGAGGTCAAAATCTCATTAGTTATTTTTTTGGTTGAAAAATTACTGGTGGCCTAGGGGGGCTTTCCAGTTTCACCAGGACAGGTGGGCGAGCAAAGGCTCAGACAGGAGTTGTGGGATTTGCTAACAGCTGCCCGAGCGCCTCCGAAGGAGACCTAACAACTCAAGAGCAGTTGCTTCCCGAATGAATCTAATACCGGATCGGAATCGAGACCCGCTGAGAAGATTCGGCGAGAAACTCAGCGGGCTGATGCATGGGTTAGGTTGCACGTCGACCTCTTTGTCGAGTTCGACGAGTACGGTTTCCGAAGTCCCTAAGCCTGCTCCTAGTATTAGAGCTGAAGACGTCTAATTCAAAGGTTATTGAATCTGATGAATCTGTGAGGACGTGTCTAGGGCGTCGACGGTGACTGGCTCCTGCATGATCAGGATTCGGGGAGTAGTCAGCGGCAGCAACGATAAGGCGATTATCATGACGCATAGTCTTATCGAAATACCGTTCCGACGCTGACTTCATGTATTTCCTCCGGATATATTCGAGGCCAAGGTCATCGTGTAGGTCAACGTTCCTCACGAACCACAACTCATTAGTAATTTATAACAACTGCTCCAATCCTTAAAGACTGATGGTTTCGTGGTAAAAATATAGTCCGGTCACCGTTCTCGTCGAACCCATCGCTTGCGATAAAGGGCTCGACGAGCGAATTAACCCATACACACAGCCCACTGAGTTTCTCGCCGGATCTTCTCAGAGAGTCGCGTTTCCGATCCGGTGGTAGATTCTGCGATGCACTGCTCTTGCTAAAGTCAGTGTTAGCAAAACTCCGGTTTGAGCCCCGTGAGCTCACCTACAAACGTTAGGGTGAAGCTGAAATAGCCTCTCAAGGCTATCAGCATAAGTAGGAGAAAAACAAACAAAAAAGTAAAAATATGGTCGGTGTTATATTAAAGCCCGCAATCAGTCCTTTCATTCGTAGTATATTGAAATAGACAGCTGCTGTACTACAAACACTGAGATGTGGAACATGTGTGATTACTATAGATATCAACAATGAAAATGCTGCAACCCACCTTGAGATATAAGTTCTTAGGTCTCAATATAGTTACAACGGCTACCCCACCCTTCAAACCGAAACGCATCAGTGCATAAGCATAATAAGCATAAATGTCATAAAGTTTTATTTAGGACTTTAAGGTATTGTATATACAGGGGTGTTTGATGGAACAGTAAGGTCTTGGTAGGGCGTACAACGACTACTTCACGGCAGAAATAGGCAAGATTTAAATGTGACTCTGGATAGACGGACAGAAATGAGAATAAAAAATATAAATAAAAAACTTGCTTAATCGATTGATAAAGGAACCCTAAAAACACTGCTTATAAAATTATTTCTTCCTAGTATAAATTTGCGTCCAAAATTAAAATGTTATCATTTTTAACACGATGAGCGAACAAAACAGTCAGAACTACAAGGCAAAGAGGTAAACACATTGTTTTTAAATCACGCTACGAATCTAGCATGTTTTCATTTAAGTAAGTTCTATCAATATCACTGATTAAGACAAGCTCATTCTCATCACAATTTACCCGGACTCCATGGAAATTTGCACGGTTGCCTGGAAATATTTGTATAAATTGTCCAATTTTTTAAATTCACACAATGTTTTTCCTCTGCGGATTTAAATTACTTGCTACCTTCAAGTGCTGAATGCGTTAAAAAACGCGTATCGATTCTGTGTAGTGTGCGTGACCAATTATTCATATGGTGTATCAGCATATAGTTGTCCAGTGCTTGACATAGCCCTAAAAAACACCGTGGCCGGTTTTCGGATCTCCATTTGTAAAATGCTTCTATGTGAGACTTTTGTAAATATTTCCTTTGATCAGTCATAGCACCTATACAAATTGCATTCGCCACATATTTACAAATTGGTCTGTTACAGTTTCGGAATGAACGATGACGCCGTCTTGTACCAGAAAAGTAATTGTTATCCTAGACGCGACGCTGTTGACGTGTTGACAGAATTCCTACCCAAATTCAAATGGAAGGAAGGCAAAAAGAGGATCTTTGATATCGGCTGTGCCGACGGTGGCGTCACTAATATTATTAGCGCGTTTTGTAACAACGATTACGAAGTGTTCGAAGCGTGTGACATAAATGAACGGGCCGTGAAATACGCTAGAGAATACTACGGAACTGACAAAATGATTTTTCGCGTGATGGACATAGAGGGGCATCTGCCGAAAGAGATGAATGGGAAGTTTGATAACGTTTTCTCGTTCTATACGCTGCAGTGGATCAAGAATCAAGAGTAAGTGAGTAGGTAGGTGAGCTCACGGGCTCAACCTGAGAGGATTGGTAACACTGGTCCTAGCAAGAGCAGTGTTTCGCTGAATCTACCAACGGATCGGAATCGCGACCCGCTGACGAGATCCGTCGAGAAACTCAGTGGGTTGAGTCCATGGGCCGTCGAAACGATGCCTTCCTGACCAAGATTATATGTTACAAAAATAGCGCTTTAAGACGCAAGTTGGAATCATAGTAATTCGATAACCTATATGTCATATTATTGATTCTAGTATGACACTCTTCATATATTAAGGCAGCCATCACCTAGCGCACACATATAATTTTTTTGTGCGCTAATATGTCAAAATTCATACTTGAGAATTCCTTATCAATTATAGACTAATGCCCGTATCTTTAGACGTTTCGTAAAATAGTCCTCCACTCTTAACTCATCCGATGATGCTCGAGAATTCCCTCCAAACTTACTCGAATTTGGTATTTTTAGTCGACCATTACAATATTCCTCAACTGTCCTCGAGTGAGGTAATAATGATGAAAATTTGATCAAGCTAGCATCAAACCCATAGAGTTCTGTAGTCTATGGTCATTGTTTAATGTCAAAGTCAAGCTGCCGCTGTCTGTTTGACACTAGATGAACTTGTTTGATGTTTTGGTTGCTGAGTTATTCGTAAATATGTGTGCGTGCGGTAAATCTGAAAGTGTACTATTTATTTTCTAACCTATTATTATTTTAGATTTCGGATCCGGCTTTGTATTTTTATTCGCCGCTTTTGTGTGATTTTGGTTGCATCGTGTTGTTGAAGTGCTTTTCCACAACCACCAGTTTATTATTATTTAAATAAAACTTATAATCGCATTGACTTTATTTATCAGGTAGTAAGCAAAATAGGACTCTTATGTAGGTAAATAAAATAAAGAGTTTCAAATGTCTAACCTCGAACTATTTACTTTATTAATAAATATTATCAAACTTAAATTATCAAAATATGCGCGAATCATGCACAGATCCAGGCCATTGCACAACAATATCATATATTTCCATTTGCGGTCCACATACTATTTGGACATCGATAGAAAACCAGCCTTGAGGAACGTTCAAGGTACGTCGCGACGTACCTTAACTTGACAGTTCGGTCACTTCACTCCGGTTAGGAAATTTTTCCAAGGACGTTTGAGTGGAGTTTATTTTTACGACTAATCATACCAAAACGCGTGTTGGAGGTTGAGTCGAGTCGAGTTAAGCTCGTGTAAACGACTAAAGATACGGGTGTATATAGCATATAACACAAACCTTGTAACTTGGATCATGACCTCGCGATAAAGCGTAATTTTTGCGTCACATTTTTTCTAGAAATTCATATCATCGAAATTCGCAGGAAAGCATTTCAAAACATCTACGACTTGATGGCAAAGGACGGTGAATGCTTGTTGACTCTCCTGGCTCGGATACCTGTATACAGCCTCTTCAATGCACTGAAGGATACCGACACATGGGGATATTTGCTTAAAGACATCAATCAATTCATCTCGCCTTATCATGATGTTTCCGTAAGTTATAAAAAATATTGAAAGAAAGAGAATATACTTTATAGCAAACCAAAACACAATTAGCATTTAAAAAAAAAAACATTACGTAATTACGCAAATTAATACGTTTTGCTTGTAATAATAACAACCATAATTATGTACGTAGTGCGCGAGGTCGTGTTAAGTACGCGGCTGCGGAATATGTTATCTGGAATATTCAGAGAGTCAAATTGATTACGTTAAGATGATTAAAAAAAACCACTTTTTTTCAATATAATGGTTTCCAATCTGGTGACTTTGATGATCGCGTGGCATACCGCAAATAAACATATCGTGGTGGCAAACGTTTAGAAGTAATAGCTGATGTTTTTGACTTAATAGAAAGTCGCTAGCCAGACACACCTAGCAGTGGCACAGTGGGGCACAAAACTAAACATGTCTAAAATCCAAACGTCCTCTCCTGACAGAACTTCGAAAAGGCCTGTAGATTTCTAAGATACCTTAAGAGAAATAATCTTTTCTATTACAAAAAATTAAGTGATTGAAAATTGAACCATTTTTAGGATCCAGACGTGATAATACAGTCGTTATTGGAGAAAGTTGGCTTCCAGTATGTGGACGTGCGTTGCAGACAAAAGAAATATGAATTCAAGGACATACAACAGCTGAGAAGTAAGCCTAGTTTGGTTTTTGTTAGTAAATCCATACCTTTTCTGGTGACCTAAAGGAGTCATGCTAGATTCACCGAGCGACTAGATGAGCTCACGGAGCTCTAACCTGGTGACGTTGCTAGCACTAGCCCTACCAAGACCAGTGTTTCGCAGAATCTAGGCTTGAATTGAGGCTTCGAACTCATGTCTCAAGGCGGATTGCGGCATTCACGTTGTTATGTCTATGGTACTAGTGATGTGCCGCCACATGTCTATGAGCTCCGATAACTACATGTCACCAAGCTGTTCTTCAAGCCATTCATTCTCTTGTCTATGTTTAAAACAAAAAAAAAAACTGTTTCTATTCCACTAGGTCTGTGGACAAACTTATGGCCTATCTTGTATGAAATTATCTACTGTATTGTATAATGATTGTTCCATCACCTCGGTTATGGGCTTTCACACCCTGCTATCAGTACCTAATTATGCGCATATTGAAAATTATCCTTGTTCGATATTTATTATTCACAAACCACTTTATTATTACATTCGAATAATACAATCTGACACAATTAACATTTTAACATTTACAGATATATTGGAAGCTGTAAACCCCTTCAATGTGGACGAAGAACTCTACGAGCAATTCTTTGACGATATCATGGAAGTTGCGGAAGATATGAGAATCATTGATAGACGCACAAAGACCGCCACATTTCACTACAATTTAATTGTTATACACTGTAGGAAATGATCGGGAATTTGTTTATTTACACACACACATTATTATCCTAGATCGTCTAGTTCTTATCTTGAACTTGATGAAGTTATTTGTTAAGGAAATTTATTAATATATTCCTTTTAATACTGTATAAACTATTATATGTATGTATGTGTGTATATATGTATGTATGTATGTATGTATATGTATATGTGATTTTGTATATATGTAGTAATACTTTTTTTGTATGTATTCGTTACCTAATATAAATTTCATTGCACCTACCACTATTTACTCTGCACTACCTTTGGTTGACTGGTAGAGAATGCCTTAGGCATTAAATCCGCCAATGTAAATTTTACATGAAGTGTAATAAATAAATAAATAAATGGTGTCTATCCTAGTGTTTGGCCTACGTGCCTATTCTAACTAATGACTGCTATTGTAGCCCCAGGAAGGGGCGTGTATATAACTTTCAAAGGTTTTTGACGTGACAACGTCTTATAATTCGATGGAGCCGGCTGCACGCACGAAAAAACATGACTCATTGAGGCGTTCCATTTAAGGCTTGAAGTGCAAGCGAGAGCGCGCTACGAGCGACAAAGAGGCACAATCGGCCTCCGCGTTCGGCAGCGTTCGACATCTGTCTCTCTCCTACTTGAGTGAGCGATGCATCCGCGTGGACAGTTGCTATACAATAATACATTTACATGTTTTCGTCGAGTATTTATTCGTCAAGTTCAGTGAAAAGTGAATGTGGTGTCAATTGTATATACAAAATAACTATCAAACAAATAAAATTAAAATTTTCTTTTGAAAAATGAAACCATTCCATCAGTATTTTCTTATGACGTTGTCACGTTCAACTATCGTCAGTAAACCGACCTTACTGACAACCGAATGGATTCTGAAAGCTAATGTAGAAAAAATCATCTCATTTCTTATTAGTCTCAAAAGCCTTATAGGTCGAACTTAAGAGTATAGAATGTTTTTATTTTGTGCTACCTTTTGTATATTTCGCTGTAATTGGTACTAAATAGTCTCTCTCTCGAAGCTTGCCGGAACAAACACAGAATCTCCTCTTTTTCAAGGCAATTGTTAGTCGTTAAAATAATGAAGTCTATTAAAGAATTATGTTGTTTTTTTTTCGTCTTTACAACTCAAATATTTCTTCCCACATAAATCATACCCATCCCATTGACCAGTTCGTTTATCTTGGCTCTCTTCTTTGTGGCGAGTATAAGAATCAAAATGTCTAAAGGAGCAATGACTAAACTCACCAGACCGTAATATATCCCGCAAAACCAAAGTGAGGCTGGTACGTACATTGGTTTTCTCAACTTTTCTTTATGGTGCCGAATCTTGGACGATAAGACGAAGTGAGAGGGCAAAGATCGACACTTTTGAAATGTAGTGTTGGAGGCGGATATTGCGAATACCATGGAAAGCGCGTCGGACCTACTTATTCTGAAGGAGCTCGGTATTGCCACAAGGCTGTCCGCTATCTGCTTCCAACGTATTCTCATGTACTTCAGCCAAATCGCTCGTAGAAGCCCCAATAACTTAAAGAAGCTGATGGTAGTTGGTTAGGTTGACGGAAGAAGATCACGCGGACGCTCACCTACCCGCTGACCTGATCTGGTAAAGACGCTCACCGGCCTGCCAATAACCGAGGCTATAAAGACCGCCGAGGACAGGAAGACGTGGGGAAGCATTGTGCATCGAGTAGTCAAAAACTTAAATTAGACAAGACCTTCATCAATGAACAGACCGACTCAGAAGAAGAAGAAACCATATATCGCGTGAAAAACGTCTAGGCAGGGGAATAGATAGTCTTTCTATGACACAGTTAATTTATATAACGAATCTTATCAATGTCGGTTTAGCGGTTTTAGCATGAAAACGAAACAAACAGACATAGCTACAAATAAGTGTTACTATATTAGTTTTGTGGTGACATCAATTTACGATCATTATAAAACATCAATCAAATCAAATTTACAATAAATTAAAATTGGTACTGAAACCCGAATTTATGTAACTCACAATTTTTTAATTTGATAAATGTGAGAGATTGTATGCTCAAATAATTAGTTATTTTTGTGGCACAAACAAATTTTATGACCTGAATTAATCAACGACCGTCTGGTGTTGTGGTAAGTGACATGGTCACTACACAAGAGGGTCGCGGGTTCGAATCCCGCCAAGGGAGGATATTTGTGTATGATAAATATAAAAATGTCTTTTCTAGGGTTATATATATATAGGATGTATATTAAATATATGTATGTGTATAATAAAAATCTTATATTTATTTCCGTTACGTGGTACCTGTAACACAAGTTATTTACGAACTTACCACGGGACCAGTTAACGTTGCGTGATTGTTAGTAAATATTTATTTATTTATTATTAACATAATATTTTTTGCACCTTAAGAATTGAAGTGGCTTAACTAAAACTTTAAGAAAATGAGTTTTATACTTTGAACTACTTATAAATATTTTGTATTCCATAAGTTAATAAAATTTAAATTCTAAGTAAACTAATTAACTAAAATTTAAATTTATTATAATTATTTACTTAGAAAAAAACACAGTACACTTTCTGGATTTTTTAAATAAAGCGTATACCTTAAGCTTTAAGACTTTAAGGTATGCGTTTTAAGATTTTTTTTATTATTCTTTTATTGCCTAGATGTGTGGACGAGCTCACAGCCCACCTGGTGTTATGTGGTTACTGGAACCCATAGACATCTACAACGTAAATGCGCCACACACCTTGAGATGTAAGTTCTAAAGTCTCAGTATAGTTACAACGGCTGCCCCACCCTTCAAACCGAAACGCATTACTGCTCTCCACGGCAGAAATAGGCGAGGTGGTGGTACCTACCCGTGCAGACTCACAAGTCACCAGTAATTACGCAAATTATAATTTTGCGGGTTTGATTTTTATTACACGATTTTATTCCTTTACCGTGGAAGTCAATCGTGAACAATTGTTAAGTACGTATTTCATTAGAAAAATTGGTACCCGTCTGCGGGATTCGAACACCGTTGCATCGCTAGATACGAATGCACGGGACGTCTTATCCTTTAGGCCATGACGGCTTCAAATAACCCAAAAAGACCTCAAAAGACCTAAAGTATTAAAATCAAAATTAAAATAATACAATTCTTCAATTAATTTTTTGGCGTTTACGAAAAAACAATAATTTTGGATTAAGAAACTTCAATACATGTACAAATAAACCTTGATAATAAATACGACAGTATCTATGTACGTCGGTTCATGATTTTACACGCCAAACATCTAAAATTCGAGTGGGAATTCAAAAACCAGAGATTGACACCGGCAATTCTTTATCCCGGACAAACGGAACATGTGGGACATGTCAACTATGAAAAAGAATTCTGGTATGGAACAATCATTCGCGGACGTTTAGATAAACGACGAATTCATAGCAATTGAAAATTGATTACCGAAGAACTCAGCTAAAGACGTGTAATTACGTTCTTCGTCAGTTATTACAAAATCAATTTCGATAGTTATTATGCAGCAATTTCCTGTGAAAAGTTTTAGTGTTTATATAGTTAAGACAATCTACTACTTATGCACCTTTCCGGTAGGCACGGGTTTGGCTCTGCCTCTGGCATTGCTCACGTCCATGAGCGACGGTAACCACTTACCACCAGGTGTGGTGTATGCTAGACTCGTCATTTTTTATTGTTTAGATGGATGGACGAGCTCACAGCCCACATGGTGTTAAGTGGTTACTGGAGCCCAGAGACATATAGAACGTAAAGGCGCCATGCACCTTGAGATATAAGTTCGATGGTCTCAAGTAGTTACAACGGCTGCCCCACCCTTCAAACCAAAACGCATTACTGATCACGGCAGAAATAGGCAGGGTTGTGGTACCTACCTGTTGCGTTGTGAATAAGAGTGGACTGTATTATTAGTTTGAATTTATTTATCTATAAGTGACAAAATAAAGAATTTAAAATTAATGATTATAAGAAATAAGAAACAGATGTGTCGCCCATGACGGCTGGAAATGGAAAAAGGGTAAGGCGTCATAGCGGACGTCGCTCGTTGACACCTTTGACGTTCCGAATTCAAACATACTCCCCGGTTGAAGTGTCTTCAATAATTGATGGGAAGTGGGCAGATAGTGTTGAAAGCGCGGCGAATGACGCCTCGTCGTGTGTAGATGTCTGCAACTCTTCCAATATCGTCGCTACCACTGTACAGCTGAAGTATGCGTCCAGGTGGCCACAGTAGCGGAGATGATGATGGTTCCTTTACGATGACTAGATCACCCACTTTCAAAGGCTCTGCAGATGTTTTACACCATTTAGATTTTTGTTGCAACCACGAGATGTATTCTTGAGAGAACCTTTTCCAAAAAAAGTGTTGCTTGAGATATTCTATTCTGCGAAACCTCTGCAGACTAGTGATATTGGTACTATCTGGTACTTGAGGATGTGGCGCAAATATCACTGATCGTCCGATAAGGAAATGAGCTGGGGTTAATGGAGTGAGATCGGATGGGTCATCCGATAGAGGAGTTAAAGGTCTTGAATTTAGAATTGCTTCTATTTGTGTTAAACATGTTGCCATTTCTTCAAAAGTTAAATTTGTTAGACCTAATGTGCGCTTTAAATGATATTTTGTTGATTTTACTGCAGACTCCCAAATACCTCCGAAATGCGGAGTATAAGCAGGGATAAATGAAAATTTAATACTTGAATCGAAATTCCTAAGTTCTAAATCTTGTGACAGAAATCGAGCCAACTCGTTAAAGGCTCCTACAAAGGTTGTGCCGTTGTCTGAGAAAATGTTGCGTGGTTTTCCCCTCCGAGCAATAAAACGGCTAAGAGCAGCTAGAAATGCTTCTTTTGTCATGTCTGAAACAAGTTCAAGATGAACAGCTCTCGTAGCGAGACACACACATACACATATAAATGATTTTACAAGTTTGCATCCCCTGCCTTTTCGGTCAGCTATCATGATTGGCCCGGCATAGTCAATTCCAGTGTCTAAGAATGGAAATTCAAGATGTAAACGTTGTTCTGGAAGATTACCCATCACAGGTTGAAGTGTATTTGCCTTTATTCGACAGCATTTTATGCACTGATGACATGTTTTTTTTGCTAAATTTCTACCGCCAATGGGCCAGTAGTGATGACGAATGCTAGCTAAGAAAAGCAAAGGACCTGCATGCTTTAATGTTTTATGAAACATGTTGAAAATGAGATGAGTTATTTTATGTGAACTTGATAAAAGGATAGGATGTTTAACATTATAGTCATAAAATGAGTTGTTGAGCCTGCCTCCTACTCTTATCAATTTGTTTGAGTCAAGAAATGGTGATAGTTTTAATAGTGTATTTTTTACAGGTAATGTTTTGCCTGTACTTAGTAAATTGTATTCTTCAAAGAATGTTTCTTGCTGACTAAATTTTAATAATTTGTTCAATGATTGCTCTAATTCAGAGCTCTGCTTAGTAGGTTTCTTTTGACATTTATTTATAAACTTAATAACATATGCCACTATACGTTGTAATTTACAGAAAGAGGAACATTTTTCTGTAATTTTTGCTAAACAATGTGTGTTTTCAGTTATGTCCACTTGATTGGAACAAACTATATCTGGTAAATTTGAAAATATTTGAGGAAATGTTGGCCAATTCTCTTCACAATTTAACAAGAATTGAGGCCCTGACCACCATAGTGAGAACTTATTGATTCTGTCTGCACTCAATCCTCGTGAGACGAGATCTGCGGGATTTTCTGAAGACGGAACATATCTCCATGATCCACCTGCATTATCTTGTATTTCAGAAATACGATGCCTAACAAATGGTTTTAGTAAAGATGCCGAGGATAGCCAACCCAAAACAATAGTTGAGTCACACCAAAAGATAGATTTTTGAAAACTTAATGTAAGGGATTGACATACTTTTTTATGTAAGCGAGATCCTAACAGAGCTGTGCATAGTTCTAACCGTGGGATAGTGGTAGCCTTTATCGGGGCTATCTTGCTTTTAGCAGTTAAAAGATGAACATGCACATCACCCGTAGAAGTGATGGTACGAACATAGATGCATGTACCATATGCTTTCTCTGATGCATCTGAGAAGACATGCAATTGTAATTTGACTGGTAAATCACAAGTTATCCATCGGGGAATCTCTAAACTGTTTAAAAGAGGTAATGTTGTTTGAAATTCAATCCAGAGATTATGGATGTCTGTTGGGACTGGGTCATCCCAAGAACATTTTGCGATCCACAATTGTTGCATTATGATCTTTGCTTTCACAATACATGGTACCACGAGACCAATAGGATCAAAGATCTGAGAAATAGTTGACAAAATATGACGTTTTGTCACCTTAACAATGGGGTATAAATTAATGTTGAAAGAAAATACATCAGCAGTACAATGCCAATTTAAACCTAACGTTTTTGATAACTCATTCTCACTTAGGTTAATAATGTCAGATGGATTATGATTACTTAATAAAGCTTGTGTAATTTCAGTTGAATTTGATTTCCATTTCCTAAGGTTGAATTGAGCAGCTTGAAAAGCAGAAATTACACTTTGACATTGACTAATTGTTGTATCAATAGTAGCATTTCCTGATATGTAATCATCCATGTAAAAGTCATTTGCTATAGTATACTGAATGGATGGATCAGGATGCTCCTGAGCTAACTGCATGAGACATCTAGTAGCTAGATATGGTGATGAAGACATTCCATAAGTAACTGTATTTAATGTGTATGTTTTGAGAGCATGTGTAGGATGTTCTCTCCAAATTATCTGTTGATAATTACATTGTGAATCATTAACGAGTATTTGACGATACATCTTTTCTATATCTGCACAAACTACATATTTGTGTTGTCTAAATCTAAGCAAAATTGACAGTAAATCATTTTGAAGAATGGGCCCTACTATTTGGATGTCATTAAATGATTTACCTGATGATGTCTTAGCGGAACCGTCAAAAGCTACTCTTAATTTCGTAGTAGTGCTTGATTCTCGTATTACACCATGATGTGGTAAAAAATAAGAGGAGCTCGACAGTTCAGATTGCTTGAAATTGGTATTTTCTGACATGTGTCCTAATTTAATGTAATCTTTCATGAATTCTACATATTGTTGTTTGAAGTTTTCGTTGCGGCTTAAACGTTTTTCTAAGGAAAAAAATCGACGTTTAGCTAATGTATAAGAATCACCTAGTACACTAGGCATTTCCTTTAAAGGAATGTTGACTACAAAACGTCCGTTTTTGTTACGGGATGTAGTATTGATAAATATTTGTTCACAGGCTCTTTCATCTGCTGTTAATGTATGTTTTGTAGCAATAGAATCTAACTCCCAGAATCGAGTTAAATCTTCATGTATACTATTGATTAACATACATGTTTGTTGTGGGTGGCTGTTCTGAGGTATTGACCCAGAAATTAACCATCCTAATTTCGAATCACATAACATGGGCAAATTCCTACCCATGTAGATACGATCCGCGCCTATGACGTCCCAAAAGACTTCAGCTCCAAGAAGAATGTCTATGGAAGACGGAGTATTGAAGTTGGGGTCGGCTAGACGGATGTCCGAAGGTATAGGAATAGCCTTTGTATTTATGTAAACTTGAGGTATGCATAATGATATTTTAGGTAGTACAAAACATTGTATGTTGGTCTAAATACTTGATTTTTTGATGTAAATGAAATTTCACATGCTTCGTCGCAGTTTGAAATTTTTGCATTAATGCCCATTACCTTTGATTTTATTTTATAAGTGGATAAATTTAGCTTTTTGACTAAGTCTTTGCATATGAAGTTTGCTGTACTTCCATTATCCAACAACACTCGTGCGGTGTACTGATTTCCCTTGAAATCCTCCACTTGAACAAGGGCCGTCGAAAGTAATGTTAGACGACTATCAGTAGTGTGCTTAGCTGAGAAAGCAAGACTAGTTGTATTGTTACAATTTGACAATAACTTACTATTTTCAGTTGAATGTTCCGCTGAGAGAGCAATGGTTGCACTATTTGAATTAGGTTCATTATGAACATGCAACAAGGTATTATGTTTAACAGTACAATATTTACAAGGACCTAACCTACAAATTTTTGAATTGTGACCTACTCTAAGACAATTGCTACATAATCCAAACTGTTGAACTTTTTCCAAACGTGTCTGAACTGATAATTCTCTAAATTCTGGACAAAAGAATAAGAAATGTGACTGCTTACACATAGGACATGAAATTGGTTTTAATTTGTTTTCAGAAACAATTAAACTTTTTGTTTTAATGTTACTGTTTTTCGATAAATCGCTCTGTAATTTTACCAACTTTGTCTGTTCAATCGTTTCCAATAAGTCAGCTCTATTATTAAGGAATGTGATGAATGTAGAGAATGTAGGTGAATCACATAATGAGTTTCTATACTCTTCCCACTGACGGTTTGTGACTTGGTCTAACTTACTCGTCATTAAATGAATAATGAGAGTGTCCCAGTGTTGAACCGGTTGACCTAATGTTGATAAAGCCCTAAGATTCTTATTCGTAATATCAATGATGTAACGCAATGCTTTACTTGCTTCCTTATTAATTGGTTCTACATTGAAAAGCATTTGAACGTGGTTATTGACCAGCAGACGGTTATTGTCATACCTGTCACAGAGTAACTTCCAGGCAATATCATAGTTTGTAGATGTAAAATCTAAATTATTAATTACAAGTGCTGCACTTCCCTTCAAAGAAGCACGCAGGTAGTGTAACTTATTAATGTTATCAATGTTGTTGTTTATATGAATAATTGAAATAAAAGTGTCTCTAAATTCCAGCCAATCATGATAAGCACCATTGAATTTTGGAAGGTCTATTTTAGGCAATCTTATTGAGTTGTGTTTGTGTGTATGTGCACCACAAGAGCCCACCTCGGAGACTGCTTCACCCTGTAGAGGCTTGCGCGCTGCACTGATCAGCTGACGTGAAGAAGCTACTAAGCCGTAATATTGCTTCTCGAATTCCTCACGCTCCGCATATTGCTCGTTGGGATCATCCACTACAGACTCCAAATCGTTCTGTAATGCATCATATTTCTCGTATAATGACTCGAATTTTTGAAGTCGATATTCGATTTCTATCACTTGACTCTCACTTAGTTTTTGGCACGATTTAGAAATGTTGATATATGATGAAAATTGTGTTAGTTTTGCTTTAATTGAAGCTCGTTTTTTAATTAGACTTTTCATGTCTGCCATTTTTTATGTAAGCCAATAAGATTATGAGGACAAGAAATAAAAATTATAAGATGACAGATGACAAATTTAAAAAAATTGAATCGAAATAGAATTTCAAATGTTATAAAATATAATGATGTATTATTTGTAAATTTTATAAATATGCAATACGTTTGTATTAATGCTGTAGTTTTGAAATCGTTTTTATTTATTAATTTTTTAGAGATGAATATAAAAATTGACTGTAGTTATAAATGTATGACGAAATAGCAACGTATTCAAAACGTTCGAATAAATTATGCACTTTTTTGATAAAAACACATTAATATGAAGTAATAATTGCAATAGAATGAAAATTTTCAAGATTTATATTAGAATTAAAAAAATTATGAAGGGAATGTATGAGATGATTGGAACGGACTCACAGTGGATGGTGCAATCTGCTTGAATGTATCATCAGAATTGGTTCCTGTGATGTCCAAGGCTTCCAAATTGTATTGAATGTTGAACTTGCTTGTTGACGATATCTTCAGCAATCTTTGTTGAATAGCTAAATTTTGTCCAGCCGATGAAGCTCCGACGATTTTAAGATGGCGGTTAAGCGTCGGTTTTCAAATTGTATTTTCCGCAGGTCGTCGATCCGATTGTTTCACGGGAGAAGGACCATATGTTGCGTTGTGAATAAGAGTGGACTGTATTATTAGTTTGAATTTATTTATCTATAAGTGACAAAATAAAGAATTTAAAATTAATGATTATAAGAAATAAGAAACAGATGTGTCGCCCATGACGGCTGGAAATGGAAAAAGGGTAAGGCGTCATAGCGGACGTCGCTCGTTGACACCTTTGACGTTCCGAATTCAAACACTACCCGCGCGGGCTCGCAAGAGGTCCTACCACCAGTGAATGGTCTATCTCGTAGATACAATAAGGTGCTCATGTAGCTTTGACTACGTCGTCATAAGAATAGGCAGACTTGTGGAACCAATACGGGCTGACAAAACGAATGACTTTTGATACAAGATGCTATTCCTTAATAGTGGAAGTCGCTCGTGAATATGCCGTACGTATTTTTATAGATAAGTTGGTAAGGACAGGACAGCCGAATCACTGATCACGAGTATACTAGGTACAGTATCTTCTAGACCCCGATAAAAACTTTACACTGGAAATTTTGTAGGCAGTGGTTTGGCTCTGCTCCTGGCTTTGCTGATGTCCATGAGCAACGGTAACTACTCACCATCGGGCGGGCCGTATGCTCGTCTGCCTAAAAAAGCAATAATTTTTTTTTTTTTTCATTTCCCTCAATCAATTATTTACAATAAAATTCTGCTCCCGTTTACGGCTACGAATTTCTCGACATCACAGAGAATTTAATATAGGACCATGAGTTTGAGGGTTTTTTATTATTATTTATTATTCAATTTGCGGCCCGCGAAAGGTTACGTTCGTAAATAATGTACTCGGATGATTTATAACGTTGTAACGTCGGAGTTTTATAATAAAAAAATTTTCGTTACATGAATAAGAAAACTTTTGAACGACGCTACATATTTGGAGTGCTTATCTAATCGAATTTATGGTAAACTAGTGACCCACCCTAGCTTCGCTTCGGAAACTGTAATTTATTATTGATTTCTCCACTATTTAATGGATGTTATTATACATATAAACCTTCCTCTTCAATCACTCTATCTATTAAAAAAACCGCATCAAAATCCGTTGCGTACTTTTAAAGATTTAAGCATACATAGGGACAGAGAAAGCGACTTTGTTTCATACTATGCAGTGATAACTTGTTTAATTAAAATCACTTATTTCTATTGTTTCGGTTTTATTTAAAATTGATTTTAGTTTGAATGATCTATATCTTGTCCGCGTAAGTGTTTTTAACACCTACACGACCTGCTTATCAGTAAAATAATGAATTATCAGAAAAACAGTAAAAAACTTGCTCAAATTCAAAACGAACTAGTTTACGTAATCAAAATATTTTGTTTTTCGAATGTTTGTTTATCTTCCTGACACACCATGACATTAAACAAGATTAACTTATCTGCTAATACTTGTGGCATATTTACAAGTAGCTCTAAGAAAAACAAAAGGCGAGAGAATATATATTTTTTTTAATTGTACACACAGAAAATATGACATAGTACAGAGTAATAGGAAAATTATATACAAAGGCGCTGCTTATTTCTCTAAGAAATCTCTTCCAGCACGATTCCAGGAGGATTATGAGAATAATAATTAAAAGTGATGAGTGTGTGTAGAACAGCTAAAATAACAAATACAACATGAGAATTATAGTAATGCACATACACATAGCAAATATTGTTAAACCTGAATACAAAATATTATAAGTAACACAGTATATACGAAGAGTATAGAACAATGATCATTCGGTTGATGAGAGATAGAATTGTTTGACCTTGTATTTAAAAACAGAAACAGACTTGCAAACTCGGATGTCAGCCGGCAGAGAATTCCACAGTCTGACCGCGTGCACAGTAAAGGAGTGAGAATAGAAATTGCTTTTGTGGGAAGGGAATAACAAGACAGAACGTTGGTTGGATCTGCAGGGAGCATCAGGAGAACGAATGAAAGAGAATCGCTCACGTAAATATAAGGGAGAAGTGGGCTTATGTAGGATATTGAATAGGAGACATAATATTCGAGTATACCTACGAAGGCGTATAGGGAGCCATTTAAGTTCTTTGTGACAATGAGAAACATGATCGAATTTTCTGAGATTGTATATAAAACGGATACATAGATTTTGCAAACTCTCAAGCTTATTTGAGAGCTCCTCAGTGGCATCCAAGTAGCAGGCGTCGGCGTAATCAATTATGGGTAGAATGAGAGCTTCGACGAGAGATATTTTTGTATGCTGAGGTAAGAAGCCCTGCAGACATCGCAACGAGTGCAAAGCGAAGTGCACCTTCCTACTAATCTCAGCAACGTGAGAACTCCACGAAAGATGTCGATCTACAATAACACCCAGGTTTTTATCGTTAATCACACGATCGATCGATGAGCTCACAGCCCACCTGATTGTAAGTGGTTACTGGAGCCCATAGACACTTACAACGTAAATGCGCCACCCACCTTGAGATATAAGTTCTAAGGTCTCAGTATAGTTACAACGGCTACCCCGCCCTTCAAACCGAAACGCATTACTGCTTCACGGCAGAAATAGGCGGGGCGGTGGTACCTACCCGTGCGGACTCACAAGAGGTCCTACCAAAACCTCTCCTAACTTACATGAAAAGTGTGAACAGTCACGCACACTGACGCAAAATTCACGTCGCTTCTATCATATTATATTGTCGATGTATCCCCATTAATCAGGTCAATCCCGAATGAGATTAGATGAAATGTAATATTCATTCTTTGTTATTTAATTTAAGAAAGATTTGCATCGTCTTTCAAGTTTCTGAGTAAGAAGTTGCGTGTTATATTCACATTGTTTCCAATAGGGACAAATATCTTTGAAAGGAAATTGTTTTTCGATGTGTTTCTGGTATTTTTTTCACAATAGTATCAGGAAAATAGAACACGCAAATATGTGTCTTTATTTGATTATTTTTAGCGGTGATTTGTAATTTCCTGCCTAACCGCTCCACACCTCACGCATTGGTAGGTGAACTCGCGGGGTTCAGCCTGGAAGGGGTTCTAACACCGGTCCTAGCAAGAGCAGTACTTCACTGAATGTACCGCGGGATAGGAAGATTCGTACGATAAGTTTTGTAGAAACTTTTTGACATAAATGAAATATTTATTTCAAGTGAAATGAATAAAACCAGATATATTAGAAAATAAATATTTCAAAACATTATTATCGTTTATATTTTTGGGATTATGTTTTAATTAAGGATATTTTTAGTTCAAAATAATCTAGCTGTTTGCAACAAAACCCCTCCTAAAGTTATATCTATGTCAAATAATGTAGGCGTTTTGATTTTTCAGGTATAGTTACAACGGCTACCGCACCCTTCGAACCGAAACGCATTACTGCTTCACGGCGGAAATAAGCGGGGTGGTGGTACCTACCCGTGCGGACTCCCAAGAGGTCCTACCACCAGTGATTACGCAAATTATAATTTTGCGGGTTTGATTTTTATTGTACGATGTTATTCCTTCACCGTGGAAGTCAATCGTGAACATTTTAAATAAATAATTTCCAAAAAATTGGACTAATCTCTAAAACTACTCAGTCGATTGTGACGAGATTCGCTTGAAGGTCGATAATATTGCCGAAAATAATATACTCCTCTTTTTAGGTACCTAGGAACATATTATATATTATGGGCATGTTGTGTATAAAAACTAAAACACTTAAGAAATCGTCAGTCGAGGATTAATAAACTACATTATACCTACGCATTAATCCATTTACAAAATGATCATGCCATTAATTTCATTCATTTGGCCTATTCACAGCAGATGACAAACTTGGAAGATTTATTCACTTAAATTGATCAGACGATGAAAAGTCGTTCGTACCAAATGGTCTGGTTTAATAGGTTAAGTTATTTTTTGCACCATTTAAGTAAGTTCTCTTTGGCGATGAGGTTTTCAAATTTGTTGGATTTTTTATTTATAACAAAATTGTTGTAAGTTTTTTTTTTGACGGCCGTCTGGTGTAGTGGTAAGTGACATGGTCACTACACAAGGGGGTCGCGGGTTCGAATCCCGCCAAGGGAAGATATTTGTATGATAAATATAAATGTCTTTTCCAGGGTTATGGATGTCTATTACATATATGTATGTGTATAATAAAAAAAAAATTACATTTATTTCCGTTATCTGGTACCTGTAACACAAGTTATTTACGAACTTACCACGGGACCTGTTAACGTGGCGTGACTGTTAGTAAATATTTATTTATTTATTTATTATTATTTTTATAGCGTAGAAGGGTGAATTTGTATTTACGGTACTCATAGGTATAAATGCTAATTACCTTGAGACATGCGGTTGATGTCCTTATTGTATTGAATAGCAACGGTCCCATCCTCAAAACTAGAGACAATGACTCGCGGCATTAGACAAGATGGTGATACCTTTTTTTTTTTTTATTGCTTAAATGGGTGGACGAGCTCACAGCCCACCTGATGTTAAGTGGTTACTGGAGCCCATAGACATCCACAACATAAATGCGCCACCCACCTTGAGATACAAGTTCTAAGGTCTCAAGTATAATAACGACGGCTGCCCCACCCTTCAAACCGAAACGCATTACTGCTTCACGGCAGAAATAGGCAGGGTGGTGGTACCCACCCGCGCGGACTCACAAGAGGTCCTACCACCAGTAATTACGCAAATTATAATTTTGCGGGTTTCATTTTTATTACACGATGTTATTCCTTCACCGTGGAAGTCAATCGTGAACATTTGTTGAGTACGTATTTCATTTGAAAAATTGGTACCCGCCTGCGGGATTCGAACACCGGTGCATCGCTCAACACGAATGCACCGGACGTCTTATCCGTTAGGCCACGACGACTACCTAACTGTGTGGCCCTATACTACGCCCTACTACTCTTGGTAGAGCAGTCGTAGTCATGTGGAATCCTTGCTTATTAAAGGCCTACCACAAGTAAAGTAGCAGTTTAATAAATTAATAACGACGGCGAGGTTTTCTTTTGTAGTTACGATTTGTAACTTTATTTCAGTTCGTAACGGTCTGAGCCTTATCAAGAACTTTATGATGGGTCATAATTTTCAATTGTTTTTCTTTATTTATTTACGAGAAACATTAAACGTAATTAATTTGACTGTTTTTTTGAATATTTTTTACATTAATTCAGTCACAATTCTATAGCAACGAATTAAGTTATACATATGAAGCTCGTGCCGGTGATAATCTGTTGGCATTTTGTAGTGGAATACTGGGGTTTTTACTTGGTGTCGATAAAATATAAAACCTCTGAAAATAATGACAAAAGCCAAATCGGATTTAAGAAAAATTTACGATAAATATCTAAAAGCCTAGTGTTTTCCAGTGATGGTTATAATAAAGAACCGCTGTACTATGTGTGGACGAATTCATGACATATCCGGCTATAAATAATGCCCCCTAGCTAGAGGTCGTTTTAGTTGATCTGTAGAGGGTCTATCCCACCATTCAAATTGGAAGTCCGCAACGCATACTGTTTCACTTGCGTGGAGCAAAAGTGCTCAACGGAACTTGTGAAGCAGTAATGCGTTTCGGTTTAAAGGGTGGGGCAGCCGTTGTAACTAAACTGAGTCCTTAGAACTTATATCTCAAGGTGGGTGGTGCATTTATATTGTAGATGTCTATGGGCTCCTGTGAGCTCGTCCACCCATCTCAGCAATAAAAAATAAAAAACTTTCCTAAGGTTAATCTGGCTACTTCTCGCAAAAATATTGATAATATGCCAGATTATATAGGTGTTATCCAAGAGGCCCAGCGAAATTAGAGTTTAACAAATATATATATTTTTTAAATTTAATTTTATTATTTATCTAGTTTATTAATTTAAATACCCACATTAGAAAAATTTAGCAATCCAAGATTTATTTCTTACCAATCCAAGATTTACCAAAGTCTTAAATTGAAAAAATATCAACCATATTTTGTATTGTCCACTTTATTGTCCATTTCTATGTTTACTATTCACATTTCGTGTACTCGCAGAAAACTGGTTTGAATAAGAATTTACGTGGTAGGCCGCTGGTTGCGGAAAAGTCTTAAAATGGTTAGCCTTCTCTCGGAATTCCTTGCAAATTACTTTGATTTTTTTTTCTATTTCTATTCTCTTACACAGTTACCAGTAGACTGTATAAGATATTAATTTAAAAATTAACATACTTTAAAGAATCAAAACTATCTTTGCTCATGGGACTTTAATCTTTAAGCTTGTATTTATGTGTTCAGGCAAAATTTGCAAGATAAACTTTTTTCATTACGCCCTCATTGAAAGCTTGACTGAAGTTATGGAATGTGGTAATTGGCTTCTCTGTTAATCTTTGCAAATTTTGACGAGTGTTGGCAGAATGTAGGAAAGCTTAAGTCACTTTGAAGAAATCTGGTATTATGTGTAAATTCATCCATTGTTGGTCGGTATGAAGTGGCCGTAAGATATTTATTTAAAAATTAACATACTCTAAAGAATCAAAACTATCTTTGCTCATGGGACTTTAATCTTTAAGCTTGTATGTGTTCAGGCAAGATTCGCAAGACAAACTTTTTTCATTACGCCCTCATTGAAAGCTTGACTGAAGTTATGGAATGTGGTAATTGGCTTTTCTGTTAATCTTTGTAAATTTCGACGAGTGTTCGCAAAATGTAGGAAAGTTTGAGTCACTTTGAAAAATCTGGTATTGTGTGTAAATTCATCCATTGTTGGTCGGTATGAAGTGGCCGTTCCGTATTTTAGTGCATCTAGGTGTATACTGGTGATAGAACCTCTTGTGAGTCCGTGCGGGTAGGTACCACCACCCTGCCTATTTCTGCCGTGCAGTAATGCGTTTCGGTTTGAAGGGTAGGGCAGCCGTTGTAGCTATACTTGAGACCTTAGAACTTATATCTCAAGGTGGGTGGCGCATTTACGTTGTGGATGTCTATGAGCTCCAGTAACCACTTAACACCAGGTGGGCTGTGAGCTCGCCCACCCATCAAAGCAATAAAAAAAAATCGAACTATTTGCAGACTCCGACGGTATTTTGCGTGCCAAAGTAATTATTTATGTGAGGTGATAAAACTATGCTAAATCCAAATTTCGCAAGTAGATTTCCTGAGGAAATATACATGTACGTACCCCACACAGGGCTTCCATGATGAAGAAACGGCATCGTGTAGTAAAATGAAACTTGCAATTATAATTTATGGTGGTAGAGTTAATTGTATCCCTCAGGGATAAGTAACGCCCTCCTGCTTATTAATGCTGCGAAGCAATCATGAGTTCCGGTTTCAATGTTGAGAAAGTTATTCACTGACTATTGAAAGTTCGGCACCTCGACGAATCAATCTTGGTCACCATTCCATCACGTTAAGTCGTAGGGATGCCGCAAGACCTATGGCATGATGGACCAATGACATAGTCAGGATGTGGAGCAGACATGTATGAGAATGGCGGTCTATTGAACATTGCGACATAAAATAGGGGGGCCTTATATCCAGCAGTGAGTTTCAAAGGGCTTAAGATGATGATAGTCCATGCTTCGATCTCGCGTCTAAAAATGTTGTTGATTGTGTCATGTCTGGGCGGGATGGTAATGAGACGAAATTATGTTGTAATATATCTGTGCGCCAGTAAGCGCTTGATATCACGTAGGCCACGGACTTATCCTTTTTTTTTTTTGCCCTTGTAGGCAGACGAGCATAAGGCCCACCTGATGGCGAGTGGTTACCGTCGCCCACGGACTTCAGCAATGCCAGGGGCAGAGCCAAGCCGCTGCCTACCGCTACAAATCTGAAACAATAAAAAGTATTGCAAAATAACAAAGTTCATAAAGGCCAACTTAAATTAAAAAAAAAACTCTCATTTTAATTCTCACGACACAAAACGGTCTCGTATAAAAGGGTTCTAAAACAGATGTTATACGAAAATATGTGAAGATAGCCTAGATCCCCTTATGTGTAAGTTAACGGGAACATAAGGGTTGATGCGCCCAACCCTTTTGCCCTAATAATGCCGATAGATACCCCCTGTCGACATATTTGAGCCCTCCACCGCGATAAAATGGAACATTTTTTCCTTATTTCACGGAAAACTTAAAGGAATTTTGCAATATCGGATACACATGAAGCTATTCAATATGGGACGTACCTAGCGTATTAAATTTCATTCATATCTCTTGGTGTATGCATTTCGTAAGTAGAAGGCGGTTGAATGATTTAACACCAGAAATGCGCGGCGATTTTAAGAACATACTGATTGCGCCCACTGCTTCGTCTATTTATTTATTTATTTATGTACACACAAAAAAGAAGACATAGTACAGAGTAATAGGAAAATTATGTACAAAGGCATTGCTTATTTCTTTAAGAAATCTCTTCAAGCAGACCTGCGAGAGGATTATGAGAATAATAATTAAAAATGGTGAGTGTGTGTAGTACAGCTAAAATAACAAATACAACATGAGAATTATAGTAATGTCAATTTTTTGTTCTACTTTGTTTTTTATTAAGCTTTGCCTTATTTTATCCCAACCAGATACAAATTTACCGTCATGACGACGTACCAATGTCGAACAAAAACCAAATTAGGCTAAGTCATTCTATTACTAAGAATTGATAATTCTGAAAATAATAATTTAAAACGTGCCCCGCAGTCTCAGCCGCGCTAAATTAAGTAATCATAAATAATAAAAC
This sequence comes from Bombyx mandarina, assembly GCF_030267445.1. Taxonomy (NCBI): domain Eukaryota; kingdom Metazoa; phylum Arthropoda; class Insecta; order Lepidoptera; family Bombycidae; genus Bombyx; species Bombyx mandarina. The sequence continues at coordinate 4,376,057 of NC_143233.1, forward strand.
ACGTAGCATTTTTTCAGGGATTTCATAATAATATCGTTTTTATATTAACATGAAAATACATACACAAAATTTTAGTGTAAATGTTTATAATAATAAATAGTACCAAACAATAATAACTAATAATAACGTATAATATAATAGAACCGCAAACGGCAGAAGTCAAAGAAACACAAAAAGAATATCATCATGGCAGAATGCAATCGACATATTATGAAGATATAACCCTAAGGAGGGTTGTCGTCAAGCAGGCGGCGGGTCGTAAAAGTCATTCCAAATCCATGCAGCGCATGCATAAGAGAAAGTTTCTGTTTATTCTCCTCTAATATCTGTTAATAACATTTGCATATATGAATCAAAAAAGAGAGATGTTTAAAATTACATACAGGCGAAGGAAAAAAAAATAGTGATGAGGTTTGGGCTTGAAAACCCGAAAACCACACGAAATTAGCTATTCGGTTACACTGGATTCGTGAGCGCACAGATAATCTCAAAACCGTTCCAGGGTAACGACTATTTGAGAAGTCATTAAAAGTCTGTGCAAATAGAATCACATCCACCCACCCGATAATACCGTAATTGAAACAATTTGCCTCAAATTGCTTTACAATACACCGTGATCAAGGTTCAGAACAATAGCTTTAAAGGTGGGAGCGAAAATTATGGGGTTTGTTGTTATACGAAAATTGTTTCCGATTTCGCGTTGAAAATTCAACGGAACTTTGGAAATCTGAGTTCAACAGAGATTAATGCACAGAGTTTCCGCGGGATCTGGTCTGGCGTAAGTTATGGGATATAGCGTTTTAATTATTATAATATAATAATTAATATAATCATGTAATGTACTTTAAAGTATCAAGATGTATTGAAGTCGTCGTGGCCTCAAGGATAAGACGTCCGGTGCATTCGGATCTAGCGATGCACCGATGTTCGAATCCCGCAGGCGGGTACCAATTTTTGTAATGAAATACGTACTTAACAATTGTTCACGATTGACTTCCACGGTGAAGGAATAACATCGTGTAATAAAAATCAAACCGGCAAAATTATAATTCGAGTAATTACTGGTGGTAGGACCTCTTGTGAGTCCGCGCGGGTAGGTACCACCGCCTATTTCTGCCGTGAAGCAGTAACGCGTTTCGGTTTGAAGGGTGGAGCAGCCGTTGTGACTATACTGAGACCTTAGAACTATATCTTAAGGTGTGTGGCGCATTTTACGTAGTAGATTTCTATGGGCTCAAGTAATCAATTAACACCAGGTGGGCTGTGAGCTCGTCCACATATCTAAGCAACAAAAAAAAATATGCCTTCCCTTGTCGTATCACTCTTATTAGAGCGGTCGTGGTCGTCAGTATTAATGCTGTGGGCAGATGTTATGCGCCTCACGAGCAATCGCCACTTCTCCCGGTTTGTGGTGAGCCTGGCACACTCATGCTGCATGAGTCATGCAGGATGCCTGGCTACCGGTGTTACAGATATTGGGCGTTTTGATACAGTCCTTGCGAACTACTCTACGCGCCCTGCCGCACTCCATGCTACAGGAGCTATTATCGCAGCCATCAGGTGCAGTAATTACGATTAATTGGTAGACTACCATACCATAAATGAGAGCTACGATGTGCGCTTCAAGTTACTCTGAGGCTCACTCCGCTTGATGGCTCCATGGCCTTGAAGAACTCTGGTGTATGTCTGCTGTTGTGGTTCCTATGATGGGGAATGTCGGCGACTGGGCGCTTGACTGCGACACTCACTGATCGAACGGTATTTTTGTTTTCGTTTTAAATAGATAGTTTTTTCTTTGTCGCCCACAATACTTAGGTAGACACAGCATAATCAGAAGCTGATCTGAGTTGCTTATAAAAATCCGTGTTCGATATTAGACGTCTTGTGACGAAAATGATGACGGTGATTAAAGTGTTTTGCAAATCGTTTTGACCTCAAAAATGTTTTATATCGCCAAGTTTTTTTTAAAATTTTACGTCTGAAATAATTTTATTACCTACCAAATGGATTAATATCAGTATGAACGGATTAGTTGCTGAACCTAATTCAATTTTGCTATATTATTTTGTCACCTTATAAAATATTTTTAAGAACATTGCATCGGGCTTGGCAACTTGTAAGAGATTTTTAAACTTCCGTGCTCTACTTTCTTAACAGGACTTTTTTGTATTTTGACTGAAAAATATGAGCTCAATTATGTTTCTCTCGAAAAACATATATTTAGAGTTTACTTCAAGAAAATTTATATCTGAGTCAAGCTCATCTATTCTTTTTATAAATCATCTTTTCATAAATACATATTTTCTATTACAAAATGGTATAAGCATATATAATTTTGTTGATGTAATTAATATCGCTTTAGCTTATATTTCAAACACTCATTGATACAGAAGGGTCGAACATAAACGGCCTATATGATAGGAAGGCATAATATATTTTCATTTAATATTTTTAACTTTATAAATATCTCTTTGTGTTGCCGGTTAAAATTTTCGTAAAATTACAATGTGTTCAAACATTGGTAATCCGATACATATTTTAAGACAGTAAAGAAGACGTTTAGTTGACTCTACCTTTTTGGTTTATGATTTAAGGTTTTAAATTAAAAAAAAAACCTTTACTAATATACTTCGACCGATTCGTAATTTTGTAGAATAACAAGATCCTTCTAAAATGGGTTTGTTTCGTATCAATTCTAAGGTGACCTAGGTAAGTTCATGATAATAACTTCTTTGGCTATTAATCAGAATTGGGCATTGTGATAGGTTGCTTACTGCTTTCACGGCATCTGTTGGTATTATAATATTTATATCTGCCATATTTTCAACTCATCGATATTTATCTTCAGGTCTCATGTTTTGGTACCTTCTATTATAATAGATGCTTGATAGATAATAATATATAACAAGATTGCTCCAGTTTGAGACATGAGGTCTCAGTTTTATTGTGCACCGGCCCACCCATAAAACTTGATCCTCGGGTGGGCTGTATATGTGCTGTCACCGTAGCTAGAATAGCTGGAATGATCCCTAAATCCTGCTGCTTACGGACTGGCAGCTGAGTTCAACCTGAGAAAGTTTGGCAACACTAGCCCTAACAAGAGCAGCTCTTCACTGAATCTACCACCGGATCGCAATCGTGAGTCCTTGAGAAGATCCGGCGAGAAACGCAGTGTGTTGTGTGTTGTCTATGCTAGTTCGCACTTAGAAATCTTCGTAGTCCACGAGATCTACAAGGATAGTGACCGGTGCTTGTAGGACCTAAAAGTGCCTAGAACAGATCCAGCGAATCCGAAAAGACATGTTTTGGGCGACATCGGCATTTGGGCTTTGCGTTTTCCCCTCGCCTGGGTCGGCTACGTAATTAACTTCGGCTACGATTCGAGGGTCAAGTTTATGTGGGTTTATGAGTGTACGGGCAACGTGAGCGATCGCTACACTTACATATCTCATGACGGAACGTATGCAAGTTTTGTAGAGTCACACTTTGTTACCAAAAGACAATTTACTTCTCTTGCAAATCATAGGGTAGAAAGTTGACCGAGTAAGAACACGGCTCGGTTGTGAATTGTCCGAATGTGAGGATACAATGTTCTCCCTCTGTCGAGAGTGACGCCTAAGCACTCGACCTTCAAAGCCTACGGTATGGGTTGGTCAAAGATTTTGATGCTGAAATGGATGGATGGTTACTGTGCCTAATTCAAGACGAGATACTAGCCGTGGTATCGGGAGGGCGACCCTTTTTGAAGGCCACGGCTGTGCTTTTTAAGGGGCTGATATCGATGCACCACTTCCAGAACCACTGTCCTAAATTTTTGGCCGCAACCTGGAGTTTAGTGTGGATGAAATAAATCCTCCTACTCGAGTAGTAGATAGCCGTATCTTCGGCGAATAGAGCTAATTAGGTCGCCAATGACTGGGGTATTTCGTTAATACATAAAAAATAGAGGCAAGATAGCGGATTTCTTGGGGTCTAGCCGAAATTTGACGGGGGAAAGCGAAGGTTCCTTCTACTCAATACAGAAACGAACGGTGTCGAAATAAAGTCTCCTATGCCGACAATGTCTGATACGCCCATGTTGTACAGTTTGTAAATTAGACCATTGTGCCAGACATTGTCGAATGCCTTCGCGATATCGAAGAAGAGGGATCCCGTGGGGGCGGGTCTACGTCTATTTAATTCTACTAAGGTATACTCCGTGAAGCGGTGCACTGGTTGGATGCACAAGCGTTTACCGCGGAATTAAAACTATTCGTCGATCAGGATGCCTTTCGAGGTGATGAGCTCCCAGAGGCGTTCACGAATCAGACGTTCGTCTAATTTGTTTATTTCTGGGAAGAGGCTAATTGGAAGGTCAAATCTGTTATGAGTTATCAACATAGACTTATATGTTTACCTGACAAAGAGGATCTAGATGCAGTTGAAATTTCGATGTCGAATTTCAGAATGACACAGTAGAGTGGACGCTGTCAGTTAAATTGGTGAAGTTGCTTGAATTACTATACTATAAAAACGAATAACATGATAATCTATATATATCTATATATTAATACGTGAAGCAAAAACTTTGTATCCCATTTTACGAAAATTGCGCGGACGGAGGAGTATGTAATTTTCCACAATTATAGAAAATATGGAAAAAAGTGCACAATGCTAATATTTTTTTAAAATAATGCATAAAAGATACATTAAATCGAGAAAGAAAACATTACACACACTACATACCATGTATTTGACGCACACACGCATGCATACTATTTATTGTCAAACTTTTGTTCTTGACGTCTCTTGTCAAATTGAGATTAAATATTGTTTGTCTTTGTTAATATTTTTTATAGTGTAGTCTTGGCGAAATTTGTGATTATAGAAGTATAAAATACAATCATCATAGTGTACAAACTTACAATTTCAATTAATTATAGTCGAATTTCGACTACTGCGGGACCTCTAGTAAAAATGAATTGCTGTTCGTTAGTCTCGCTGAAACTCGAGAACGTCTGGACGGATTTGGCAAATTTTGTGTCTTGAATTATTTGTGAAAGTCCAGAGAAGGTTTAAAGATAAATATGAAAATGCTCGGAATTAACTAAAAATAACGGACGGGTTCGTTTTGTTTGTTTTATGTTTATTTCATACAAAAGCTTAGGTCTTTTATTTATCGATTGAGGCACTACGAAGTCTGCCGGGTCAGCTAGTAACTCATATATATTTTTTTAAATGGTTGCGATGAAAGTAACGAGCCGTAGGATGATAATCACCAACCCGATTACCTTAATGGCAGAAGGATGATTAGGGGAAACGTTTTCGGTCCGATTAAACTTCAACGGTTTCCCCGAATAAATTCCATTCTGGAGATTTTTTTGCTTTAACGCACGGAAAGAGCTGACCCGTATTAGTCTGCACCAGATATATTTTAAACTAGTCGTGGGTCCCGGTTCTTTTACGACGCAGTTAAGTCGTTTTGAAATTATTTTGATTTATTGAATAATCTATATATTAATACGTGAAGCAAAAACTTTGTATCACTTTTTACGAAAATTGCGCGGACGGAGGAGTATGAAATTTTCCAGACTTATAGAGAATATAGAGAAGAAATGCACAATGCTAATATTTTTTTAAAATAATGCATAAAAGATACATTAAATCAATAAAGAAAACATTACACACACTACTTACCATGTATTTGACGCACACACGCATGCATACTATTTATTGTCAAACTTTTGATCTTGACGTCTGTTGTCAAATTGAGAATAGATTAAATATTGTTTGTCTTTGTTAATATTTTTTATAGTGTAGTCTTGGTGAAATTTGTGATTATAGAAGTATAAAATACACTCCTAATAGCGTACAAACTTACAATTCCAATTAATTATAGTCGAATTTCGACTACTGCGGGACCTCTAGTTTATTATTATTAAATTGGAAAGTAGGGAAGTTTGGGTAAAGTTTTGAATAAAAATATAATTCACAGATGATCACTCAGTATATGAGCGCAACATTTGAATATTTATAATTAAAATTCTAGGGAAATGTAACTTTATTGACGAAGAACGGCTCAATTGAATATATTGTAATTTAAAACTACATTTGATTGGGTAAACAAAAGATGGTTGGCGCTTATCCAACATCTAGGGATACTGTTATCGGGAAGATGACAACTCAAGCCAAACAAACTGTTAGACTTCAAGAGACTATTAATTTGTTATGTATGACATGAAACATAAAACCTTTTTCGGGAAAACTGAAGATAGTTAGCGTAATACTTAAAATGTCGACAAATAACGCCTTAATCGCTCCGAGACCACGCATACTGCAAAATATTTGATACGTTATAAATATTAAAATGACGATAAAAATATGTGGTTAAATCGTAAAACTTGATATAATCATGTCTGCGACTCGTAAAGTTCGGACAAAAAATTTAATTGTAATTTATTATTTATTTACAACCAAGACAGAGTATAACTTCAGTCGTCGCTAAAATGCAACTAAAATTTGCCACTTCAAAGTGTGCAAAGGGCACATTCTAGTGCCCGTGATGAATTATATTATTATTACGCCGGTAAGAGTAACGCCATCTATCGTCGAATAGTAGAAACGACTATCAAAAGTACTAGTAAAATCGAGAACGTTCGAGAGGTGTAAGGGCACCTTTTGCCAAATAGCGGAAACACATATCGAAACAACTCGAAGGTGTTCGACTTGTGAGGAATGTTCTCGAAGATTCTAGGGATGTCGTATCGACTATAAAAGCGTTGCGGAGATGGCACGCAGTTAGTGAGTAATCGGAACTACTCGAAGCGAAACAGCGAACGGGCCACCTGAAGCGAAGCGGAAGAAGCGAATTGAGAATATTAAAATGTTTTGTATGTGTGTCTGTTCTAACATATAATAACAGATAAATACACTTTTAAGTTATACTTTGGTAAAACATTTATTTATCCCGAATCCCAGGGCGTAACATTATTATCAATAAACTTATCATTTTAATGTAACTAAATACATAATATTATGATAAAGCTCCAATAAAATTTAGTCATCATAAGTCATTTATGACAGCACATTATCTTTGATAATGTTCACGAAATGTTTGAAAGTCGTCCGTAATCACTGATAATTCAAGGTCTACCTATTACGTTTCCTTTCTTTGTTTTTTTTTGTAATCGGAAAATCGGTTGACGAACAGATGTGAAAATAAAACGAATATTATTTTGTTGATAACCATGAAGGTCTTCAAGAGATACAAAACAAGAATACTGCTCGTAAAATCGAGAAGACAATGGAACTTACTAGAATAAAAAACTTTTCCATTTTGTGATTGCGAGAGAAAGCTCCCAGTCTCAGTGATTGCCGATATAATTTATTCAGAAGGTCCACATTTAGTTTGATGGAGAGTTTAACGCGTTATTTTATATATCTATAAAATAATAAAAATTTAAATGGTGCATGGTTTGATACCGAAAATTTTCGATCAATACTTTTGATATTTTGTTTATCATAGGAGCTTACTATATCTTGGATGCTACTGGATACTTTTGTTAATCCTATCTTTGCAGAAAAAACATAAAATATTATTTATTTTTCCTTGTATGACAGAGTGCCAGATTTAACAGGAAATGGAAATGAGCAAACATAATACAAATACTAATTGACATTGGTTAGTACAGATATTTAACAAATACATTAAAAAAATTCGTTATTCAGCTATTTTAGGTGCCTGGTATAAAAGCAGTTATACTTTATATGGCGTGTATTCTGAAGACATATTTTCATAGATAATGCACATAAATTAGTTATAGATGAGCAACTCAAGCATTCAACAAAAATGTTTACGGGCGTCGGCCACTAGATGGCCTCGCTTCTCTAGTTAGCTAGTTACTCATTGCTCCTGTAAATTGCAGTAACATATTACCTATCCTATATTTTATATTTCATGAAGGATTTTGTCAATTTCCAGAAACCCATATTGATAAAATTTAATCTATTTGTCTATAACAAATACAAATACAAACAAGACTTGTATGATTTATAATTTGTTATTTTCTGTGTTTAGTTACTTATACAATAATTAAATGCCTTAACTTTAACAACATATAAGTTTAGGGGCATCCGCTACAAGATGTCGCTAGTTTCCATACAAAAGAATATTTGTCTTAAAGAATCGCAGTTTCAGGGCCCTGTATATTTTCTCACGTCGGAGCTTTAACCCCCAGCGGGTTGAGTCGTAAGCTCCGCGAGTATCAATCAATAAACTTTTTTTTAGAAATTGTGAATTTAATAAGACTAGTGGCCTCGCAGTAGTCGAGATTCGACTATAATTAATTGAAATTATAAGTTTCAACATTATTATGGTCCTATTGTTACAGATTTCGCCAAGACTACACTATAGACAAATACTCGGAGTATTAAAGATAAACAATACTAACCTATTCTCAATTTGACTTTGAGCAATAGCAAAAGTTTAACAATAAACAAAGAGTTTAATTGTGTGTATCAATTACATGGTAGTGTATGTAATGTTTTCTTTATTGATTTACTTATAGAGATTATAGAGAAGAAGTGCACAATGCTAATTTTTTTTTTAAATAATGCATAAAAGATACATTAAATCAATAAAGAAAACATTACACACACTACACACCATGTATTTGACGCACACACGCATGCTTACTATTTATTTTATTGTCAAACTTTTGTTCTTGACGTCTGTTTTCAAATTGAGTATAGATTAAATATTGTTTGTCTTTGTTAATATTTTTTATAATGTAGTCTTTTCGAAATTTGTGATCATAGAAGTATAAAATACTATCATAATAGTGTACAAACTTACCATTTCAATTAATTATAGTCGAATTTCGACTACTGCGGGACCACTAGTTTTCATTGATACACATGTTCTAGATGATATTGTATCGATTATCTGTTGTTTGACGTTGGTATCGCGTGTGTAACTAGTATTACGTCAGGTCGCTTGGAATTGAACTCATCTTGATGTCGGCGTGTTTGTTACTGTTTATATACGTTTTTAGGCAATCACGATCAATCGTGAACACAAAAGTCTATGAATAGGCTGAAATGTAAAAAAAGGGTGCGTGTACTTATATACGCGCGTAAGAAGTTATACTTTATTTTTATTAAATTTATTTCTTTTTTTTCATTTCAATTTTAATCAATTTGAAAAAAAATCGATTAAACAACATCCTCAAACACGCATATTGGACATCCCTTTTCTTGACATCGTATAAATTCGGTAATTCTCGGTACGGTTCGGAAAGTTCACCTGCGGCTATATTCAGACTCGCGAAGTTACGTCGGTCGTATTGTAATGAGCGATTTAGTGGGCAACTTCATTCTGTTAATTTTGTGTCACGGTGCGCGCGCATCGTAAAATTTCACTCTCATAAATTTTTCATAACGCGCCTAAAGAAGTATAACTTCAAAAAGTATTTTCTTTGTTTTCTTCTCCTCATCGTGTCACTCTTGACAGGAGTGGTCGTGATCGTTATGTAGTATTGGAGGGGGCAGACTTGTTGCGTCTCCAATATATTTCACTACAAAATACGCATTTTGATAATTCTAAATCAAATTTAATAGTGTTACACACTGGGGTTCGGGATAAATAAAATTTCTACCGACGTACAAATTAAGACTGTGTTAGCACTTAGAACACTTAACGAGCACTTTAAAATTCGCAATTCACTTCTTCCGCTTCGCTTCAGGTGATCCATTTCGATGTTTCGCTTCGAGTAGTTCCAATTACTAACTGCTTCGTGCCATCTCTGCAACGTTTTTATAGGCGAGTCGACATCCCTAGAGTTATCGAGTACATTCTGTACAAGTCGAGTAGCTTCGATGTATGCTTCTGCTATCTGACAATAGATGGCGTTGTACTTCTTACTTCCTACTTTTAAGTACCTTCGCTATTCGTTCGACTATTCGGCGATAGATGGCGTTACTCTTACCGGCGTAACAATAGTACTGGCCAATAAAGCTAGCGCTAGTATAAGGCCAATGTAAGATCCATGTGTAAATTGACGTTGAATTACTTGAAATTGACTGAAAATTAGGTTTATATATTCCGTTGTGGTAGCGCTTAGAGAGAGCGAGAGAGAGATTAATTTCTCTTTGATAGTGCTCCTTCATATGTGTGTTGCGACTGTCTTTGGCGTCATGGAGACCAATGACGTACAATGAAGCAGTAATGGGTTTCGGTTTGAAGGGCGGGGCAGCTGCTGTACTGTTAAAAGTAAGACCTTAGAAATCATCTCTCGAGGTGGATGGCGGCACGTTGTAGTTGTGTATGGGCTCTGGTAACCACTCAACATCAGGAGGGGGCCGTGAGATCCTTCACCCATCTAAGCAATAAAAAAAACGTAGCTTGGCTCTGAGAGCTTTGTGAATTTGGTCGGGCCATCTGATTATATACAAGCATACATACATACGTAGGTCGAGCTAATAAATTGTAATAAAAATAAGACCCCCTAAGAATTTCTCTGGGCTTTATATTCAGAATCGAAAGCAAGTTTCGTCATCAGAAAACATACCCCAACTCGCGTTGACTATATCGTGAATAGTTAAACAAATTAATAGAATATAATACGTATAATCGCTCGTTTGTAACCCAGTTAAACACATGGAAGGCTTAGTTTAATGTATTCCGTATGACTAATGAAGGATTGTAGTTTTGTGCGCGCGATAAATCTATCTATCTACATCTATATATATAGGTATATAAATGAATTGCTCTTCGTTAGTCTCGCTAAAACTCGAGAACGGCTGGACCGATTTGGCTAATTTTGGTCTTGAATTATTTGTGGAAGTCCAGAGAAGATTTAAAAGGTAGAGAAATATGAAAATACTCGGAAATAAATAAAAATAACAATTTTGTTTTTTCTTTTGATGTGTCCCCCGTCGGACGGATTCCTTTTGTTTTTTTTTAAGTTTATTTTATACAAAAGTTTAGGTCTTTTATTTATCGATTGACGCAGTACAAGGTCTGCAGGGTCAGCTAATACTTAATATTTTATTAGGACTTTAAACTCCCTGTATGGCAGAGAGAAACAAATCGAGATAGTTTTTGGGACTCAGCGCAAGAAATTGTGAAATATTCAGAAGAAAGGATATTATAAATCATGGCAAAGTAAACCAGAAAAGCATGAAGAGTAGCATGGTATATGAAATAAATTAATCATATCTGTAAATTTTAAATAGCAAGGTCTTGTATAAGTACACATGACTACATGCTTAACAAGACTATGGAATATGGAAATAACTCTGTGATTAATCGAACTGAATATAAAAGATAAAACAAATTATTTTAACATTATCATAATGGTGGTAGGGCGTCTTGTGAGGCCTCTCTGGTCGGTACCACCAATCTGCCTATTTCTGCTGTGAAACAGTAATGTGTTTCGGTTTGAAGGGGGAGACCGTTTTACTGAGATTATATTTAATTCCATATCATCTCATTTCATTTAATAGCATCCCAGTTGGTTAATGTCTCAAATTAATCATCTTCATTTCATTTCATTTCACTCCATATTATAATTTTTCATAAAAATAAGAATATAAATTAAAATAAGACATGACTTAATGGTCTTAGTTACCGGGTCATGAAATCCCTTTAAAAAAATATTAAATATTGTTTGTCTTTAATATTATCTGTCTACTTATACCTAGTCAGGTCATAAGTATTGTCACACAGTAAAAACTTTTCCTTTAGAATGCTGGCCACAAAAAAGTTTATTGAATTCGAATTTCGAATTGTTCATGAAAATAAAAATGTATACTTTTAGAATTTTACTCATTTTTAAATATGGAGTGGACGCTTAAAGAAGACCGTGTTGCAGTTATTGCGTTGCATCGTTGCGGTTACGCGCCAATTCAAATTTTTAACATACTGAAAAATTTTAATATAACCAAAAGATTCGTTTATCGTACCATCAAACGATACAATGAAGACTCTAGTGTAGATGACAGGTCAAGAAGTGGTCGCCCTCGGTCTGTTAGGACTCCAGCAGTGATAAAAGCTGTGAAGGCGCGAATTCAAAGAAATCCTAAACGTAAGCAGAAACTGTTGGCCCTTCAGATGGGGTTAAGCAGAACCACGGTGAAAAGGGTGTTAAATGAAGACTTAGGGCTTCGGGCATATCGAAGAAAAACAGGACATCGTTTGAATGCTCGTCTAATGGACCTGAGACTGAAGAGATGCCGCGCTTTGTTGAAGCGGTACGCGGGAAAAAAATATCGGGAAATTCTTTTTTCGGATGAAAAAATTTTTACCGTAGAAGAAAGCTACAACAAACAAAATGATAAGGTGTACACACACAGTAGTGAAGAAGCGAGCAACCGTATTCCGCGTGTCCAACGAGGTCATTTTCCATCCTCGCTCATGGTATGGTTGGGAGTTTCTTATTGGGGCTTAACAGAGGTACATTTTTGTGAGAAAGGTGTAAAAACGAATGCAGTTGTGTATCAAAATACAGTCCTGACGAACCTTGTGGAACCTGTTTCTCATACTATGTTCAATAACAGGCACTGGGTATTTCAACAAGATTCGGCGCCAGCTCATAGAGCGAAGGGCACACAAGACTGGCTGGCGGCGCGTGAAATCGACTTCATCCGGCACGAAGACTGGCCCTCCTCCAGTCCAGATTTGAATCCGTTAGATTACAAGATATGGCAACACTTGGAGAAAAAGGCGTGCTCAAAGCCTCATCCCAATTTGGAGTCACTCAAGACATCCTTGATTAAGGCAGCCGCCGATATTGACATGGACCTCGTTCGTGCTGCGATAGACAACTGGCCGCGCAGATTGAAGGCCTGTATTCAAAATCACGGAGGTCATTTTGAATAAACTTTAGTGTCATAAGAATCTATGTTTTGTTAAGTTCATTTTGGTATATGAGTGGTTACATAATGAATAAACTTGTTTCAATTATTTTACATTAAACATGTGACAGAATTTATGACCTGACTAGGTATAATGTAGTCTTGGCGAAATCTGTGATTATAGAAATATAATAATCTTTGACAATAGAACCATAATAATGTTCAAAAATATAATTTCAATTAATTATATATAGTCAAATTTCGACAACGGGGGACCACTAGTCTATCATAAATATCTATGTCAATCCCTGGTACCCATAATACAGGGAATCCTAAATTCAGGCCGGATCGACCTTGCGTGATTTGTTCCCAGTTATTTATTTATCATACCCCCCCAAAAGCCGCCTCCGTCTACAAGGCCCAAACCCAATAAAAAGGATAATTCAATGAACAAACTTACTTCGTCCAAATTACATTTCTAAATAGCGATTACACTCGAAAATATAGTTGATCGATCACAGACGAATATTTGAATTAATTACACAACTCGATAAAATATTCATTGGCTTGTAATATCACTGTCTGAATTAATAAGGGACATCAAACAACTTTTCGAATATTATTGTATAATTTTGAAACGAAAATAGTTGGCTTGTATAATATTATGAAGCTAAACATTAAGCTTGTGTTATTAAAATAGATTGACAGAGAAATGTTTATTCTTTTCGTGTCTTGTAGTTATCGTAACCAGGGAGGGCTGTCGTCCTATCAAGTTTTATATCATCACACAGACTACCTAGGAGATATAATAATATCCTCTTTGATATTTATTAAGTGTCACGTTTTTCTTCTTATCGCGCGAGCATCCTTGACTTACTCATCTTTACTGGCTGTAGGACCTCATGTGAGTCCGCGCGGGTAGGTACCACCGCCCTGCCTATTTCTGCCGTGAAGCAGTAATGGGGGTAGTAATTTGAAGGGTGGGGCAGCCGTTGTAACTATACTCCAGGTGGGTGGCGCATTTACGTCGTAGATGTCTATGGGCTCCAGTAACCACTTAACACCATGTGGGCCGTGAACGCGTCCATCCATCTAAGCATTAAATAAAAATAAAAAATAAAAACTTTACCATATCCGTGATCGACTATAACATCCATCACGTGTGCTTTCGATAGAAAATAAATTTTTCGACTGGGCACATTGTGTTTTGTTCAACAAAGTCCAGCTATTCAAATTTCGAGCAGTAATGTTTTCGAATAGCAGTGACGTTCATTCCGATTTCGTGAGACTACTTGTCTTGTCAAAGAAATCCAGCACCCGTTGATCCGTTGTTTAGCACTGCGTCGCTTTATTGAGAGCTCAAGATAATTTAGACGGGATAAAAATATTAAAACAATACATGTAATTTATTTCTAGCACCCTTACGAAGACTGTGTTAAGCAGTTTTTCTTAGTATTACATCCACATACTACGATCGCCAATCCAAAACTTATTGGTGGTAAAGTTCTTTTTAATGGTTCTGTTATGATACCCTCTGGTTCCTAGCTTTGCTTTCATCATCACCTTTCCCGAATAGCATCAGCACTTATGATTCTTTATTAGAGAACAATCCCCTCCCTAGTCAGTCAGTCCTATTCCTAATTCCACACGGCACGGTTGCCGTCATTGTCGTCGTAAAATCTTTATAATAATATGTCCATTTCCTCAATAAAATCCTTTTTTTTTTAAAAGATATTTTCTCAATTCCGTATAACAGTTCCACAAATCTGGAACCACCACAAGCAACTTTCAACCGGATAACGTTTCTCCCAATCTTCAGACCGGAGCGCATGACTACTTCACAGCACAATTTGACCGAATACTCATGGACTCGAAGATATCATAGGCTTGAGTAATAATCTTTCTTAAAGCATAAGAACAAATTGGGAAGGCCAGAAGCGTAAAAGTTAAACACAAAAGGAAAAGAAATAACAAGACAAACGGAGTTGGTTTCGTAAAGGTTTCTTTAGAACATTCGTTACAATGCAAAGGTCCTACACGTCTGTCGAATGCAACCCTTGACCCAGTTTCTATACCCCTTTAATAAGAAAGCCCTTCAGCCGAATATTGTTTGTGTGGTTATTCTTTTATACGTGAAACACGGAAAGATTATATCCTATTTATATTAAAGGCGGTCTCTTGAAAGTTTGGATGTTTCCAAACATCGCTCTCATAAAAACTGTGTCGTATCGTTGACTACTAATTGAATTGGGTTTTCGATTGGTCTAAATATTGTACAGATTTTTTTTACCTTTGCGAGAAGAGAATATGGTCTGCCTAACCCTCAGACACAGCCCACTGAGTTTCTCGCCGGATCTTCTCAGTGGGTCGCGTTTCCGATCCGGTGGTAGATTCTGCGAAGCACCGCTCTTGCTAGGGTTCGTGTTAGCAACGTCGTCAGGTTTGAGCCCTGTGAGCTCACCTACTAGTTAAGGTTACGCTGATATCGCCTCTCAAGGCTCTCAGCTAGGTAGGAAAAAAAAGGTCTGCCTGACGGTAAGTAGTCATCGTCACTTTTGTAATACCGGAGACACAGTCATGTCACTGTCCAAACAATGCGATTATTCATCAATAATCAATAACATCGTTCACACTTCACTCTCGTCGCGATGCATCCACTACACGTTCAACAACTGAGCGCATTTAATTGGGAGCCGAATTTCATTACTCACCTTGCCACGTCCGATCGAAGTATTAATAATAATAATAATAAAATTGAAACCGCGAGTTCATCTACTCGTCCGCACGTAGCTACAATTGCCCCTAGGGTTACCAGCGATTATAATGCACGAACACTATGCTGCAGGTAATATCCTATAGTTGTGATTATACTACCTTGCCACCATACATTATATCCACCCTCAGTAAAATGATTAGGAGGTAGAAGAAGTAAAGACAGTGAAGAAGAAAGTAATCAAGATTAGGAAATTTCTGCCACAATGCGTCAAAGAGAAATGCGAAATAACCAAAATGAACAGAAGGTTTAAGTTCATTTTTAATTATATTGATAACTTATTTATTGTTCCTCATTCTTGTTTTAGAAATTTGGACCGGATACTTAACGTCTGTAACATCGAAATTGTAACATCTTCAACCACTTAGTACAACACAAACTCAATTAACCGACCGCCCATTAGAAATCTAACGTCCCTTCTAAAGTTTCATTTGTCTATGTCAAGACCATTGTTAGGGACCTGTTTTAATGTCTACGTTCAAATTTAGGACAGTTTGCTATACCATATCTTTCTTTTATTACTTAGATGGGCAGACGAGCTCACACAGATATAAGTTCTAAGGTCTCAATTATAGTTACAACGGCTGTCTCGCCCTTCAAACCGAAATGCATTACTGCTTCACGGCAGAAATAGACAGGATATTGGTACATACCCATGCAGACTCACAAGAGGTCCTACCACCAGTCAAAACACACTAAAGTTTGACACATTAAAGTTATGAGTATTTTCATAACAGCATTTCGCAAAGGCACATTTGTGCATGCATTTGGTATTCCAATTAACCGAAAAAGCAGTAATTAATTAGTACCACTTCTCCACTTTCACCAACAGTTGCGAATAGTGTGGTAATATTATATAACAAAAGTTCTTCTTCTTCTTCCGTCCCTGTTCCCGTTATTTGGGGTCGGGTCTCCTCACTCTACGGCGCCAGGTTGATCTGTCCTGGGTTGTCGGTTTTGGCAATTGGGCTTCCTTAAGATCTGTTTCGATGTTTGACCACCTGGTCATTTGTTTTATAGGTATTTGTTATATAACAAAAGTTGAAGCCATATAATATACCATTATTGATTTAGAAAGAAGTTCATTGTTTCATCAGTAAATTATAATTTGTGATTGACATCTATCTGTCTTAAGCAAAAATTGTAAAAAATGTAAAGCAATCAAATTTCAGTTAAAAAAGCTATATTTTTTTAATTGAATTTTACGGAAACACGCTCGACAGTGGTACAATAAGCAACTGACTCTCGTGTTGAAGGTTTATATATATTTATAGCGTTTTATCAACAAACATAAGAGACAATAGATTGAAGACATTTCTTTGAGCAATTGACCATTTATTCATTCTCGGAATCTATAAAAACCGGGAATCTACAATTTTAATATCGGCTTATCTACTATGTAGTATTCAATAAGACAGCTACCTAAAAAATGCTTTACGTAGTTCCACAATCGATGCGGGTTATGTAATCACACGAGGCCATAAATTTACCTACAACATAGTTGCGAGACAGTATAAAGTGGAACACATATCGCTGAGTTACTCAAGTAATTGATGAAGGGCACTACATAGGCCTTGTCGACTGGAAAATTATTTATTTCGTTCAATAGTTTGCTGGTGACAGCATCGTTGAGAATTTCAACTGATGATCCTGAGAATTTAACTGTTTTAAAGTAGTTCATTAAACAACGCAATAGATTTTGTTTTCCTATCTACTCCAGTAACCTCGAGGGGTTATTCTAGATTCACTCAACTAGTAGGTGAGCTCACGGGGCTCAAACCTGCGTTGTTAGGGTTAGCATCGATGCAACCAAACCTTGCTAACACTAACCCTAGCAAGAGCAGTGCTTCGCAGTGGAAAAGCGACCCACTGAGAAGATCCGGCGAGAAACCCAGTGGGCTGTGTCTGTGGGTTAATTTACTTGACTTGACGAGTTCGACGAGAACGATAACCGGTGCTTGGGGTACCTAAAAGCACCGTTAGTGGATCGGGAGGATTCGAAACGACGTGAAAACTCCATAGTAATTTCTTTGCTTAACTTAAAATGGAGAAACATTTAACTGTCATCGTTTTATTATAAAAGTCAGCATGCTCCTTAGAATAATACGCCGATGTTCTCGTACCTTCTTCTATATCGTTCCCTCACTGCTGAGGATCGCGACCGAATGTGACGCTGTGGAGTGTTCGATCATGGGTGGCATGGACCGCCTAGTATATCACCAGTGCTTCTCTTACTAGATCTGACCATCTGGATGGTGTTCGGCCCACGGCGCGCTTGCCCTCTATTCTGTCTATGCCTTCTATGCTCTATGCTCTCGTACCTTGCCTGTATCTAAATCTTGTAATGAGTTAAGATATGTTCACGAATGATGACCACTTCACAGTGGAGGAAATATCATGTAACAAAATTTAAACCAGTAAACTTCTTATTAGTAAGGTATCTGGTAAGACCGAACCCCGCCTATTTCAGAGTCGAAGAAGTCATGTGTTCTGGTTTGAAGAGTTAGGTAGTCGTTGTAATATGGTACTTAAGACCTAGAACTCAAGTCTCAATATGAGTGGCGGCATTTACGTCGTTTATGTGTATGTATTCTGGTAATCATTTAACACCGGAGTGCCAGTGAACGAGTCTAAATAAAGAAAAATATATCGTGGATACATGTTGATAGTGGTTTAAAACATTTTCGGGCTTTGAAATTAGTAGTAGTCTAGACGTGCTGTAATATATAAACTAAAAAAATTTGCTCGCTTCTGTTTATAGCCAAATCGAAGATGTTCAATTATCGCATCGATTTGAAGAAAAAACCAAGGTCAACATTTCCTCAGACGAGCTTTTAAATAAGCTCTATTCTGTAGACAGCGGCAAAATACAATGCTTCGATTGACCTCTACCACGCCATCAATGAAATTCAATCGGCAATTTCGTTGCGGATTTTACGTTTTAATATCGTTCGTGTTAAATTTTCAGAACCTTTATAGCGCTATTGAATGTTTTGCCGTAGCTTCAAGGTTTATCGACCCAATTTAGTGGTGGTAAAGTGTTTCGTGAGCCCGGCCGGGTTATACCACGAAGCAAATTTGCTTTCTTGTTCTGGATAGTTAGTAGATAGTCTGGATGTTTCTGGGTAAATAGTAGTTTACTTGTGAATTAGACCTTAAGATTAGTGGCGTAGTACATATTGTGATGCCCATGGGCTCCGGCAACCGTTTAAGAGCAAATCGAACGTAAGTTCGTCGATTGGTTTAGCGGAATACATAAGGATTATCAATATGATTAATTTTTAGAGTAATTTATTATTCGGTTATGTTTTTTAGTTTAGTAGTTTTTTACGATTTAAGCATCTGCCAAATAACTTTCTTTCTGTAATAAAATGATTGCCACAAGTTCTTAGCCTTTCTCTGAAGGGTAGGGCAGCCGTTGTAACTATACTGAGATCTTAGAACTTATATCTCGAGGTGGGTAGCGCATTTACGTTGTAGATGTCTATGGGCTCCAGAAACCACTTAACACCAGGTGGGCTGTGAGCTCGTTCACCCATCTAAGTAATAAGAAAAAAAAATTGTTCTTAATTTTCATGAATCAGAGCAAAGAATCGATAAAGGATATTCGTAGTTTTATCTTTCCTTCTCAGATGCCGACCGAAGCCCATAAACCGTTACTCACAGAGATTAACAGTTATTGTTTGAAGACCCGAACACTTTTTTAATATCGACGAATATCCTCCCAGAATGAGTTTCTTATTGAGGTTATAAATATTGCTATAAAGGAAAGAAAGGTAAGAGAGGCTAGTTTGTTTCGAGGATTTGCCCTTATTACTAGACCTTTACGGCTACTACCAGTATGAGTGGTTAAAATTACGGCTTAAAGAGTTGAGATCCTTTTTTTTAACGTATAATAGATAAAAGAGCTAACAACTCACCGCGTTTTAAGGGGTTAATGCAGCCCATTGATATCATCTGACCCCGGACTGAGGTCGGACGTCGGGTGTAAGAGTGCAGGAGAGTCGTTTAGTGCGGTGGGGCCCTAAAATTCTTCGGGTGGTCTGCTCCCAACACCTGCAGATCGTCAAGTCCCACATACCCCGCGCGCCCCCTAGGTCTGGCGATCTCGTGGGAGGTTTGGCCCCCGGCCAGAAAAGAAAATTGATATCAAAACGTGAATGCTGTTTATCCATGGAGACTTACAAGTCTACTCTGTAGTTTTGCAAAATGATAAACATTGCTGCTTTTATCGTACTGTATTATACCTTCATCACATTCGTTATAAACATGTTAAAGTGTATTTATTTTTTATTTATTTTATTGCTTAAATGGGTGGACGAGCTCACAGCCCTCCTGGTGTTAAGTGGTTACCGGAGCCCATAGACATCTACGACGTAAATGTGCCACCCACATTGAGACATGAGTTCTAAGGTCTCACTTATAACAGCATAGCGGCTGTTCCGCCCTTCAAACCGAAACGCATTACTGCTTCACCGCAGAAAATAGGCAGGGTTGTGGTACCTACCCGTGCGGATTCACAAGACGTCCTACCACCACTAATGATGCAAATTATAATTTTTCAGGTTTCATTTTAATTACACGATGTTATTCCTTCACCGTGGAACTCAATCGTGAACATTCGTTGAGTACGTATTTCATTAGAAAGTTTTGTCCCTGCTGGCGGGATTCGAACACCGGTGCATCGCTCCATACGAAGCTCGCATGTAGTTGGTATATTATTCATTATTTGGAATATTATGTCTTCAAAAATAGGCACGAGGAAAGAATCACAGCTTAAAATCATCACAGAGAGTCCACCAGATCTTCGATTAGGTCCTAGATTAGCTATTCCCAAACATAAATCACCATCAAATTAGTCGAAAGGTGTCTTTTTTTTAGCCTACCTATATGATGGCCTTGAGCGGCTTTATTAGTTTCTCCTTGACGTGTAGATGAGCTCACGGGGCTCCAACCGGGTGTGTTGCTAACTGGTACTGGCTCTAGCAATAGCAGTACTTCGCAGAATCTAGCACCCCATCAGAACGCGACCCACTGAGAAGATCCGGCGAGAAACTCAATAGGCTATGACATATCCCAAGATTTTAAACATTTTAAGTTTGTTTTAATCACTCTTTGGCCATCAAAAACTAGTCCAAGGCACATAGCATCTTTGACTTTTTAAACCATAATTTACTTTCAGGTATTTAAGGCCTGTAAGTATTTTTCGATAAACATCTTTCAACTTGGCAAACATTGTAGAACATGCGTCTTCTATGGGGTACTTTCTATCCAAAAATGACTTCTTTTGTATTCAATAACAATACATGATTTATTATCGGCCGACGTCATACAGCCGTGACCCCAAACCTGAATTAAAATGGGGCAATAGCTTTCGATAAAGTACGCTAGACATGTTACTCCTTTGAATTACTATTTAAGCAGTGTCGATTAGAGTTCTAGTTTGTATTATTGAACTAAATCGAGTGTCCATCACTTTATTAGTTAGGTCATAGATCTCAATAATAATAACTTAATAAGTGAGAATATATTATTATCTTTTAGTTCTAATTGAAATGTAAATAAAGAATTTTTAAAGCCTTAATTAGGAGAATTAGAAACATATTACTTAGTTTCATAACGCATCTTTTTAACTATATATTAGCATTAAGCTGGCTTTCCGCCCACACCTGCGTGGACTACACTTTATATCACGTGGGCGAAGACCCTTGTTCAACAATGAGATGACAGCCTTCTTTCACAGGTCTCAAACTATTTATATACCGAATTTCGTGAAAATTTGTCACAGGATGGGTAGTCACTGTAGTTGCTGTAAAAAATTTTGGGCCGAGAAATAGGATAGTAGTCTAAAGATAAACAAGGAAGCAGTGGTGGTGATCAAAGGGGTGCAAAATATAATGCTATTTAAAAATTTCACTATTTACAACATGAGTAACTAGAAACCAATTTTTGTAATCCTAACTAATCTGCAAAACTTATTACTATATAGACACATAAGGCCGACTTAACCAAACAATCCGAAAACTTTCGTCATACACAGTAAACGCGCATATCCAACATTATCATAACACATTTATACGCTAGCCAATATCCAACCGGATTTCGGTCAATTTTCGAAGCCAAAATAAATAGACTGGGAAATTTAGTATCGAGGACGAGAGTAAAAGCAAAGGTCTGAACGATTTAACGGATTACACAGGGCTTATGTCCAAGGGACTACACAGTAAACTTATAATATGGGTGGCCATTTCAGAATATTACCGGTTATGTGAAATCGTAAAAGACCGTATACTAAAGGAGATCCGACCTAACTTCGTGGGCCAAACTTTATGAGATATTTCCTTTAATTTAACTACAGAGTTAGTGGAACAGTCTGTTCCATCTATCTGTCTGGCAGAAATAACTGTTCATAATTTTTGTAGTCGGGCAAACTATCTCAAGGTCTGGCTGGTATTAAGTGGCATATAGATTGCACAACGTAATTGCTACTGATCACACTGAAAGGTGAGGTCTAAAATTTCCTTTGTATTTGTATAATAAAGGTTGATGATACCTTTCTGTAGTTCGTATTTGCGGGATCCAAATTATTAGTTAAATTATGGTATGTGTTGGTATTTTATATTGGTAGTTCAAATGCTTATAGCTGGAATAGCACTCCAGGCTACCAGCGTATAGGTAGGGAAAAAAGTATTCAATCTAACCGGGTTCATTGTAATAAAAGTCGATAACGCCATTTAAATAATAATTATTTCACAGTAATTTACATTCATACAAGCAACCTTCACAACAACAGAACAAGCCGACAGTTTCGTTCCGAATCTCTCTCTACTTTACCTACTGACTTTTTCGTTGGATCTTCCTACTGGATCGCGATTCTGATCCGGTAGTAAATTTTGGGCAACACTGTTTTTGCTAGGGCCAGCGTTAGCACATTATCAACTATCAGCCACATTATAGCTGGAATAGCCCCTTAGGCTATCAGCGAAAAGGTAGGGGAAAAAACAAATGATGTCAATGAGAAACTAATATAAAGCGCTTCCCGGTATAATAAGTACAAATAAAAGTGAGAGCATACAAAACCCTAAAATAAAACATGTATTTGAATAACATTTCCATGACCACACGGAGAATCTCACTTGTTATCCAATGCGATATCATTATACTATGATCGTTTATGATCATCCCATCTTAGATACGTAAGAATGTATTTTTTACTTATACGTATCTTTACTATTAGCTCGCAGACGTCCATAATTAATCCATAATTCCCCAAAAGTCACCACCGTGTGCCTAAAATTAATTGCCTGGTATTGAATGTTTCATAAAATACATGGCAAGTTCGAGACAATAGGTCGTATCTATGTGAACTTAATATATGCCATATTACCAGTAATACGTATATACGCGGCTGCGATGTAAGAACATTGAAAAAATACAGTAACTATTTCACGTCCTAGTCGAAAGGTCAAAGTATCATGTGATTTTTGGAATAGTAAATTGACATTTTGACATTAGCTCGCGAGGTAGGCGGTGGGTTCATTTATGGTAAAATGAGACTTCGTGATTGAAGGGTGGCGCGGTTGTCGGGTGGAGGTTTAGCAATTCGGATAAAACTTCAAGCCAATTCAAAACAGGAATTCACCGGAATACTTAACGTGTTATCAGTCAGTTCGTGAACACACTTTTCATAAGGCAATCGGCCTATTTCCGCCCAAGCAAGTTTTATAGAGTGCAATTGGGATTTGAATATAAGTCTTCTCGTGATGGTCTTTCTGAATCTCGATTACGAGCTAACGACGTAGGTTGGCGAGCTCCAAGGATATGAAGGTAGATTAAATTCTGTAATAAATTATCAGATTTTATAATGATTTCTATCACTAACTCGTTCGGAAAGTTATACATAAACATTTATTTTTGTTATTAATTTCGGAACCAATGAAGCCTCAATGTAAAGAAAACGGGTGTTACCTGCAATACATGAGGCGAATCGCACCATACATCAAGTGGTGTAATTGTCTAACATTGGATGCGATTAAAACTGGATACATTTAATTTAAAGCCCTCATTCACAACCATTATTATAAACAATCATATTACTATTTTCAAGTGAAACCACATCATTAACTAATACAAGCAACCTATCTTCTCTAAGAAAATACGAACCTCCAAGGAAACCTTCTAAATGCGAAATGTCTTAGGAAGCATTAAGGGACAATGGATGAAACTTAAATGGCACATCTATCGCGTTGTAATCTTTGTAGGAAATCACACCCTCCGTATTGTAGAAAATGTGGTTTAAGGGTTTTGCTATCGTTATTAATTTAGAGCCCGCTAAGGTAAAATTATGACTTTCCAATTCGGAGTTTTCAAGGTAAACAAAAATAATCGTAGTTACCAAATGTCTTTGATGACGTATTAAAAATGCCTTTTAATTTCTTTATACATTACTTGTTTTTCTTTTTCTTAGTCAGGTGAACGAGCTCACGGCTTACCTCGTTACTGGTTACTGGTTGCTCCTACCCACCTTAATACTTGATGTGGCTATCTCAGTTGTATAGTAATAACGGATAATTTTCGTGTACCTAAAGTTTTCTATTTTAGACTCCTAAGAGATCAATAACCTTCATGCTTCTGTAAAATAATGATCGTCGCTGACAACCTTAGCAAAACTTCCAGCTTACACTGCTGAAACTTTGTCGTCGGCTTTCAAGACTGTGACAAGACTTTCAAAACTAGTCAAAACCGGTCACAATTGTCCGCTAATAATACGATTTTTTTCTCGCCGTATAGAAGTCGTTTACGAACTTTATAATAATACTATTCGTAAACACTAACAGACTAAATCGTTATATCTACCGTCTTAAAATTATAATTTGCGTAATTACTGGTGGTAGGACTTTTTGTGAGTTCGCTCGGGTAGGTACCACCACCCTGCCTTTTTCTGCCGTGAAGCAATCATGCGTTTTGGTTTGAAAGACGGGGTAGCTGTTGTAACTATACTGAGACCTTAGAACTTATATTTCAAGGTGGGTGGCGCATTTACGTTTTAGATGTCTATGGGCTTTTTTTTTTCCTAGGTCCGAGGTCCCCGCGCCTAGGGGGCGCGCGGGGTATGTGAGACTCAACGATCTGCAGGTGTTGAGAGCAGACCGCGGGCCCAAGGAATTTAGGGCCCACCCACTAAACGACTCCCCTGCACTCTTACACCCGGCGTCCGATCTCCGTCCGGGGTCAAAACCCGGTCAGAGTAGGGGGGTTCCCGCGGTCAACACTACAACCAGACACGCGGCGCCACCCCGAGGACGCCCGACCGACGGGTCGTCGAGGCGATAGTCGACGACCAACGACGTCAGTCTCCGCGGTACGGCGGCCCTACCAGGCCGCCCGGGCGATGAGAAGAAGAAGGGTCGTCGTACCCCCTTTCGGGGGCACGGAACGGGCCTCGGGGCAAACCCCACTGCCCGGAACGAAGCTCCCTGCCACACAGGGCAGGGGTGAAGTGTTTGCAAGACGGGATTAGGGGGGGCTGTTCGTATGCGTGCTCGGCACACTCACATCGACAAAATAATAAATACTTATATATAATACGATGGGCTTGTTTTCCTGGGTGGAGTGATGCCCGCGGAGGAGTCACCCCGGCGACGGCTGCTGTCCTCTGCTTGATTTTTTTTTTCCCCTAACTACTAACTATAACTAACTAAAACTAAACTACTACTAACTATTAACTACTACTATTTACAATATATACAAAGCGGGACAACAGTCAGCACCGTGGGGCCCGCCACCGGCCCCATGCCGCGGCCCCACCTCTACAAGTCAGAGGGGGAGCCGCGGCACTGGTTTGGCGCTCACCCGCTAGGGGCTCCCCAGAAGGGGAAGACCGTCGCGGGGAGGGACCGACGTAAATCACTCCCCTTAAGGGGGAGTGGTTCACCCAAACGGGTGATAGAAATGGGTCCCCATAGGGGGGCACCCCAACAGTGTGGGGGGAAATGAAGAGTGTGGACAGCTCAGTCCCATGGGGGCACTCATTATGAGCACTCCCATATCACTCCGGTTAAGCCGACTATCTTACCATAGCCGGGGGTTCCAGTAGCTCCCTTGGTAGCGCCCAACCATCAGGTGGTCTGGCGTGCAAGGGAGCTATATTGTGGAGATGCTCGTGGGGTCCACCGTCAGCCCGCTCGTACATATTACGAGCTAGCCTCCGAATGAACTCCTCGAGCGACTCCACATCTAGATCCCGGGCGATTACGTCATTTCTGACGTAACGCCCTGCTCCGACTATCGTGCGAAGAGCCAGATTCTGCTGGGCCTGTAACTTCACCCGCATGATCTGCGGGATGAGGTGATACCAGGCCGCAGCTGCGTACGTGATACGGGAACGAACATACGTCTTGTAAATACCGAGTCTAGTCCTGGTCGGCAACCTGGAGGCCAACACCGGCCGGAGGAGAAACCTCGCATAGCGGGCGGCCGCCAACGCCGACTTGGCGTGGGCGGTCATCCTCAAACTCCGGTCGATATTAACTCCCAGGTATCGGACACTGGGCCTAAACTCGACATTGACTCCACGGAGACTGAGCTGTCCTGGGACGGCTCTTGTGCGGACCGGACCGAAGAGGATAGCCGCGGTCTTCCCCACGTTGACCGCGACCCTCCATCGGTCCAGCCACTGGGGCAGTAGGTCCAACAGCCTCTGCATCCTCGAAATGGCCGCAGGAATTCCGCAGGAGGGGAAATTAGAGGACGAGAAGTAGGCGCTGTCGTCGGCAAACAGCGCCAACTTCACGTCGGCTTCCCACGCTTGGAGGTTGCCCTCAAGCGTGGGAATGTCGTTGGTGTAGAGAGCGTAGAGGACTGGTGCCAGGACGCTTCCCTGGGGAACTCCGGCCGTGACTGGGCGCACCGACGACTTTGCGCCCTCGACCGCGACAAGGAAGGATCTTCCCTCCAGATACGACCCCAGCAGTCGCATATAGGCGTGCTGGAGGTCCGTGTTCTGCAACAGCTTGTAGATCAGTCCCGCATGCCAGACACGGTCGAAGGCCTTCTCGATATCGAGAAAGACTGCGGCCGTGTACTGGCGCGCGTTGGACCGATCCGCCAAGTGGTGCATAACGCGAACCAATTGCAGCGTTGTCGAGTGACCGCTGCGAAACCCGAATTGCTCGGGTCTGAGAAGGATGTGCGGCGACACCCTTCTCAGCAGCAGCCGCTCGAACAACTTGCCCATATGCGACAGCAGAGTGATCGGACGATAACTGGAGGGATTTCTCCTATCCTTGCCGGGTTTGGGCAGGGCAATAACCTTGCCCAATTTCCAAGTTCCCGGGAAGTGTCCTGTGGACAGAATGGAATTGAACAGTCGTGTCATGAATGACACGACCATTTCGGGGAAGTGGAAAAATGCGAGGGAGGGAATACCGTCCTCGCCCGGCGCCTTGCGCCTCTTCATCCGCTTGATGGAGAGGCGCAATTCACTGGGAGTGATGAAATCACCATCTCCCAACGGTGGCACCGGGGAGGAGAGTAGGCTTGCTACGCTCTCTTCCACCGATTGGTGGAATGCGGCCTCTGAGGGTGCAGAGTTATTTGGAGCGAACTGCCGCTCCAGCATTACGGCCAGGACATCGGCGCGGGCCTGAGCCGAGAAGCATCGGACAAGTCGGGGCAGGCCGATTTGAGAGCTGGCGGCAAAGTCGGTGGAGGGACACGGACGAGGGGTCCTCACGGGCCTCCTCGATCCGTTCCTCCCACGCATAGCCCCGATAGGAGCAAATCTTCGCCGCCAACTCCGCTTCCAGCTCATTAAGCTCGCGCTTGATCCTGGGACAACGAGTTGTCGCCCAGAGCCTCCTCAGGCCCCTCTTCCGGCGAATAATCGCTTTCAGATGGGCCGGGAGTATACCTCTGGGCCCGCCGCTGGGCACAAGAGTCGTCGCCTGGTCGATCGCTCCCCTGATGGAGTCGACAAGGCGGACTGCCGCGTCGTCGACCCCCTCAGGGGTGTTGGGGTCCTGAATTACGGGAAGGTCGACTTAAGTCGGTCGGTCGGTCTCTTAAAGAGCTCCCAGTCGACCTTCGGTCGTAGGGGCGAGGTCGCAACCCGGGTAAGCCCCATTCCCAGTGTGACCAGGATAGGGAGATGGGGGGTACCCAGGTCGTACAGTGCCTCAATAGTTAAGGGGCACCGTAGCCCCTTATGAACGCACACATCCAACACGTCGGGCTGGAGTTGCGCGGCGGTCGGAATGTGCGTGGGTTCGTCGGGGCCGACCACAGAGTAGTCGCCCCTATCGGCATCTTCTAACAGCCGCCTGCCCACCGCTGAGTTCAGTCGGGAGCCCCACGCGACGTGCTTCGCGTTGAGGTCCCCGACCAGCAGAGCTGGGCGGCTGTCGCAATTCAGGACCCGTCTTATGTCCCCGGGGTGGAAATCAGGCCCCGGGGGTCTATACGCGGCATAAACCCGCATATCTCCCCCCGAGGTGTGGATCCTCACACCGATCGACCTTGTCGATGTGAAGGCCAGCAAATCCAACTGATCATGCACCACGTCTCGCCTGACGAGCGCCGCAGTGCCCCTGAACGGCGTCCCGGCAGGACTCACCTCGTCACGTCGGTACATGAAGTAGTTTGGAATCCTGAACACATCCCGAGGACGTAGCTTGGTCTCGCCCAGGAGCACAACCTCAGGGTTGTACTCCCGGGCGAGAACCAAGAGATCGTTCTTGCGGGTTTTTACCCCGCCGGGGTTCCAATAAATGATGCGCAGTTCCTGGCTAGCCATTGAACTGCGCAATCATTCGGTAGAACCCCGACAAGAGAGCCCCGAAAGGGCTGGCTCCCGAGGCGATCTCGCGGATCACTCCGGAGACCACCTCGGACAATTTTTCCCAGAGCGCGAGAAGCCATGCAGCAAAGCCGGCAGGCTGTGAGGCCTGCCGACCGCTGCGCTGCTCGCGCTGAGGGCGGGGGGGAAGAGGGGGCAGAGTATTGCCCAACTGCTCAGGTTGAGCTTGAGGCAATGTTTGTCCCTCCAGTTGTGGAGGGTTAGGGTCGGCAGTTACGTTGGCTTCCATGGCCTCATGAAGTTGTTGGTCCACTTCCATGTTTCTGGCGCTGCTCTCTCTCGCCATTTTCTTCAGGAGTTTCTTCCTGTCCTTCTTTTTTTTATTTTTTATTTTATTTTTGGCAGATTTAGGGGCTGAGCCGGCTGTCTGGCGAGTGTCGTGGGCTGTGGTGATAGCTATAATTTGGGCTCGGCCACGAGGAGTGGGGTTGGACATTTTGGTCTGTCGCGGCGGGTTGGCCTGCGCCATCAGCGTGGTCGCTGACGGCGCTGCCTCCACTACCGAGACAGACGGAATGGTACTAGGAGGGGGAGGGGCTGGGGTTTGGGAAGATTTCCCTTTCCCCTTCCCCTTTCCCTTAGGGATGGGAACAGGTGCGACTGGAGCCGGGACATTCCTGGGCCGAGGCATCGGTGGTGGAGGAGGGGGGATGGTTACTCCCATCATCCTGGCCCTCTTGCGGTAGACCACACACCGCCGATCGATGGCGGCGTGGTCCTTCCCGCAATTAGCACAGGATAATGGGCCATCCCTTGGCCTCGGGCAGTTCGCCACAATGTGCTCGCCGGCACATCGAACGCAGCGAACCGCTCGGTGACAATTGGTGGACGCGTGACCGAAGGCCTGGCAGCCGGGCGATGCCGCTGGTGTTCCGAGATACCCCGCTGGGCCAGAATCAGCCTGCCGGGTCGGAACGCGATACACCGCCGACCGGGTTGCTCTTCCACAGTATGTTCAGCGACGACAGCGACGACAAAATGCGGACCGCATCGCAGTCCGCAGCCGCCGACGCGTCGTCCCGTCCTCCTGGTGCCAGCGCGCTAGAGTGACGGTAGCGTGCGGCGCAGTCTCAACCCCCTTAGGTCGCCCCGTGACCATCACCGGGAGGAGACTGCCTCCTCATAGAGATGTTAATGGGCTCCTTTTTTTGTTTTTTTATTTTTTTTATTTTTTATTGCTTAGATAGGTGGACGAGCTCACAGCCCACCTGATGTTAAGTGGTTACTGGAGCCCATAGACATCTACAACGTAGACGCGCCACCCACCTTGAGATACAAGTTCCGTTAACCACTTAACACCGGGTGGGCTGTGAGCTCGTCCACCCAACTAAGCAATAAGCTCGTTAATATTCTAATAAAAAACTAATCTCAAATAAGGTACAATACATGTATTATGGCCACTCGCGTAGACCCAAAACACGATTTCACTTGAATATACCCATTATACCTATCGTAGACGTCGGTTGTATTCGACCTTTCGCTCCACTGAGGAACTGGGAGGACCTGTCCAATAACAAACATGTAAATTTAACCTTCAGTAATTAATGCATAGTTAGAGCAGAACTATTCGTGACATGCCCTGATAATTGAAGGAGATAAGACGTGGGCGTCGCTAAGTGCTTTGAGAACGATAAATTGAACGGCTCGGTTATATCCGTATCTATATCTGAGATGCTGGTCTATATAGAAAATAGAACACTTGGTATAGAAAGGCAAGAGACCTAAAAGAATGGAGTGCATTAGAAGAGACTTACACTCAGCATGTCGACGTCGTCCTAAGCACGTCATTACGGATCCTCCCGATCCATTAACGGTGCTTTTAGGTACCACAAGCACCGGTCACCGTCCTCGTCGAACCCGTCGCTTGCTTGCTTCGACGAGTGAACTCACCCATAGACACAGCCCACTGAGTTTCTCGCCGGATCTTCTCAGTGGGTCGCGTTTCCGATCCGGTGGTAAATTTTGCGAAGCACTGCTCTTGTTAGCAACACTCCCGGTTTGAGCCCCATGAACTCACCTACACGTCAAGGAGAAGTTGAAATAACCTCTCAAGGCTATCAGCATAGGTAGAAAAAAAAAAGATAAATATTTGTTGTGGTTTCAGAATCACAATTTGCGTTCTAGAGTCTTAGACCGAGCGTGCTCGATAGTAAACTGGCGTATACACATATTGTAATAACTAATGAAAGGGTCTAGCTTCCGCAACGTCTTTATAAAATATTTAATTCTAATAAAATATACAGTCCATTGTCTGTTTTTAATGCGCTTTTATTAGCTTCAGACGTATGTATGTTAGTATGTAACGGAATCTTTGAACATGGTTTTGATCCCCTTCAAAACGTCGGATTAACTCGAAATTTGGCATACTTATTACGGACCGATGACAAATCAATATTTAAAAAAACAAAATTTGAAAAAATTAAAATTCAATTAAAAAATCAAAAATAAATAATAGTTTAAAGAAACAAAAAAAATATGTTTTTATAGAAAATCCAACTAAAAAATAGAAAATAAATTTGAATAAATTTGAATTAAAAATAGTGTAAGAAAAAATTATTTTATTGTAAAAAATCGTGGGGTGCTTTTCAGGATATTATCAAAATAACCCTTCTACTCATATCTGT
This sequence comes from Bombyx mandarina, assembly GCF_030267445.1. NCBI lineage: Eukaryota > Metazoa > Arthropoda > Insecta > Lepidoptera > Bombycidae > Bombyx > Bombyx mandarina. The sequence continues at coordinate 4,407,144 of NC_143233.1, forward strand.
TCATAAAATATTTATAACTACTGATACCATGCATATTTTTTTAGTTTTTTTAAACTATTATTTATATTTTACTGTAATAACAATTACGTAGTTTTATTTATTTACGTTTTGTATTTATAACATAATAAATGCAAAACTTATTAACTAAAAAAGATAATTCTAACAAGGTCAAGAAACTTTTTTTTTTATATACAAAACTTACTTCGACTCGTGTAACATCGCAAAAGGCTAATTAATAAATTATTTTAATACTTAGGTACGTTTGTTCTCAGCGGAGTACAGTTACAAAGTTTAAATCTGTTCGAATGTACCATTTCGTCTTCAATATAATTGTAGCTGTATACTTTCATAATAAAGCGGTCTTTACGACACCTAAGAGCACTTAAATCAAATGAAGTCAGTGTTCCTAAAGTGTAATATCCCTTTTTTATGGTTCCGTAATAAAAAATCCCTCATGACCATTAGGCTATAAAGCTGCACAACACACATTGAATTGCCGAGTATTTCATTGGACTTATCATTCATTTGTATTTTTGGAGTATACGACAAAGGGAAGATCTTCCTTGTGGAACTCTAGTTTAGGAGTTTACTGCAAAAGGAAGAAGTCTCAGAGTGAAGTATGCAGTACGAAGTGTACACGTAGCTATCAATCACAGAATGTTTGATAGACGCCTGAATCTTGCTAACGACATTTGGATATTTTTTTCCTACCTATGCTGATAGCCTTGAGAGGCGATTTCAGCTTCACCCTAACATGTAGGTGAGCTCTCGGGGCTCAAACCGGAAGTGTTGCTAACACTGGCCCTAGCAAGAGCAGTGCTTCGCAGAATCTACCACCGGATCGGAAACGCGACCCACTGAGAAGATGTGGCGAGAAACTCAGTGGGGAAATTTGAAAGGTAAGTTTGCATATTTATGAACAATTCCAAACAACGGCACTTGGACTATCAGTCTATCAAGTAATTTCCGCTCTGTGGAAGATCTTTTGATTTGTCGTATAGGGTATACGAGAAAAGTATTGTTTCAATTTTGTATTGAAACAATACAAAATTGAAATAAAAAATACCAGCTCCAACAGTATCCTGAGCATGATCGCAAGCAGGCTGGACTGTATATACATGGGTCGCTGTGGTGCCATCTCCCATGGGATGTTACCACAGTAATTCATTGTGATCTAAATATAACTACTAACATAGGTCAAGTTTTATTAACAATTTATGAGTTATGGATACTTGAAATAAAAACATTATTATTATTATTATTATTATTATTGAATTGTTGGCTTGACTCCGATGCAACTAAAATTTTTAATAAAATATTTTAACACAGACAACAGAGTTCGAAGAGTACATAAAGAGGAATATAGATCAGAAAACGACGAGTTCATACAGGGGAATATAGTCTTCGGGAAATATTTACTTTAATACAGAGTGCGTCGTGAGCTTATTTGCAATATTTTGATAAACCGTCCCAAAAACAAAAACAAAAAAATTGTAAGCAACGAAAAATTTTGAAACATCATTAAAAAGATAGTTAAAATATCGTTTTTCATTACAATCATTGCACAAAGGGATTACAAATCCTTGGAAAATCCTTTACGCGTCATCCATCTCTTTGAAGTCGAAGCATTTTAATGCGACAGCTATGAGAAACGCATTAATATTAAATTTATTAGGCGTACTCGGTTTGATATTAAATGATACAAATCGCTACTGTGCGAGGGGATGATAGCAGCGGAAAGCTTTCGGGTATACAGTAAATAGGGGCTTTCAAAAGCTTCTTTGAAGTGGCGTTATTATCAACTGTATATATTAGTGTTTATATTAGCCGCACCAACATATCTATTCTCAGGCAGTTAAAAATAGAAAAGATTCATCGTCTATCCACAATCTGCCTACAAAGAATATTGCGGTATTTTGGTCATATTGCACGTAGGGATACCAGCAATTTGGAACGCCTTGTGGTGACCGGTAAAATAGAGGGAAAAAGGCCTAGGGGTAGAGGTCCCAAACGATGGTCGGACCAAATAGCGGAGGAACTGGGAATACCTATCAGCGACGCACTCCACCGGGCTGCAGGGCGGGATCGATGGAGACAGTTGGTTGACGAAATCGGACGGAGTCACGATCCTCAGCAGTGAGGAACCGATCGAAGAGAGAGATATATTAGTGTTTAAGATCGTTGAGATTAATCAAGATGCTGGAGCTACATTTATAAATACATGAGGTAGATGCTATAGACACTTACGTTTAAGAAGGTATTAGATCATATCATTAGCTCAGTTCTAGAAAGCAACGAGTCAGATACGAGATGGTTGGGCATGTTAGATGTTGGCATTCTATAAAAATCCCACTAAAATATATATTAAGGTTTTTTTTTTGCTTATATTCGCGCATAATACGTTGAAGACATTCTCCCATTGTTGTGAGTCCGCGCGGGTAGGCATCACCACCCTGCCTATTTCTGTCGTGAAGCAGTAATGCGTTTGAAGAGTGGGGCAGCTGTTGTAACTATACTGAGACCTTAGAACTTATATCTCAAGGTGGGTGGCGCATTTACGTTGTATATGTCTATGGGCTCCAATAACCACTTAACACCAGGTAGGCCGTGAGCTCGTTCACACATCTAAGCAATAAAAAAAATATTGAAAGCAATACTTAAAGAGTCCAAAACCAGTCTTTCACATCCATACGAAAATTTGCAAAACACAAGAACTGTTTGAGCAATAGATCGTGATTCACATTACATTATCATTTGAACACAATAGCCTAATGGATATACCGCAGGGCGCATGATTAAACCGTATTCCGGAATGCAATACGTGAATTTCACAAGTGTGTCGGTGAGCCGCAAGCCTTGTCGCGAATATACGGACAATACATTTTAATACACGCCAGCTAATAATGTTGGTAACACAATCTGATTGTAGCTGTTTGGTACATAGTTACAATAGCGGGATTTTGTATTCATTGGGAGATTTTACAGTGCGTTTCTAGAGATATTTTTTGGCTTCCAGAGGCTTGTGAATATTACTTAACGAAAGCATCGGCTTGGCTCCGCCCCTGGTATTCTTGAAGCCCATGGACAACGATAACCACTCAACGTCAGGTGGAACGTGTGCTCGTCCGCCTACAAGGCAAATAAATGTTGTTGTTTTGCTACATCGATCTGGGAACTTTTAATTATTAGTAGGCAGTAGGCACCGGCTTGGCTCTGCTCCTGGCATTGCTGAAGTCCATGGGCGACGGTAACCACTTATCATCAGGTGGGCAGTACGCTCGTCTGCCTACAAAGGCAATTAAAAAAAATTTTATATTTTGGCAACGTAGTTCCTTATGGGACTATGCGGAGGGGTACCCTAAGCGGGAAAAAACGTCCGTAACGTAAGATTTTTTTTAGTAATGCACACAGTATACGACTTAACTTTGTAATAACGTATAGAAAATAACATATTTTTTTATCCTTCATTGACCACGATCTCAGAGCGTTCGTTTGCGCAATACACTAACTCTTATGCAAACAACCGTGAATGAAGTGTACCACAATAAGTTTGCACGTTACCGAATGACCGTGGGTTGTTGCGAAACCTCCAGTTTTATTTTCTTTATACCTCAAATAGAACTTAAAATTAATATTTTTATAATAAGGAACTTCGTTCCTATCCGGTGTCCCACGACACCACACATCTTTTTCATCAGTACTTTTAATAAAACATTAGAATCTGGTGTGTCCCTAGATAGAATCTCTATGTTGATAAAAAATAATCAATACATGTAGATAAGAGTGATAGAACTGATGGTTTTTTTTTTATTGCGAGATGGGTGGACGAGCTCTCAGCCCACTTGGTGTTAAGTGGTTACTGGAGCCCATAGACATCTACAAAGTAAATGGGCCACCCACCTTGAGATGAGTTCTAAGGTCTCAGTATAGTTACAACGGCTGCCCTACCCTTCAAACCGAAACGCATTATTGCTTCTTGGCAGAAATAGGCAGGGTGGTGGTACCTACCCGTGCGGACTCACAAGAGGTCCTACCACTACCTACTGTATATATTATATACCGTTATAAAGTCAGAAATACCGATGAAGTGTATATTGAAACTTCGAACTCATAAATTGGCTTCGGGGACCAAGTTGGTCAAAGCTCGTCTGTCCATTATAACTACAAAACAGAAACAAAAACTTTGGAAGTATTCTTTCGTTTATTTTTTCATTCCCAGTTGAATTGATTTAAAAATAATAACTTTTAAATTAAATGTACGATGAACAAAAAATAATTTTAATATAAACTCCGTTTCCCGGAAGTGGATCGCTTAAGGGTCTTGAAAAGCTGGACACTTGTTCGCCTGTGGCTGACACGACGCTTTCCGTTTGAAACCTGGTTTCTTCGTCCATTAAAATACTTTGATCGCAACAAAAAGTATCAAGATAATATGGTGATGAATTGAAAAAAGAAACCTCCGTTGCGTTGAATAAAAATAATTATATTTACTATAATATTATACTAGCTTTTGCCCGCGACTTCGTTTGCGTGGAATAGTTCACAAATAATGCTTTATTTTAGAACAAATTTGGTTAGCATAAAAAACTTCATAGTGAGCCAACCTTAACATATAGAGATATGCTGTCACGGACTTTTTTTTAGATCTATTAAAGGGGAACAATTCTGTCATACATTATTTTAGTGAAACTTTAACCGTTTCTGCAGCGGAAGCTCTCAAAAGGGAAAAAAAACCCGATTTTGAAACATTCTTTGTTGGTGCTCCGCTTGTATTGGTCTTAGCGTGATGTTATATAGTCTATATATAGCCTTCCTCAATAAATGAGCTATCTAACACTGAAATAATTTTTCAAATCGGACCAGTAGTTCCTGAGATTGGCGCGTTCAAACAAACAAACTCTTCAGCTTTATAATATTAGTATATCAATAAATAAATTATTCATTTTTGATTCTCGGGCAAGGGTTAGCAATGAAGACATTCCAACAACTGTATTGGTAGTGTATTTTTTATACCAAGATGAACATAAGGCTCTACTTGTATTAAGAAGAAGACCATAGAACAAAGTTAATGCTGGTATAGCCCATGCAGCTGTATCGTGTACTGGTAGGACCTCTTGTGAGTCCGCCTGGGTAGGTACCACCACCCTGCCTATTTCTGCCGTGAAGCAGTAATGCGTTTCGGTATGAGGAGTGGGGCAGCCGTTGTAACTATACTAAGATCTTAGAACTTATATCTCAAAGTGGATGGCGCATTTACGTTGTAGATGTCTATGGACTCCGGTAACCTCTTAGCACCAGTGGGCCGTGAGGTCGTCCACCCATCTAAGCAATAAAAAAAAGATCGTTCTTCGAGCTAGAATGGTAGCTAGCATAATATATGATACTTACCATTACAACTTTCTCTCTCCTTCGTCTTTCCTTCATTACTGAGGATCGTGACGACACGTCTATAGTTTTTGCTTGAAGATAGGTCCGCTGCGAAGTTGACCGTGTGGCGTGTATATATTTTGTATAATTTTATTATATAATGTTGTTGTATTTAGTGTTTAATATATTTTATGTTAAATTAAATAATAATAATATTTCCGGACAAAAAGTAAAATTTTATATATACATAGTGGCGGCTACGCATCCTCGGCGCCCGCGGCCCGATGGAGCGGCGGCCTTTCAGTTGGCTCGCAACTACGGACACGCGCGACGTATATGACTTTAAATAACGCTGCTTTCGCTTCGCTGTAATTTTAAATCTAACTTCAGCTTTGTCCTGTGCTTTTTTGTTAAACTTATACTCCTTCTGTGTGTTCTAGATTCTTCTTGTGGTGTTGACTATTATTGTGACAAAAGTACAAATAAACTTTATAAATCTTTTGTGAACTATCATTCAGCTCTAACACCCTGCGAAGTAAAACTACAACCGCTTGTTGGATGCTGCCTCCAACTGTCCTCATTAGAGTATCCGACCATTTTGTTGGTGTTCTGCCTTTGGCTCGTTTTCCCTCCACTTTACCAAGAATGAGAAGCTTTTCCAGACTATGCCTTGGAAACAGCATGATATGTCCGAAAAAGCCGAGTGTTCAATTTTGTCAAATTGTGGAGAGCTGCCTTGTGATGTGGAGTTCTTGGAAAATTGATTACCACATTTTCAAAGGCATCGATTGCGACTTTAAACATATGAATGTCTCATTCTTCTTTCTTATCCTATTTTTTTTACAGTTCATTTTTCAAAATGTGAGCGTGAAAAGCTCTCCCACAAACCCTGGTACGAACCCTGCGTAGATGTTATTAAAGCACATCCAATTGTGTTTTGCTTTAAATTTCAGTTTGTTGCGAAGTTGGTTCAGTATGAATAGGAACTTCAGAGACTTGGATTACACGAGTAATTAAAAGTTTAAAAGTCCAAATTTCTAACAAAATTTCTTGAATGAGGAAGTTATAACAGATAGAGATAGAGAAATGGAATGATGATTACAGATCACTTATTGAGACTGTTTGTACCAACCACATTCTATCAAGCATTAGAAAATATGTTAAGTCTTTCTAGAACGGTAAACTCTGGTACTTCAGTTGTAGTAAACTGCCTATCTTCCTTCAGCAGGAGAGACAGTGATAAATCTGTATTTATCATACCGTACTCACTGCCCGTGTAGCATTTGTAATTAGCCGTTAAGATAGATGCTCTACTGTTGCATATATTTACGAGAATTTTCCTTTAACTAGAATAAGGATTGAATATCTAAGGTGAAAGGTCGCAATGGCGTGGCGTGGTCTCAGAAGATTTTCTTGTTGGCAAAAATCAAAATTTTATACTCTTAAAAAAATAAATATTTATAAAAAAATAATGAAGTAAAAAGAAAACACCCAAAACAAGGAGCAGGAAAGGTCTCTCTCTGTAAAATGTTGCAATGGATATTTATGGAGATAAAACACAAAATGGTAGCTGCCTGTAAAACTCATGTCAGATCTTATGAGGCATGGCGCAAGCTGCTTTTTAAAATGAAAACCTGATTTTTTACACAAATAGTTTAAAATATAACGCCAGTCAAACCAATAAAGATACATTGCGCCTTTTTTTTTATTGCTTAGATGGTTGGACGAGCTTACAGCCCACCTGGTGTTAAGTGGTTACTGGAGTCCATAGACATCTACAACGTAAATGCGCCACCCACCTTGAGATATAAGTTCTAAGGTCTCAAGTATAGTTACAGCGGCTGCCCCACCTTTCAAACCGAAATGCATTACTGCTTCACGGCAGAAATAGGCGGGGTGGTGGTACCTACCCGTGCGGACTCACAAGAGGTCCTACCATCAGCGCCTATTAAATGTGTTCAGTTTTCAGATTATGTTACTACAATTGCAAGCGTTAAACTCAAATTCGGTCCCAATTACGATCAAAATATAATTTCATGACAGACCCTACACAAGAGTGTTGTGACATCATGTCAAGTTGAGTATATCTGTACGGTACGTATGAGACAAAAGCCAAAGCCACATTGAAGCTGTCTGGGGCAGACGGCCGGAAACTGTGGAGTAGCTAAGCTGCTTACAATTTTAGAAATATATTTTAAAATAATTTTCTAATAGTGTATTCTTAATGTTAATAAAATCACATATGACCATGCTATTGTTCTGGACATTAATGACATAGTATTGTCTCACGGTCGTATAAACCAATTTTAAGGGGACGTTTTTAGTATAAAATTCATTAATGGTAGTCTACAGGTCGAGTTACTAGGAAAAAGAGTGTTATTCGAACTAGTATAAAGGTTATTTTTACAAAAACTACACCCGAAAAACCAGTTCAATCCTGATTTTAAGATCCATTTCCCTAATCAAATTGGAAATATATTCTTCGTTTTCGTTTTTATGTTGTGGCAATTTCAATACAAAATATAGTATATCTCAAGTTTTCTGAATGAAGATACAGGGTAATCTTGAATTTATACTCAAAATACCGTCAAATTTACTACTCATTGATATGACAATAAAATCTTAATAGATTCCATATCTTTATTTTGTTTTTTTTAACTTTTCTAATAGTTTATGTTGTCTACATATGCAATTAATAAACATATTTTTTTGCATAAATAAACATAAAAATGTTTTTTTTTTATCTATATTCCACTACATGCTTTCTCTTGATGTGACACGCCGGTGACTCCATTAACAATTCGCACTCCACGAGACATCGTCATGACACGTCATATTAATACCAGACCCCGTAGAGCGAGCGAGACAAAAGCCATGGACACATTAAAAATGTCTGGCGCAAACACACACTCAGGAACTGCGAGGCTGCAAGCTCCCTTAATTAATTACATCATGTGGAGTTTTCAAGAAAAAAATGTAATGAATTGTTTAGAAACACATGTTTATTACGTAGATACATTTTGATCCAAATGAACAAGTGTAGTAAGGTTGTCACATGAAGCTTGATAATCCAAAGACTAATCTTAAGACAGATTTAAGGAAAGAGAAGAAGGTGGTAATACAACAGTGATAAAATGAAATTTCTCACTCAACGGTCAAGCTAGGTCTAGAGTACAAGCACATACAATATATCGACCGGGATTGTATCCGTAGTACAGGACTGGACCAATAAGGGGACATGACCGCTTAAATCTCATATTACACTGCTGTATTTCTGGTTGTGGGATGGTTTACACAGCTGAGCTATAACAAACTTTCCTGTTTCTATCGCGAAGCAGTTGTCATATCTGCAAACTTTGGTAAACACTTTTTTTGTATTACTTAGATGGGTGGAGAGCTCACAGCCCACCTGGTGTTAAGTGGTTACTGGAACCCATAGACATCTACAACGTAAATGCGTCACCCACCTTGAGATATAAGTTCTAAGATCTCAGGATAGTTACAACGGCTGCCCTACCCTTCAAACCGAAACGCATTACTGCTTCACGGCAGAAATATGCAGGGCGGTGGTATCTACCCTCAATACTTAAAATCAGTTAGTCGCAAAATCAGGTGGGCCATGAGCTCTCGCTCTTGATAATTGCAAATGCGGCGTATAGTTTGATACTAAAATAAATCATATTAACTAAATTTTCACTAGAGCTGGCCGAAAATTTTCACTAGCCAAAACAAAAATGCCCACATCTCCCGATGACACAAAAAGTAAACCCAAATTAAAGCTGCCCACAGCAGACACACTGAAACGGAAGTCAGTTCTTTTGATTAATTACTCGTGAAGGAAAAATATTGAGGTTCTTGTGAGCTCAGGGTTGTTTGAAGGGAATTTATTGGGTACTTTTGTTTGTAAAGCCCTTTGAAGTAAATCGCGTGTAGAGGGGCTTAGTTGAAGTAGTATTTTGTGCACACGTAACCGACTTCTGGAAGTTACAGGAAATACGCTCAGATATCTATTATATGCTCCCAATTTCTAAATTGGCCAATCTAAATTGTAAGACGTAGTTTGAGAAAAAGGTCGTAAGGAATCAAGCGAAAATACTATATGTAGTATTTAAAGCCAACTTTCCACAGAGCAGATCGGACGCTGTTTCTGGAAACTGAAAAGTGAAGATAGAAATCAACACATATTAAGTAGATTTGATTATATTTTTATTAAAAGTAAATGATAGATTATTGAGCGAGCTCAGAGACGTGATTCCCAGCACCCACTTTAAGACGTGAGATCGAATCCTTCATCCTCATTACTGAACGGTCTTTTAAAACCGAACAATTTAGTGGCAAAAACAGGAATGATTAGGTACTTATGCCTGCAAGCTGACAATGAGCCCACAAGCAATTGTGCAAGTTAATTTTGCATGCATTTGAAAATTTTAGAAGTAATGTGAGCGTATTACGAATATTTCATTGGAATCGTCGTCGTGGCCTAAAGGATAAGACGTTCGAACCCTCCAGGCGAGTACCAATTTTTCTGATGAAATACATACTTAACAAATGTTCACGATTGATTTTCACGGTGAAGGAATAGCATCGTGTAATAAAAATCAAACCAGCAAATGTAAATAATTTGCGTAATCACTGGTGCTAGGACCTCTTATGAGTCCGCACGGGTAGGTACCACCACCCCGCCTATTTCTGCCGTGAAGCAGTAATGCGTTTCGGCTTGAAGGGTGGGGCAGCCGTTATAACTTTACTGAGACCTTAGAACTAATATCTCAAGGTGGGTGGCGCATTTACGTTGTAGATGTCTATGGGCTCCAGTAACTACTTAACACCAGGGCTGTGAGCTCGTCAACCGATCTAAGCAATAAAAAAAAAAATTTGGTATCAGCCTGTTAGATTTGAACACAGGCACTGTCGCATCTCTTGGTACGCCGTGCAACTTATTTCAGCCAACGAGGATTGCAAGCTATGTAAATATTGTGGTACAAGCTAAGCCATTATAGGAACTTGCACTGGCAGATCTTAAGACTGTTTATACGGGCTAAAAACAGCTTAACAACAATGGTCTCATCAGATAAAAACATTTTTTTGGAAGTAATTTCACTCGGTGTGCATTAAGTCTTTGGGTCCTATAAAAATCTATGCGGTCTTGAATATATTAATTCAGCACTGTACCATAATTACCTGTGTAGTCTTAATATATTCTTTCAGCAGTAACTTTTATTATAAAGCTTAATAAGAAGGGTCTAGTGAGGTGAGTTATTAAAACAAATCAACTTGGCACGTTACATTCAAAAATTACTTTTATTCCTAGGTTCAAAATGAGTTATAGTTACATTTCTTATGATTAATTAATTAATGTTTTAAAATATTACACATGTTTTTATTTACATAGTTTTTAACATTATTGTACTCGATTGGTATACATTATAGTTTATTTTTTTTTGTCAAGTAAAACATAATTTATAGTATTTCTCAATAAAATTTAATTAGATATTCTAGTTGAATCTTGAATTTTATTTCGTTACGAAATTTTCGAAATTTCGCCTTCAACTATACTGTGCTAAAATTATCGATCTTGCAAACAGACGATACAAAACAAAGATGCTGACTCCGACCGGAAATCAATAATTGTTATTCAGATATATCGTCTTCTCGCATTAAAACTGTATAATCTCAAAACTTACTAAGTTTACAGGAGAGTGTTTTAAGGGTGATATTTTTAATATTAATCATCTTTGCAACATTCATTTTTTATTTTTTACCAGTTACATTATCTGTATTTTAAAGTAAGATAAACTTATGTATTAATTTTGTTAACGGTAGTCAAAATATAGGTAAAAAAAAAAACTAAACTACGCTCTATTGACAGTATTTATGAGAGAAATACTGGTGATACCAAATGATTCCGAATATTAACTCAATTTCGAATATTTTAGGAAATTGTACACTTTTAATGCGAAAAGACGATATGTGAAGATGGAGGAAAAAAAATTTGATGGCTATACAACATTTCATAACATCATATTCATGAACTTTGTTAAACTGTGTAGCAATTAATTCAGATGAAATTTGAGATCAATTCAATCTATTATGTTGATCTATTAGATGCCTTGTTGTAGTCAATTGTATCTATATACAACTGTAGACAAATATAAAATAATTAAGCACCATTTTTTCGTCTGTTTGTCAACCGATTGATGAGCTTGAATATTATGAAAATTTAGGAAGTTATCGATTTTTTTTTCTTTTCTCAAAAACTGTCCATAAAAAAACAGGTAGGAATATTAATACAGAAAATGAAGCTAAATCTTGAAGTGTTATTAATAAGCGAATTGCGATCGTGGGGCGAACGCTAACATTAATATTTATGTTGACCTTACACATTTCAAACAACCCAGTAACCCTTTGGATCCAAAATTTTAGATGTACGTGTCCATTTTCATTAAAATTGCTAAAGGTTTCCAAATATTCAGAAATTATTACAGAGTCATTTCAAAAATGTTCAGCTTCAAAAACATACACTTAAACTACATAAAATATATTAAATATACCGATATGCAACAATAAAAAATTGTATTATCCAATATCCAAATGACTATGAAGGATTATACTTAAATAAAAAATGTTTATGAGTAGCTTCGTTAGGCTGTATACATTTCCCAGAGAACCTGATGAATTGTTACCGTGTTGCATCGCTGCTGGAGTTTCGCCTGAGAACAACAATATCCTTTAGAATATAAACTTGAATGACCTCGAAATCAAATTTTCATTAAGCAATCCATCTGATGACTGATTTGATATAACCGCCTACAAAAGTGAATCAGAAATACACGTATCTTCGCAGTTTGAGAAAAAAAAAAACACTTGTGGCACTCGGGGACTGCCGCGGTAAAGCTATTGCATAGAATTTTTTATCAACTTATGCAATTATAATTAGACAATAATAATTTAATTTTAAAACAATAATAAAATAAGACAACGCTATATTTATAAACATTATTAAAATCAAAACATTAACTGTCCCCTCCGTACTCATAAGCTAGACCGCGCGAGAGGGAGATGGGCAGACTTTTCATGAAGCGCATGCAGTGCGACGTCACGCCGCGCGCTTATTCACAAATACTACACAAGCGCAACGTGGGAATGTGTTGAATGCGAGCTACATGGTAGACGGAGTGAGGGGTGTTAGATTTTATTTTCGTTACGGAATTTCTTGATTCGCCGCGCTCAAAGCCCGCGATAAAAGCTATGCAATAACTTAAAATCTCAATACATATTCCTTGTAAGATTTTCTTTATTATTTTCATTTTAGGCATAAGTATATATCACCCCCTGCCTGCTCACAAATGGTCATAATTGCTCATGGACAAGAGCGATCCCAATGGCTAAAGACTCTCCTTCCAGGCATGATTATTATTACCCAATACTATTCCTTCATCGTAGACGTGATATCTTATACACAAAATTGACTTACTTTGTACGACGTGAACTGTCACCGAGGTGGCCTTAGCATTAGCCGGAACACACGTGTAGTTCCCAGCGTGTCGCGGCTCGGCTTTTCCGATTACGAGTTCACTGGTTTGCCGGCCATTATGGACACTTACTCCGTCTATAAGAAGGTTTTTTAATAAGTAATCTACATTTCAAAGATAACCTGAAGTAGTTTTCGGAGTTCTTATTGGCACTAGATATTATCCATCATCCATTTTGGGTACATAAATGACATCCACTTTGGGCGACCACATCCAAGCTAAAAAGTCCGGCTTTAGGGCATAAAGAAGGAGGAAGAACACACGATCAGTATTTAAACTAATTTATATAGTTGCATTAGTCGGGCTTCGTTTTTTTTAAAATCTGCATTAGTTTTTACCTCTGGCCTAGTCGTATCATTCAAAACGAATAGCAAGATCAAGGTCCTATTTTCATTTTAAGATAAGTTGCCGGAAAGTTGTGACTAGTGCTAATCTATAGATCGGTGTTTTGAGTACTGACAGAAAATGACGAGAACAATTTTTGGAAGAACATTCCTATGGTGTGTGGGTGGTGTGTGATTATTAGTATATATTATATACTATCATACAATATTATTTGTGTAATTAATAAAGGATGATATAATCTAAAGATAATTGATGTCAGACAGGCGGGTGGCCCTAAAACACATGCCAAATCCCTACGCAGTCACGACTACAAAGAAGAAGAAGAAGAATGTTTGTATCGTATCTATACAAGACACACCGTCACTAAATTAGGTTTCCGTGTGTTATTAGTACCAGAGACTGACATACATACTTATAATTGCGTTTAAGTATGTATAGATAATAAACACCCAGACAAACAGCAAACAAACCTGTTCAGATCATAAATGTTTGCCCGGTGTGGGAATCGAATCCACGACCCTGGTGCAACAGTCAGGGGCGCTAAATGCACCATTGAGTCGGTCAAAAAATTAAAATGGTCCAAGTTTGCAGTTTGTTTTCCATTTTAGTTTAACGATCGACCACAAGTCTCAAACTAACTATAGTGAAAGAAGAAAGTATGGTACGCAACGCAATAGTTGACTGTGGACGGATATTCATAACCATTTTGATTGATCAATATCTGGATAAAGATATTCGGCCCTCAGATATTCTGAGTTTTATTATATCATGTATTGAGTGACTTGAAAAAGTACAACAACAATGTACACATCTGCACACCGCTGATAATTATTTTAATCCTTATTTCAAAAGGGATATATAATAGTAAAGTACTGGAGCAATACCATAGAGATGAGTTCAATTTTGGGTTGAAAAGTTGGATTTCTGATTCGAAAAATAAAGCAGCCGTGGATATTGTATTTTTTTATTATTTTTTTATTGCTTAGATGGATGGACGAGCTCACAGCCCACCTGGTGTTAAGTGGTTACTGGAGCCCATAGACATCTACAACGTAAATGCGCCACCCACCTCGAGATTAAGTTCTAAGGTCTCAGTATAGCTACAACGGCTACCCCACCCTTCGAACCGAAACGCATTACTGCTTCACGGCGGAAATAGGCGGGGTGGTGGTACCTACCCGTGCGGACTCCCAAGAGGTCCTACCACCAGTGATTACGCAAATTATAATTTTGCGGGTTTGGTTTTTATTACACGATGTTATTCCTTCACCGTGGAAGTCAATCGTGAACATTTGTTGAGTACGTATTTCATTAGAAAAATTGGTACCCGCCTGCGGGATTCGAACACCGGTGCATCGCTAGATACGAATGCACCGGACGTCTTATTCTTTAGGCCACGACGACTTCTAAATGTATAGAGAGTATATCTCGAGTCCATCTTCGCAGATAGTTTAGCCCTTATCTTGATGTCTATAGGCGATAATATATAGTTACATTTAAGTGAGCTATAATCTCGAATTACCTTCGATGAAATTGAAAACGTTTATTTTTATATTAATTTTATTTAATATATTTTGTACACACTGCTGTTAGAAGAAACACGACAATAAAGATACAGAGTACAAGAGCACTACTTATTTCATGTTAAAATCTCTTCCAGTAGGCTCGCAGTACGAAAGAAGAATTAGGAACACAAGCCTAGTGCATACAGTAAACATTACATATTATAATAATATATACATATTACAAGATACAAAACAATATATATACATACAAATACACACACACACACATATATATTATTTATTTGCATTAACCTATTATAAAATCACACGTCGCCAATAGGACGGATTTTTTATGAGTAATAGAATCAAAACAAAACCGTTATCTTTAAACTCAGCATTCAGTTATCTTATAAACACTGGAAAACCTTTGTTCCGAAAATAGCCAAAGGGAATGAACGAAGGAAACGTAAAATACAGGGCCTCAATAAAAAATAACATTCGCGGATCTGCTCTGCGAAAAAATGTTTCAAATAAAAGTTCGTAGCATTTTTTTTCTGTTTAACAAGAGTTCCCGTTTATAACGGCTGAGCCCGGGACGAATTCTTGAAAGGTTCCGCCTAACCTTAGGGGGAGGAATGTCTGATACCAACTTCCCTTTATTTTTGCCATTGTATGTTGTTGGTTTATATTTAACGCATTAAAAACCATTTTTGCTTGCTTTCTCTCTCATCTTTCTGCAGGTTTTATGGTTGCCCGTGGCAAATTTTTTGACTATGTCAACAGTGCTTGAGTCATGCTTCTCGTAGAAGCCTTGACACTTTTGAGAATCTAACGCTACGTGGTAAAATCAATACATCATTTTTTGGATCAAGAAAAGAGGAATTCTCAGGAGTTTCGCCTTTACGTTGGATGTTTGGTTGGTATGTCAGAGTTGCACCAACTAAAATACCCTATCGCTAAATAAACCACATTCTGGTTTCAGATAAAAGAACTACGACACCAGAGCTTTTAAGCTACTCCATTGGATCAGAACCGGCGTCGGCCGAAAAGTTCGGTCATCTCAGACCCGATAAAATTACTATCTCTTATGATCGGACTATAAGATCATCAAATCAATTACCCCACGTCTAACGTACCTAATTAAACGTCGATTTTTAAAATCCTCAAATAAACAAACAGCAGTGCCCTAAAAATTGCACTTTAAAAAGCCGATACGTTAATGTAAACTAGTGACTGGCATTGTCGCATCACAGATATCACTTCGCTTTCAAAGATTTTAGTCTTTAGCTCTTTCGCCCAACTAAGCAATATGTAACGATGCGTATCGACAAATACGACATATAAATTATAATAAACAAAATACCCACCGATTTACAAATTGACTGGTAGTTTGGACCAGAAAGTGACAGAACCAACTCTTGATCCCGGAAAAGACATAGTTCTTCATTCTTTTTGAATTACAATTTTAAAGCGCAAGAAACCGCGCGCCACGTCTAGTCGACAAATAAATCAAGCGAAATGCCTACTAGGATCCACATCTATTGTTTCCTATTACAACTGTATCTTGGGAATCACAACAATAAATAAAGGCAATAGAAATGTAATTCAATTATAAGAAGATTGTTGTGTTTACATTCAAATTGAAATAGACTTGTTTAGTTGGAATTGAGAACAAGACGGCTGCGTAAATATACTTGTACAATGGTCCAACAAGCGCTTACGTTTATTTCAATCTGAGGTTATATTATATATTGTATTAGGTTCCGATGGAATGCTATTATTGAGTGGAGAATCCTCTAGGCGTAGCAGAAGTATGCAGACTGTTCTTATAAATAAGCATCTTAGATGTTAGAATTTTGGAAGTATTTGTAGAAGTTTGGTAAAAGGAGATTAAGCTGTTAGCATTGCAGATAGCAACTCAGTACTATCGAGGGATCTTTAGACTTGGATGCTGCGGAGTATACGACAGCTAAACTGTATAAAATCCAGGTTGCGAGTTTGTTTAGAAAATACCAAATTCCACACCTCAAGTATGTGGGTGTCGATGCGGTTTTCTCGATCAATCAAATCGAACAAAATGTTACATTATACAATTATTATTATGTTTTATTGCTTAGATGGGTAGACGAGGTCATGGCTCACCTGGTGTTAAGTGTCTACCGGAGCCCATAGACATCTACAACATAAACGCCGGCACTCATCTCGAGACATGAGATCTAAATTCACTGTTTTTACAGAACAACGGCTACCCCACCCTTCAAACCGAAACGCATTACTGCTTCACGACAGAAATAGGCATAGTGGTGATACGTGTGGACTCACCAGACGTCCTATCACCAGTAAATACAGTACTAGTAAGTATAAACTACTATTTTTAGAATTTCATAACCACAACCGACTACTTCAAATCACGATCCATCTAAGTTATGATTCAGTGACTATTGATGAATGAAATTGAGGGCTTTTTCTATTGCGAATTAAGCAAAAATTATTGAGAACAACAATGGAACGTATATTGAGCATGGTAATGTCAAAGTCTATTTATATCCGCTGAAATAATACTGGAAGAATGCGTAATCCTTGTCGAATCCTTGTCGCTCTTTACGTCACTCAAGGAAATAAATGTGGTGCTATTCTATGATATTACTAGTACTATTTTCGTACTTTTAAAGTAATGCTATGAACGGTATAAGATTGTCTTTAAAGAAGACTTTCAAAAAGTGCTCAATAGTAAGAAACGACTTGACTGTGGACTTGTCAATGATAATGCTTTTGAGCAATAGTGACCATCGCTATCAAGCTAGTCGAAACTTTTCTTTCGCTGGCAATATGAAAAATTACAGATAATGAAAATAAAAAAGAACCAGTGAAACTTACTCAAGTCATAATTGATCATCCGATTCTCGAAATACCAGAAGACGTAAGACGGAGGCTCTGTGGATCTCTTGACGACGCAAACCAATCTCAGCATTGAACCTTCGTGAATTATCTTTTCTGATTCTCCAATTATTTCAGCATAGGCAGCTACGGACCATTTCAAAACAAACAAAATGTTAATAAAACGGAATATTTCAATATGTTGAAAGAAAAAGAAAGAGAGTACTTTTTTGCAAATCAAAACTCAATTTATATTGAAAACTCAAAAAGTAAGTACAACGAAATGTATAATTTATGTATACAATATACCTCTATATTTGGCGATGTTTTCGCTACAAATAAATACATAGAGGAAATTCTGACAAATATGTGGCAGATATAATGTTTCATGTTCAATATTTTAACATGTAACTACCTTTTTGGTTCTGTGGGATAAGGTTTTAATAATAATAATAGTTTCCTCGATATACATAAGAATTCTGTTGAATGACATTGACCAAGTTGAATTCAATTGAGAAATTTCATATTTGACTAGCTAAGATGAGCAGACGAATTCGTAGGTCATCTGATGTTAGAACCCATTGCTCTGTGAGCTTAGATTGTAGTACCAATGGCATTTAGCAGCTAGACCCACTGTTTAAGACAAAAAGGCTTCATCGCAGAAATGGGGAGAATGATGGTTCCTATAACCAGTAAAAGCCTACCTCAGTAAAAGTAAATTTACGGATTCAGGGACTTTATCGAAAAAATCTGTTAAAGTTCCCGGTAGAGTAGATACTAAGACATAGTCTGTTAATTTATCTTAATGTTTCAACTCACCAACTAGAACTAGTTTGAAAAATATGCTTGTAGGCGGATGTGTGGGCACTTGACATTCATAGTATCCTCCGTCTACGGATGTTGCGAATCTGATATGTAACGCCCAATCCTGAAACAAAGGTGCAATTAATGTCTTCATCTCATCAACATCAATGGAACTGCTTGATTTAGTTTATAGTTTAACACCAGCTTGCCTAAACATTATCTTGTTTGGCTTTGTCCCTACTATTGATGGTCTATGAACGAGGGCAACTACTGACCATCGGCAGGAGTAAAGTCGTCTTTATACAATAGCTAAAATGGGGACTTATATTGACCAATCAGTATTAGGATTAATTAAGTAATAAAAACTTAACGTTCCCCACATAATGACCTAGGCAGGACCTCTTTCCTCCTGACAAAAAAAAAAAAAGGTAGGACCTCTTTCTCCTCTGTAGGTGGCGGCCTCCCCCCGGTGAAGGTCAAGGGGCGACCTGAGGGGGTGAGGCCGCGCGGCGCGCTACCAGCACTCTAGCGCGCTGCCGTGGAGTGAATAGAGCGACCGGTCGACGGTGTATCGCGTCCCGACCCGGCAGGCTGGTTCTGGTCCAGCGGGGTATTCCGGGACACCAGCGGCACCGTCTGGGCGGCCCGACGGGCTGCCGTACCGAGACGGCCGACGTTTCAGAGCCTTCGATTCGCCTCGAAGGCTCCGTCGGCTGGGCGTCCTTGGGGTGAGCCGCGCCGTCTGGTTGTAGTGTTGACCGCGGTAGCCCCCCTGCCTCATCCGGGTTCTGACCTCGGAGGGGATCGGACGTCGGGTGTAAGAGTGCAGGGGAGTCGTTTAGTGGGTGGGTCCTAAAATCCTTGGGCCCGCGGTCTGCTCACAACACCATGCAGATCGTTGAGTCTCACATACCCCGCGCGCCCTTTTTGCGCGGGGACCTCGTAGGAGGTTCGGCCCTCTACCCGAGAAAAAAAAAAAAAAAAGAAAAAAGGACCTCTTTCTCCTGTGTTAAGGGTGTCAGACAGAAAGAATAACAGACACATACAGACTAATAAATTGATTAGTTAAATACAATTAGATGCAGAATACTTTATTATATTTACTAAATATAGGCCTTGAAATATTATCAGAAACAAATCATAAACTGGAAACTATTATTGTAACGTTAAAATTTTACGTCAGAACAAATACAGTTTTCATTTTCAATTTAAGAGCTGTAAGTCCCGTCTTAATTAGTAAATGAAAGAAAACAAAGCAAATTCGATACGAATTTGGAAATTAAGCTATTAGAGCAGAGCGAACGAATTTCTTAATATTTTTTTTAATTTTCTATTCTTTATGGTCTTGTCCCATACTTTTCCAATTAATTACACATCGTTTAAATACAAATTAGTGATAAGCTGTAACCAAAGTCTTATCAGGCCCATACAGCATATTGAAATTTACTTTAGCCCATAAAAATCAGCCGACTGGAAAAGTGAAAGGAAATAAAACCTAGTACCCTAACTGGTACCCAAAATGGAATGTAGTTGACCAAAAAAAAAGCTTTAGGCCACTACAATCATGAAAAAAATTACATATTTATTTATTAGATAATTAAATGAGTAAATACATAGAGCGCTATTAGGATGAGATATTACCATTACCATCACCTACAACAGTGTACATAATATTGTTCGAAATTGGATAGCATAGAGAATTTAATGTCTCAAAAACTTTTTATTAATAAAGAATGAACATGTGACTTTTTTATTGCTTAGACGAGCTCACAACCCACCCGGTGTTAAGTGGTTACTGGAGCCCATAGACATCTTCAACGTAAATGCCGCCACCCACCTTGAGATATAAGTTCTAAGGTCTCAGTATAGTTACAACCGCAGCCAAACCTTCAAACCGAAACGCAGTACTGATTCACGGCAGAAATAGGCAGGGCGGTGGTACCTACCCGTGCGGACTGACAAGAGGTCCTACCACCAGTAAAAAACTATTTTATTTTATTAAACTATTTCATTTAAACCAATAAATATGCAGCAGTTTTAAACTATGAATGCTTTATTCAAATAATCTATAGATGCGGAACCGTATTGTCTATCAGCACCATATTAGTCCGAAACGCATTTCAAATGAACCGCAATTATATTGAATAGAAACTGGATTAGGTTCTACACCAATTTGGTTATTGGTTTGAACGTTCGTTTGGATAATAGCCAATTCGATAGTGGATTGATTTAAACAAATTCTACAAATCTATTATCGGATGTGCTTGCTTTGTCGGCTTAAGCTCGTATTTAATTTGTTCTATAAATTTGTCCACAAATTCTATAATATTCGTATGAGTGGTTTAATTTATAAATCCATATATAAATCCAAATAGGCGTCTAATGCAAAAGTTATTGGATCCGATGGATCCGTAAGGATGTGTATCGGCAATTGTGGACTCCAGTTATTTCTGGTAATTACTTGTAGGCTTTGTTTTAAAAAATACGTCAGGGTAATAAAAGATGACGTAAGATCAGACCGTTCTAGGATTTAGTAGACTCTGAGGAGAAAATAGCATCTAATCGTAAAAAGAAATAAGTTCTACTCCGCTAACAAGTGATAGTAAATTCAATAACATTTGAAAAATATCCAAATAGTTTTTATGGAATATACGAGAATATATGGAATATAGATCATTCACAAAGTCCCTCCGGAGCCTAAAGAACAATTTCGTCACAAAAATAGCTTCCTCGAAAACCCGAATGTTAGGTCTCTGTTTCAAAAGGGGGATAAATGATATTTTAAACGCCAAAAAGTAGATTTCCGAATTGAGATTATCCTCCAAATGACTTTGGAACTGATTCTCGCCAGATAGTTTGACACTAAGGAGCCCTAAACTCTCAGTTAATTATACAAATGTGAATGTTTTATTCAATTGCTACCTCCATTTAAAAAAAAAAACACCTTATTTCTAGTCAGCTTGATCGAAAGGCTACCATAATTTCATGGGTATTCAATAATTAGTAGCCGTATCGCTTACCTGTACTTGAAAATTTACATAGAAAATGTTGATCGATTTTGTCAGATTAACTAAGAAAGATTTCGAGGAGATATTTACCTTGACATGTCTTCCATGTGCTGAAAAAAATCTGTTATCAGCACTGTAAGTGACCAATCCCACTGAGAGTAGTGAGTAGTCTTTTCTTCTGATCCAAGTAACCTGAAAGTTTATGATTATAAATATGGATAATTTTAAAGTTATACCCTAATACAAATTTGGACCAAATACGAGCATTTAAAAAACAAAACCGTAGCTACCGTTGAGATTTTAACTCGATACTTGCATGGCTTAATACGAGTACACAGGATGCGTTATCCTTTAGCGGATGGTAAGATATCAGTCATTATATTTAAATAAATTAGAAATAACCTTATTTACCACACTATTTCTTAACACTTAAAGCTAAAATAGTATATTAAATAAAAAGATAAAGATCTTAATTAAAATGGGCATAAAGAATAGCCATGATTAATTTAAGTTTCTTTCATTCAACGTCTGATTTCTGTAAAAGAGATTTTAGGGTTTGATTGGAAAACAAAGGGAAGGTTTCCTTACAAAAGGTCTCGAAACTAATCAATTGTGGTTGGGTTTTCAACGAAGACATTGTTCTACACTTTTCATAAATATGAGCTTATCTCTTTTAAATTATTTTTTATCTTTCGTACTGTATCTGTCAATTTTGTAAGTTAGAATTCTAATAATCTGGCCTGCTCTCTGTTTTATCTGGCAGATTTTTTGCACTTCATAATTTTGTTAAATTTACATTACCGCTAAGCATTCTCTTACATTTTTCATGAAACTCTCGAAGAGGTAGCGAATTCTTAATTTTTCTTTGACTATGATTTCAGATCAATTCCTAAAGAAATCTCGTCATAAATAACATGAATAAATTGAAAACATAAATTGCTATTTTCAATAATAATGACTTCCAAAAGAAACAAGACACATTGACTGCGAAAACCAGAAATGAGTAATAATTGAATATGCAATTTTGGTTTGGTTTCTTTAGGCTTAATGTATGGTAATCCATCAGTAATACCACTGTCATACTTAAACAGTCACGAATCACTCACGCGAGAAGATTTGTTGGGTTTAGTAATTACTATGTCAGTGCAACAAATATCGATGTAATATCAAGATTCATGGAAAAATAATGGCATTGAAACCACGGAAGATGATAGCAACGGATTGGATTGAACTGATGATGAAATTGAAAAATATTTGAAACGTATTAAATAATGCTAAGAGAAAACCACGGGGCTTATAAGCTGTAAAGATAGTTTTAATTGTGTCTACGACTTGCTAAACCTGAAAGAAATGCGAGACAGACAGAGGAAGAAGATTGTATATTAACCGAGGTTAGCGGTTACATAGATAAAAAGCAGAGTTGTATTTTTGCGTGTGATATAGAGTAAGTAGTACCTATATGGAGCTATGGAAGGGGAAGCTAACGACAACGGTGAGACGTTTTTTTTGGTATCGATGAAAAGTAGACTATAATGCGAAGTAAACAAAAGTGGAGATGTTAAAATTTACAAACATCAAAAGCAGTTTATATTCCGGAGTTTAGAAGTTTTGTTTTTTTTATAATTTTCATGTAAAACAATACCGAACAACAAACATTCCGCCCCCGAGTTTTCAAGTCATTTACGAGTTACCAAAGCTACGACCTAACTTTTGTGTGTGCTTTCAAAGCTTTGTTTTATGATCAAAGATTTGCTTTGGTTTCGATTTGTTTATTGTATTATAGATAATTTTATTGGTGGTACATTATATTTGCGGCAAGCACGGACGGTAGCAACGTAAAGACTGCTTTTGCAGCGAATAGTATCTTTCAATGCAACAGAGAATTGTTCTTGCGTTTTGAACAATTTTTATTGCTTTTGTGGGCATAAAAGTGCCTCTTACCACTGAACACTCTCCACAAACAACGTTTGAAGAAAAATATGTGACCATGGAAGTAATTTAATTTGAAAAGCCAGATGGTACGGTTTTTTTCTGGCTTAAATGGGTGGACGAGCTCACGACCCAACTGTTGTTAAGTGATTACCGGGGCCCATCTTCAACGTAAATGCCGCCACTCACCTTGAGATATGAGTTCTAAGGTCTCAGTATATTTACAACGGCTGCCCTTACTTACCCTTCAAGCCGAAACGCATTACTGCTTCACGGCTGAAATAGACAGGGTGGTGGTACCTACCCGTGTGGACTCATAAGACGTCCTACCACCAGTAATTATGGAAGTTATAATTTTGCGGATTTTATTTTTATTACACGATGTTATTCCTTCACAGTGTAAGTCAATCGTGAACATTTGTAAAATATGTATTTCATTGGAAAGATTGGTTCTAGCCAGCGAGATTCGAGCACCGATGCATCGCTACATACGAACGCACCGGATGTCTTATCCTTTAAGCCACGACAACTTCAACAAGATAACAAACAAGATCTCTGGAAACGCACTGTAGATGAGCGCATTGGTTCCTGTTAATTGGGTCGTAATCTGCTCCGATATGGAGTAATGCTAAGAACGATATGACATGATCGTGTCAAGTAATTCCTCAAAACATTCCCCATTAATCCCCCAGCACTATTTGATGACAGATGAGTTTACTTGTACCTTCTGCCTTGTACTGACTGCCATCTTGCCTGTTTTTGTCGCAAAACAATGCGTTTCAGTTTGAAGAGTGAAATAGTGGTTATGCAAATAATAATTACGACGTGAAACGTTGTGATGCATAGGCTCAATTACCATTTAATACAAAGTGGTCCATAAGCTTATTCCCCTTTGAGCAAAATCGCTTAGTAAAAACTTCGACGAGTCCAGGATTTCGATGGTCATGAAAATTTTTTTTAAACAAACTTTGTGTTAAATTAATCAATTGGAATTATCATTTGAGCAACTTATTTTACTGCCTCAGCTTTCTTAGACTAAGAACAAAAAAGTTCTAGCCCTGAATGTACTTTGAAACAGTTGTAAATTTAATTATTCAAACTCCGAGATTGCAGAACATCTTGTTTGAGTTACAAAATTTCATTTTGCCAATTAAGTACTCTAATATAATTAATTAATGGTTCCAAATAGTTCCTTCTAGAATATTCGGAGCGTACATCTTTCGTTACAATAAATATTTTTACACAAAAGTTTTCTAAGAATAATTGGTAAATTAATTAATTAATTAGCTTTTATTGTTAAAATACATAAAAACGAATAAAGTTGTAATTTTGTCTTTTTGGTATGTACCTGAAAATCTACATTTTATTATAAATGCTTGTAATAATACGCTTATAATAAAAAATGAAAAACATCGAAGCTAAAAAACGGAAGAACTAAAAGAACACAAAAAAAATAGAAAAGTGCATCCCTATGGCGCGTTGACAGACATTACCTAGGTAGGGCTCACATCAGGCAGGTAGCTGGTCGTGAAACTTATACCAAATACCCATGCAATATGAAAAGAGGACATACTCCGCCGGACCCCCAAAGGGGATATATCCCCCGGGATAAGGGCAAAGAGACGTACTTTGCTATTAAGTGGTGACCGGAGATCAAAGATATAGTAACGCGAACGTTGTGATCTTTCAAGAACCAATTTTTCCAATGAAATACGAACTTAACAAATGTTCACGATTGACTTCAACGGTGAAGGAATAGCATCGTGTAATAAAAATCAAACCAGCAAAATTATAATTTGCGTAATTACTGGTGGTAGGACTCACAAGAGTGTGAATCCGCAGCCTATTTCTGCCGTGAAGCAGTAATGCATTTCGGTTTGTTGGGTCAGGCAGCCGTTGTAATTATACTGAGACAATAGAATGTATATCTCCAGTTGGGTGGCGAATTTACGTTGTAGATGTCTATCGGCTCCGGTAACCACTTAACACCAGATGGGCGGTGAGCGCGTCCACTCATTAAAAGCAATTAAAAAAACTGTCTTCCTTTTCAAACAGAACAAAAGGTTCCTATCTAACTAAGAGTCTTCATTCGAGATTTTAAAACAATTTATTTAACTATAAAACTTAAGGAGCACTCAGGAAAATTGTTGGAGCACAGAAAAAATACACTTACCGTATTCTCAGTGATGTCGCTTACTTCGCAATGCAATACAGCCGTGGTTCCAATTTGTGCTATAACAGTAGTGCAGTTCTCGGTTAGAAATATACCACTCTTCCCGATTTTACTATTTAATTTATTAGCAACAGACGCTGACGAATCTCTATACATTTTCTTAACTTTATTTAGAGATTTAGCTAATGCACTCTCGTCTAAAAGATCAACAATTTCTTCATTCCCTATTCTATTATGTCTTATTACGTTATGTTCACTATCGTTATCTATGTTATGTACATTA
The DNA here is from genome assembly GCF_030267445.1 of Bombyx mandarina. Classification (NCBI taxonomy): domain Eukaryota; kingdom Metazoa; phylum Arthropoda; class Insecta; order Lepidoptera; family Bombycidae; genus Bombyx; species Bombyx mandarina. The sequence goes on from NC_143233.1 coordinate 4,432,967, forward strand.
TCATTATAATCATTATCTAAATTAGAAGATGATAGGCGAAGCGGTTTTGGTATTTTCGGGTGGTAAGTTGACATTATGTATTCTGTTGTTTCTGGTACGTATGTTGATTCTTCGGTCGTGTACGCCATTGTTGTTGATGTTGAAGTTGTTGTTCTTCGTCTATGACCTGGCAAGGGAAAATAATTATATTGTACAAACTTCAACATAAAATGTTTTATAATGTGCATTATCGTAAAACTGATCAACGTATAAAGATTTTACCACACAATTATTTTTATATTTATCCCTTAACTGAATTTCATATTTATAGTAATATTGGTTAATACTTCAGTGCAGCCTTCGAACACAGCGCATGAAAATATGTTGATAAATTTAAACCTTCGTTAGTGAAATTCCAATCAACTTAACTTCTCGGAATTCTATAGCTGTATCCGAAATTCCACTTATAAATTTAACGTTATTAAGAATCAATGATCGACCTTTTCAAATAATTTTACTAATAACGATAATTATTATTAAGTCTCGAGTCCCAGGTGGGAGTGATTTCAATTAGCTTCATTAAATGCGAACTGATCTATAGCCTTGTAATTATCAATTAATGGAGTCGAATACCTATCTAATTCAGTGGACAGTCAACAGATAATTTTTTTAGGGTTTCCGATTGATATTTTTGTCAAAATAAACATGGTTTGGTCCATATTGGTTAAATAGGTAGTAAAATAGCTGATTCATTTGAAATTTAAGATTAACTGCGAAGAAGGACCCCTTTGTCATGGCGCCACAATTCCAAGGAGTATCCCTGCAACCTTCCGAGAGTATCGGGATACTTGGGGTCGACATTTCGAGCGATGTCCAGTTTCGGAGTCATTTGGAAGGCAAAGCCAAGTTGGCGTCCAAAATGCTGGGAGTCCTCAACAGAGCGAAGCGGTACTTCACGCCTGGACAAAGACTTTTGCTTTATAAAGCACAAGTCCGGCCTCGCGTGGAGTACTGCTCCCATCTCTGGGCCGGGGCTCCCAAATACCAGCTTCTTCCATTTGACTCCATACAGAGGAGGGCCGTTCGGATTGTCGATAATCCCATTCTCTCGGATCGTTTGGAGCCCCTGGGTCTGCGGAGGGACTTCGGTCCCCTCTGTATTTTGTACCGTATGTTCCATGGGGAGTGCTCTGAGGAATTGTTCGAGATGATACCAGCATCTCGTTTTTACCATCGCACCGCCCGCCACCGGAGTAGAGTTCATCCATACTACCTGGAGCCACTGCGGTCATCCACAGTGCGTTTCCAGAGATCTTTTTTGCCACGTACCATCCGGCTATGGAATGAGCTCCCCTCCACGGTGCTTCCCGAGCGCTATGACATGTCCTTCTTCAAACGAGGCTTATGGAGAGTATTGAGCGGTAGGCAGCGGCTTGGCTCTGCCCCTGGCATTGCTGAAGTCCATGGGCGACGGTAACCACTCACCATCAGGTGGGCCGTATGCCCGTCTGCCTACAAAGGCAATAAAAAAAAAAAAAAATAATTAAAGTCTCATTTTCGTTTGCTGGCTCTCCCATGTTACAAAGTACAACGGACAGTCTAAGTATATGTTCCCGTGCACTCTTGCAACGCATTTATATGTATGTATAAGGTAATAAAATAAATGGGTGTATAATGAGTAAAATTACAGTAATTTCTATGAAGAAATGTGGAAGCAGTAGCTCCAGAAACTGAAGTTATGCATATTCGCATTTTGTGACGAATAGTCAGATAGACAGCGGCTTGGCTCTGCCCCCGGCCTTACTGCTGTCCATACGCGACGTTACCACTCACCATCAGGTGGACCGTATGCTCGTTGACCTATAATGAAACAAAAACAAAAAAAAATTGTAAAATAATTAATTCACAACTAACCTTTTTTGTGATGCCTCGTGAAATTCCCAAAGACACTACCAAGTCTCTGCTGGTTCCGTGAGGTGCAAAGCTCCAATGACCTAAAATCGTCAGCGTTCTGCGACACCAACATGGAAGACTTCTTCGATTCCATTGCACTGTTCATTAATTCCGTTTTAAGTAACAAAACAAGGGCAGTATAGAATAGTTTCAGTTCTCTACAGCAATACATTGTTTTGGCACTGTAGACCGTCACATATCACTTAAATTTATAGTCATTTTGCACTGCTACCTTCTTGTTCGCTTCGTAGTTTTGTTTTCTTGACGTTTCATTCTGGAAAGAATAAATTAAGTCATTATTTACTGTGCATTGAAAGCTATTAAACAATTGCTCAGTGACAAACATTTTAGATTGGGCGATTGTTTAAATGATGAAGAGGCAGATATCCATTTAATTGTCTATTATATATTATAATATAATATCCAGCTGTATATGTACCAAAGAAAGTGTGAAAAGCAGAAGGTTAACGTTGTACGGACATGTGATGTGTAGACAGAAGATGCATGTGACTAGGAGATGTATGGAAATGGTAGTGCAAGGTAGAGGAGGAAAAGATCAACCGAAGAAGACATGGATGGAGTGTTTCAATCACAGTATGAGATAGAGAGGAGTGAGAGCTGAGATGCCAGCTGATAGAAGAAAATGTAATAGAAAAATTCGCTGTACCGACTCCACCTAGTGGGATAAGGTTGAAAAAAAAGAAGTTATATATGTGTGTATTTAATAAGTCCCATTCATCTCTTTGCTTGGTTTTTGTTTAGCTATTCTTAATATATCACAAGGTTAATTTACTGATGGTTTCCCAAATAAATATATTCATTTGCATTAATGGACGTCTTTGACTTTCTACGACTATACCATCCATTATAGGATTTTTTTTTTTTTTTTTTTTTTTTTTTTTTTTTTTTTTTTTTTTTTTTTTTTTATTGCTTGGCTGTTTGGACGAGCTCACAGCCCACCTGATGTTAAGTGGTTACTGGAGCCCATAGACATCTACAACGTAAATGCGCCACACACCTTGAGATATAGTTCTAAGGTCTCAGTATAGTCACAACGGCTGCCCCACCCTTCAAACCGAAACGCATTACTGCTTCACGGCAGAAATAGGTGGGGCGGTGGTACCTACCCGTGCGGACTCACAAGAGGTCCTACCACCAGTAGGTATTTACTGCATATTTTAGATATATTGCCGCAGTCCATGGACATTTAGATAGTTAATTAAGTTTCTCGGTTCTCCTATACCGCTTTGAGATTTTCTTTTTCAACACACAGAGGATTAGCTGTACTCCGGGTATTAGCGATGTTTCTGAGAAACGGCAATAGTTTTTGATTAAGTTGGTTCTTACTTAGTTGCTTTCAATAAATAAAATATCTACGCCTCTAATGTATCGATCTACAAAATTAAATTTAGCTCCAAACAGCTATTGAAGTCTAAATCAATACGACCGTACAACTGCTACTTAGGTATTCAATACAACCTTCTTAAATTTTTAAGTCTCTCATAAGGGTAAACCGATTTATTTCTATATATTAATACGTGAAGCAAGAATTTTGTATCCCTTTTAACGAAAATTGCGCGGACGGAGGAGTATGAAATTTTCCACACTTATAGAGAATATAAAGAAGAAGCGCACAATGCTAATATTTTTTTTAAATATTGCATACCAGATACATTAAATCAATAAAGAAAACATTACACACACTACCATGTATTTCACACACACACATAATATACTCTTTGTTTATTGTAAAACTTTAGTTATTGCTTAAAGTCTGTAGTCAAATTGAGGATAGGTCAGTATTGTATATATCTTTAATATTACGAGTATTACTCTATAGTGTAGTCTTGTAATCTGTAACAACAGGACCATAATAATGTTGAAACTTATAATTTCAAGTAACTGTAGTCGAATTTCGACTACTGTGGGACCACTAGTCTCATTAAATGTATGTAATGAAAAAAAGGATAAAATATTATATATAGCTCATCCTTACTAAGAAAGTGATAGACAAACTCTCGAGACCCCGTATAGTCCATAGACATCACACCACTATACGATTGCCAACCTTAAAATTAAGTATAGAACTAATTAGCTGTATTTTGAGGTCAAGGTCGGAAAATCTTTCTTTTGGTTAAGAGGCAAGATAAAAATCTTCTAATTGCAAGCACGATGATGCGCTTATGTAATTATCAAATGTAGTCTTTTTTAACAAGCTTTGAGGTGACATGAGTTAGAGTGAAGATTAAATATGATCTGATAAAACGCAAACGGTAGATTAAGGTGCTATTAATTAATTATCTTTTTTTTTTATTATTATTTACAAATTGTATTACGAACCCTTGAAAGTAATTTACACATTGTATCAATGTAACATCAATTATTATCCGATAATTTGAAAACTCCAAAGTACGATCGACGCTCCTAACGATAAGAAATCCAAATCGAACCTGTACAGAGTATTTAAACGGAGACAAGGAAACGGAGATCAAATTCAAACACGGGCTCATTTCACGGTTCGCTAGCTAACTTTACCTTCAAGTTTTTATGACATGGAGACCCGAACTCCGCTCACGAGATATCTGTTTCAAACAAACTTTTTTAGGTTCGTACAGAATTCGGGTCTTAGCGTCTGGAAAAGTTCTAAACAAATATTATTTAATCGCTTCTTTTTTTTTCCTACCTAAGCTGGTAGCCTGTAGCGGCTATTCCAGCGTAACCGTGGCTAGTAGGTGAGCTCACGGGGCTCAAACCTGACGACGATGCTAACACGAACCCTAGCAAGAGCCGTGCTTCGCAGAATCTACCACCGGATCGGAAACGCGATCCACTGAGAAGATCCGGCGAGAAACTCAGTGGGCTGTGTCTGAGAGTTAATTTACTCGCCGAACCCTTCGTCGCGAGCGACGGGTTCGACGAGAACGGTGACCGGTGCTTGAAGTACCTAAAAGTACCGTTAGTGGATCGGGAGGATCCGAGATGACGTGTTTTGGGCGACGTCGACTGCTTTCCATTCTGTCCGCAGGATCGGGAATGTAGAGCTTAATCCCATTACTTACGTTTGCCCAAACTGAATCTTCGCAGAACTGGAAAGCTTAACAAAACGATTGTCATATTACAAATTTATTTAAGACTAGCGACCCGCCCTCGCTTCGCTTCGGAAACATTAAATTTTATTATCGATAGCCGAGTCCCGCGATGTTAACCGCGGTTATTGTCGTACCGCGAGTGAAGCCGCGGGGCGAAGCTAGTCTAGTTACAAGTTACTCCTTATATCATCAGCTACCTACCAGTGAAAGTCCCGTCAAAATCGGTCCAGCCGTTTCAGAGATTAGCCGGAACAAACAGACAGACAGACAAAAATTGTAAAAAAATATATTTTGATGTATGTACCGTTTATATATTCATATGCATGTAGTAAAAAGGGGCTATTTCAATATTACAAACCGATACTCCAATTTTATTTATATGTATAGATTATTTCTATTCGGAAACTGTTTTGTGCTAAATTAATTTAATTAAAGATTCACTTAAATTTCTCACTGGCCCTGTTCTAGTTCAGATGCGTCTGGTTAGCAAAATATCCTAACTAAAGGCTTCGTTAAACAGAACGCGTACTTAGCGCGTGTCAGAGCGCTAAACTAACGCCGCGCTATGACGCCGAGATGTGTTGTAATACTATGGTAACATACTGTCTAACGGAGCGCCAGCGCTATAGCGCTTATAGCGCTGGCGCTCTGTGTGACGGTATGTTACCACAGTAGTACATCACATCTCGGCATCATAGCGTAGCGCTCTGACGCGCGCTAATTACGCGTTCTGTTTGACGAAGCCTTAAGAATTGAAAACTATCAATTTGATTAAAATTTTATAATTTTCTTTAATTTTCGCGGGTCAATGGACTAGATATTACTAAACATCATTTCCATAGCCCAGAACAGCTGGTCTAAAAGTACCCTGTGTCAAAACATTTTCAAACAGGCGAAGTTTGAATCAGACACGGAAACTCAGAGTGACTGAAAAACGTCAAGGAAATACAATGAAAGCGTACGTGACTGCAACATCGAGGGAGGATTCTTAAAATTGAAAGATGTATCATGATCTGCGGCCCTTTTCAAACGCGTTACGAATAAAAACGTCTCAATTTTTATGCGAAAACATAAGCAAAACAATCCGATATGTATCGGGGGTTAGAAAGAACATCTTTGTGTGGAATGTCGCCACGAAATTTGTTCATGTATTATTCATACTAAGTAGTGAGTTGAGAATGCGTGATGTGTTAGTGTCGTATTACTGTCTGCCACCTGCTCTCGGATTGAAAAGCGGTATTTGGAGATATATTTTAATGTGAGCTTATATGGCTGAACACCATCATCCTGCCCTCTTCTGCCGCAAAGCAATCATATAACTTGAAACTCCAACCTCATGACTCAAAGTCAATGACGAATATAACTAGTCAGGTCATAAGTATTGTCACACAGTAAAAACTTTTCTTTTAGAATGCTGGCCACAAAAAAGTTTATTGAATTCGAATTTCGAATTGTTCATGAAAATAAAAATGTATACTTATAGAATTTTACTAATTTTTAAATATGGAGTGGACGCTTAAAGAAGACCGTGTTGCAGTTATTGCGTTGCATCGTTGCGGTTACGCGCCAATTCAAATTTTTAACATACTGAAAAATTTGAATATAATCAAAAGATTCGTTTATCGTACCATCAAACGATACAATGAAGACTCTAGTGTAGATGACAGGTCAAGAAGTGGTCGCCCTCGGTCTGTTAGGACTCCAGCAGTAATAAAAGCTGTGAAGGCGCGAATTCAAAGAAATCCCAAACGTAAGCAGAAACTGTTGGCCCTTCAGATGGGGTTAAGCAGAACCACGGTGAAAAGGGTTTTAAATTAAGACTTAGGGCTTCGGGCGTATCGAAGAAAAACAGGACATCGTTTGAATGCTCGTCTAATGGACCTGAGACTGAAGAGATGCCGCGCTTTGTTGAAGCGGTACGCGGGAAAAAAATATCGGGAAATTCTTTTTTCGGATGAAAAAATTTTTACCGTAGAAGAAAGCTACAACAAACAAAATGATAAGGTGTACACACACAGTAGTGAAGAAGCGAGCAACCGTATTCCGCGTGTCCAACGAGGTCATTTTCCATCCTCGCTCATGGTATGGTTGGGAGTTTCTTATTGGGGCTTAACAGAGGTACATTTTTGTGAGAAAGGTGTAAAAACGAATGCAGTTGTGTATCAAAATACAGTCCTGACGAACCTTGTGGAACCTGTTTCTCATACCATGTTCAATAACAGGCACTGGGTATTCAAACAAGATTCGGGGCCAGCTCATAGAGCGAAGAGCACACAAGACTGGCTGGCGGCGCGTGAAATCGACTTCATCCGGCACGAAGACTGGCCTTCCTCCAGTCCAGATTTGAATCCGTTAGATTACAAGATATGGCAACACTTGGAGGAAAAGGCGTGCTCAAAGCCTCATCCCAATTTGGAGTCACTCAAGACATCCTTGATTAAGGCAGCCGCCGATATTGACATGGACCTCGTTCGTGCTGCGATAGACGACTGGCCGCGCAGATTGAAGGCCTGTATTCAAAATCACGGAGGTCATTTTGAATAAGCTCTAGTGTCATAAGAATCTATGTTTTGTTAAGTTCATTTTGGTATATGAATGGTTACATAATGAATAAACTTGTTTCAATTATTTTACATTAAACATGTGACAGAATTTATGACCTGACTAGGTATATACTAGCTGTACCCACCCGTCCGCTTCGCTGGCCATTTAAAATTAACATTATTATTTCGCAGCTCCACAAAGATTCTCATCATTAACTCCCCCGCAACTGGTGTAGGGAGTCCAACACTCATATAAATATTAGGTTGCATGGTTCAGTAGTTGTAACGGAAAATCCGTAAAAAACACCACATTTCTCTTAAATTTTGCTGATTAGTTTATATTTAAGTACAGGAAAGTATTTAGAAAATTCAGTATTTTAGGAAATAAAATATTACGTAAAATAAAAAAAATCGATGAGTATTAAAGACTCAGTCAACAAATATGCTACATTGTTATTGAAGTTTGAAATATGAACAATTTCCTAGGTTATAGAAGATACAATATTATTTAGATGAGATGAAAATTGAATTTAAAAGTTACACAAAGTCTGCGTGGCCTGAACGATAAGACGCCCCGTGCAATCGCATCAAGCAATGTGACTATACTAATATTAAAATCCCGCCGACAGGTATCAATTTTTCTAATGAAATACCTAACACATGTTCAAGGATGATTTCTACGATAAAGGAATCATGTAATAAAAATCAAACTCGCAAAAATTGTAATACGTAAAATTAAGTCGTCGTGTCCTAAAAGATAAGACGTCCAGTCCATTCATATCTTGCGATGCAACGGTGTTCGAATCCCATAGGCAGGTACCAATTTTTCTAAAGAAATACGTATTTAACAATTTAATGTTCACGATTAACTTCCGCGGTGAAGTAATGACATTGTGTAATAAAAATCAAACCCGCAAAATTATAATTTGTGTAGTCATTGGTGGTAGGTCGTCTTGTGAGTCCGGGTAGCTACCACCATCCTGCCTATTTCTGCCGTGAAGCAGTACTGCGTTTCGGGTTGAAGGATCAGGCAGCTGCTATACTACAAAAAATTAGAACTTAGAACTCATATCCCAAGGAACTGAGAACTCATATTATCTCAAGGTGGGATTTACGTTTTAGATGTCTATGGGCTCCGGTAACCACTTAACGCCGGGTGGGCCGTGAGCTCGTCCAGCCACCCAAGCAATAAAAAAATGCGAAACTTAAACGATTGAGACATAGACCTCAAGTCTCAAGTTTGGTAGTAGCATTTACGTTGTGGTACGATTTGAAAAGACACTTCTAGTCAAAATCAAGGCTGAAATAGTGAGACTGTCAGTATTTTATATACTCTTTGATACACACTGTATTTGTACACAAAAATCCAAAGACTATAGGATAAAGTAAGACACAATATTATTCCGTGAGACTCTCTTACGTTCGCTTCTAAATTTGTTATTTTCAGGGGAAAATAGCCAAATGTCACATGCATTATGTATGATGCTAATCAGAAACGCGTGAAAGAAAGAACTAGATGTGTTCATTATCTATACTTCTACCTAAATATTATAAAGAGGAAAGATCTGTTTGTTTGTTTGTATTGAATAGGCTCCGAAAGTACTGAGCCGATTTGAAAAATTCTTTCACTGTTTGGAAGCTACACCATTCCCGAGTGACATAGGATATTATCTTTTTTGAAAAAAATTAAGGATCCTTACTAAAACTCAAATAATGTAACCCAAGGTGTAAAAAAATTACCTAAAATAGTCTTTACATCGCGTGCCCTGCGAAAACTATGACGATAGAATGAAATAATGTACTACGACTTTGTAAAACACATTATTATTTACAAAAAGTGTCGCGACAGCATGTCTAACTATTATAGTTATGCCGCAATAAGTGTTCTTTTATTTATAAAAATAAAACAACATCAAATATCGTTGAAATTTTTGTTAAAGACCCGTGCGGAGCCGGAGCGGGCGTATAGTATCTAATAAAATGGTTTTGTTGTCAACGGGAAGAACCTTAAGAGATGTGTGTTTAGTATTGGTACGAAATATCATAATATCTTCTTAAGAACTATTCTCTACAGTCCTACGCTCTTGATATAATCGCAATATGATGATGAGGAGCTTGGTGGGTACGGTTTCGATCCCTGATTACTGCAACACTAGCGATGTTTCCAATTTAGTTAGTAGTATGGTAGAAATGTAATGGAAATGTATGTGTTTGATATTGCGTAGCCGTTTCTTAAAGATCCTAACAGAGCTTGTGAACGATCGCGTGACTGCTTGCTCTATACTTCACCTTGGACTCCGAATATCCTCACGTTATGGTTCCGAATTATTTGCTCGATTATTTAGCTTCAAAGATTCGTAATTACATATTCGATGATAGTATGTCTTCGTTATTAAGCATTAGATATTATATGAAAGGGTTTTGAAAGAAAAAAAATGCGATAAAAATGTAGATAAAAATGTAGATAAACACAGATATGTTTCACATGATGGAGAGTGATCATCTTTGGTGATAGACATCAGCTAAATTCGAAGACTCCTCTCAAACCTTATTTGAAGAAGGATGTCATAGCGGAAACACCAGGAGGAATTATTACAATATTAGACTCTTAACTGTTAAGTAGTGAAAAACATTACAAATATTACTAGTTGTAAAATGTATTGTTAGCCCATACTTAAGCCAATAAACCTGGTGTTAAGTGGTCTCCGGAGCCCATAGACATCTACAACGTAAAAACACCACCCACCTTGAGATATAAGTTCTAAGGTCTCAGTACAGTTACAACGGCTGCTCCACCCTTCAAGCCGAAACGTATTACTGCTTCACGGCAGAAATAGGCGGGGTGGTGGTACCTACTCGTGCGGACTCACAAGAGGTCCCACCACCAGTCAAGAGACTTGCATCCCAGTTTAAAGGGAGAGTACACCGCGTAATTGATATTTCGTTTTCATTTACCAAGGTAGTAGCGATTTCTATCAGCCTCACTATTCACGTAACGATGTACTGTAGGTATTCTAGATCAGAATTTAAAGCAATGCAACAATCCTCGTCATATTATTTGAAATAAAGATTCGAACGCAATTTCCGTAGCACAACGTAAACTGATAAAGGGAAGTGAAGCGAAAAACGTGTCGATCTGCATATTTTATTGCAGAGGTAGTCTTTCCTCATATTCTAAATGACTTATCGGCAAGACTTTACCGAAATTGAATTTTCCCGGAGCTTTTAAAATATAATAAGGTCAGCTTTTACTGGATAAACGAGAAATACATTAAAATACAATTGTTATTAAGGTTTTCTTTGGTTTCTTGATTGTATTGATGTGTTTTGAAGGTGTAAGACTCCCGTATTTGTTAAATAGCCCCGCGATTCAATTCATATTTTTGTTACCTTTAAAGGGAGACGGGAGAAGATCACGCGGACGCTCATCTACCTGCTGGTCTGATCTGATTAAGATTCTCACCGGCCTGCCAATAGCCGAGGCTATAAAGACCACTGAGGACATATGATATTGATTCGTGTGACTATGGATATAAATTATTCATGCTAGGAAGAAGAGAAGATAATATTCTGGTGTCATACTCAAATCAAACCAACAAAAGAGCACTTAGAGTAGACATAGAAGTGGCAAAAAATATACAGGCCATACCGAAAATTCATAAATATAGCCTTGTGAGTATCGCCACACATATCGAGATATTATGATGTTAAAAACTCATTCTTATACTATTATTATGTTTTATTCGATTATACTAAAACGACAACCATATTATTCGAGTTGTAAATTAGAAAAAAAATAGTGATGTATTTTGAAAAACGAAAATTAACTTATTTGATGTATACTCGTAGTCCGAATATGTGACAGGTTTAAAAAATTGAGCAACTGAGTTAAAATCTTTAATTTAATATTTATAACTTCGACTCAGAATTCCTTCAATTCAACTGGTCTCGACTATTTTGATGAATTATTGCTAGCGCAGAATAGCTGAGCCGCAGTTTGAATTATTTAAAATCCAGACGGAATTAGCATTCTCGTGCGAAGGCCGGGCTTACAAGGCACATCGGGGGAATTTAATTTCGACCATAATCACTACTAGCATCTGAACTATTAAAATTTATTATAGAGTTTAATTATGACCTTGGGCTCATCAAGCGACTGTATCCGTCATTGAAATTCTCAACCTCATTTTGTAACCATTACTCTACACTTTAAGGGAACGTGTAATACTTTGGACCAGAAATACATCTGTTTGTTTATTTGTACAAAAGACAAGGTGGAAAGACGTTGTGCTGAAGGTCAAGAGGGAATGCAATGTTACTAACGATGATGTCAAAGATAGAGCAAAGTGGAGGAGAAAAGGAAAACTAACCACGATGTGAGGTAAATGAAAGAAGAGAGAGACAGAGGCGGTACCTATTTGTGCAAGCTTAAAATACGCCCTAGCAAAGGGTTTTATGTTTATTATATACCTTATACAAAGAAATCATTTGTGTAGGTATGTCAAGCACGTGTTTGCTTAGAAAAATATGTAGGTGCCTGCGGGATTTGAACACCGACATAGCCACATCATTAAATATGAATACGCCTAGCGTATTTTTTGAAGTGCTATTTATAAAACGGTTTCTGTCCTCTGATCTAAGATCAAAGTTCCAATTTTAGTGTATCCCTAAACGAAAATGGGTCCATGCAAACAGGAACGTTGTATTGGCCACCCAATAGTAACAATAGTACCACTATTACTATATGACACCAAATAGTACCACTACTTATTCGTCATCATCACTATCATCATTATTAACCCCCAGTCATCAAACATCAAGGCTAGGTATAGGCCTCTACCAATCTATACCACTGAACCCGGTCTTCGGATCTCCTCATCCTTATCCACCTAGTCGAGGAGCGACCTGCGTTACGTCGTGTTGGTTCACAATACGCCATAGCACAAGTAAATGTATTTGGTCATTCAACACTGAACTTGGTATTGTCCTAATGGTACAGGATTTTATAACAACAAACATTAGGTAGGCAACAAACATTTGAAGTCGTCGTGGCCTAAAGGATAAGACGTCCGGTGCATTCGTATCGAGCGATGCACTGGTGTTTGAATCTCGCTGGCGGGTACCAATTTTTCTAATGAAATACGTACTCAACAAATGTTCACGATTGACTTCGACGGTGAAGGAATAACATCGTGCAATAAAAATCAAACACGCAAAATTATCATTTGCGTAATTACTGGTGGTAGGACCTCTTGTGAGTCCGCACGGGTAGGTACCACCGCCCCGCTTATTTCTGCCGTGAAGCAGTAATGCGTTTCAGTTTGAAGGGTGGGGCAGCCGTTGTGACTATACTGAGACCTTAGAACTATATCTCAAGGTGTGTGGCGCATTTACGTTGTAGATGTCTATGGGCTCCAGTAACCACTTAACACCAGGTGGGCTGTGAGCTCGTCCACACATCTAAGCAATAAAAAAAAATGACGAAAACCCCTATACTTCAATCGAATTACGTCTTACACCAAGTCCGATCCAATAAATAGCAATGGAGCTATTGTATTGTCTAGAGACCAATTGGACGACCTTAATTCGTATTACGATACGATTCATTATTAACAAAATAATGAAAGCTGAAATAGACTCGTGAAGGCTTCGGGCGAAATTTTTATACATTGTTTTTAATTCTTCTACCTAACACTAAGGATAATCTTAAGGCGTCTGCCTTAATTCACCGGTGATTATAGAACCCGTAACGTCGCAAGGTCTTAAGAGCTGAGATTGGGGTCTCAATAGCAATTACCTTCGCGATAGAAATAGGATGGTGATACCCGCTTGTGAGGACATTCAACTGTTTTGTCATTTGGACAACCATCAAATCAATTGGACTACCTGATGCTTAATACATACAATTAATACATCGCTGAATTAATCAGGTTCAGACGCACTCGCGTGCTCATTAATGAATAAATATAATCTAAAATAGATTGTTGCTTGTGGCAGTTTATATATTTTTATATGTCCTGATAATTTTGTGGAATATAGGCTTCATAATTACATGCGAAATTATGTTCCATAATAAACGTTTATCTGAAACCAATTTGTGATTTATCTGAAAACATTATGTAGAGTTTTGAAGTTGTTATTCTACAAGTTATTTTTGTGCATCTGAAAAAGTTGTTCTCATTGAGAAAATAAGTCCCTACCTGTTATACAGTACAATGTCACCAAGAAATCATCCTTGTAAACTAAAGGAGAACAAAAAAACAGTTAAACTATTATACACCTGAAGAATTTCTATCAATTACCCTCCGAAATCAAGAAAATCATCCATCAAAATAAGACAATAGTTTTTTTTACCAATCAATCAATTTAATGGACAAAATATAAGAGTCCACGAAATTATTGAAAACAGATTCATGTAGGATCGGCTTTTCATAAACCAGTAAATTGGATACTGGAAAAAAATGTTTAATGCCTCATAATTCATTTCGCTTCGAATTTCAGCGATCCATCATAAATTAAATATCCCCCGGCGAAGATCTTTTTGCGAAAAAAAAAAACGAAAGTAAATTTAGGTTCTGATCGAGATTTTTTTCTTAATTTTATGTGTCTAGCCCAGAACCCAGAAACATGAACTTGACTGTCGTCTGACTTACTACAGTAGATCAAAGTCTCAATTGTCTCAAACTACAAAGCAGAGCTACATGGCGATATAAGTAGGCTTCGCCTTTTAAAACGCGCTGACGGCTCAACGTTTTGTCTGAAAATATTGTCGAAAACCATAACACGACGCGATAGTGTTTTTTTTTTCTCTAGAGTATGTTGAAAGCCCGTTCTGGGGGATATACCTAGTCAGGTCATAGATTCTGTCACATGTTTAATGTAAAATAATTGAAACAAGTTTATTCATTATGTAACCATTCATATACCAAAATGAACTTAACAAAACATAGATTCTTATGACACTAAAGTTTATTCAAAATGACCTCCGTGATTTTGAATACAGGCCTTCAATCTGCGCGGCCAGTCGTCTATCGCAGCACGAACGAGGTCCATGTCAATATTGGCGGCTGCCTTAATCAAGGATGTCTTGAGTGACTCCAAATTGGGATGAGGCTTTGAGCACGCCTTTTCCTCCAAGTGTTGCCATATCTTGTAATCTAACGGATTCAAATCTTGACTGGAGGAGGGCCAGTCTTCGTGCCGGATGAAGTCGATTTCACGCGCCGCCAGCCAGTCTTGTGTGCTCTTCGCTCTATGAGCTGGTGCCAAATCTTGTTGACATACCCAGTGCCTGTTATTGAACATGGTATGAGAAACAGGTTCCACAAGGGTCGTCAGGACTGTATTTTCATACACAACTGCATTCGTTTTTACACCTTTCTCACAAAAATGTACCTCTGTTAAGCCCCAATAAGAAACTCCCAACCATACCATGAGCGAGGATGGAAAATGACCTCGTTGGACACGCGGAATACGGTTGCTCGCTCCTTCACTACTGTGTGCGTACACCTTACCATTTTGTTTGTTGTAGCTCTCTTCTACGGTAAAAATTTTTTCATCCGAAAAAAGAATTTCCCGATATTTTTTTCCCGCGTACCGCTTCAACAAAGCGCGGCATCTCTTCAGTCTCAGGTCCATTAGACGAGCATTCAAACGATGTCCTGTTTTTCTTCGATATGCCCGAAGCCCTAAGTCTTCATTTAACACCCTTTTCACCGTGGTTCTGCTTAACCCCATCTGAAGGGCCAACAGTTTCTGCTTACGTTTGGGATTTCTTTGAATTCGCGCCTTCACAGCTTTTATCACTGCTGGAGTCCTAACAGACCGAGAGCGACCACTTCTTGACCTGTCATCTACACTAGAGTCTTCATTGTATCGTTTGATGGTACGATAAACGAATCTTTTGGTTATATTCAAAATTTTCAGTATGTTAAAAATTTGAATTGGCGCGTAACCGCAACGATGCAACGCAATAACTGCAACACGGTCTTCTTTAAGCGTCCACTCCATATTTAAAAATGAGTAAAATTCTAAAAGTATACATTTTTATTTTCATGAACAATTCGAAATTCGAATTCAATAAACTTTTTTGTGGCCAGCATTCTAAAAGAAAAGTTTTTACTGTATAACAATACTTATGACCTGACTAGTTATATTTATACTATATATTTCTGGTGAGGCAATGGATATTTCCAACTCAAAAGGTGTTTTATTAGGAAAACGAGCATTCAATAATTATGATCAATTATCTACAGACTGAAGTCTGCATTTGCGATGTGGTATATAGAGTTACCGCGATTGCTTAGCAATCGGTAAGCCTCAAAGTCACCTCTTCATCTTAACTTATTAATACAAACGATCGTAAGCGAGACGATTAGGCTACGGATTGTAGCTGATTTATTATTTTTTACTAGGAGAACCAACAGCTTAAAGTAACATAATAAAATAACAAGAAATATAAACAGAAAGCCAATTAAAGATCCTCGCCAATAAAAGAAGCTAAATTATTGGGGAACCAAAAAAAATTGCATAAAAATATAACTCAAACAATCGTTCAACTTAAGAAAGAGAATGAGTGATTTTGTAAAAAATAATTCTGCAATTGAGGACTGGTTAATGTTTTTATTACACTGCTCTCTTGTGTCATTTCTTTTCATGACCGTCGTGATAGTAAAGTTAATAAATTGCTTAGTGAAAGGATCTTTTTTAACAAGCATTTGTTAGCTACATCATCTTTGAACGTAGTTAGTTGTCCCAAAGCGTATGTTTTAATTTTAGTTTGGCTTGTGTGTTCTTTTTCATTAATTTGCTAACTTTACTTACTTAAAAGAGTAAACGATCTACCGGACTATAAAGTGAAGAACCGAAAGACATTGTGAATAAAGCTTGAGACAAAACACGAACTCTTCATCGTAAAAATACGCAAGATATAAAACAATAAGACTTGAAGATTGTATAAGAAGTAACTTAAAGTAAAATCCATTTCTTGGAATCGATAAAATTCATTCTGCTCAGAACGCTGGTTCATTACATTTTAAATAGACGCAGCGACCTTAACCAAGCATATAATATAATCGCTGTATCGATTTGGAATCCATCAACTTCATTTCTATTGGAAATTTTCGCACACGACTTCTTCTGTTTATTAGATAAATCTGGATGAACTTTAAGAGATATTTGTCGCCTCGTTGACCTGGTGATTTATTTTGACTATACTACAGGGCTTAGGTTCGATTCTCGGCCTTTTTGAAGTCATTTGGTTTTCTCGGTCTGGGTGTCCTTGTTAATATTACTATCATTATGATGTTACTATTATTATTACGTATTCGCTTGTGGTTGAAAGTGGCACCTGCGACAGAGAAGTTGAGAAATGCGCGTTTGGGATGGTAGGATGATTGATATGATGAGACGAAATGAAAATGAGGTTTGTAAGAGAGTGTTAATTATGAATGTGGAAGGATATAGAGGAAGAGGTAGACCTAAGAAGGAACGGATGAATTGCGTGAAAGACGATATGTGTAAGAGAAGAGTGAGCTAAGAAATTATATATGATAGAGGAGTATGGAAAACATGTTGCGCCCAGGTGACTGGGGAAGGGCAGGATAATGATGATGATGATTCGCTTGTGGCTGCTAAATTTAAAAGGTCTTTTGTTTTATACTTATGTGAAGCGCCAACAACAATTATTAAGTAAGTAAGTAAATTAAGTAAGTTTCAGCTCAGATACACAATTCACGACCACTTGGAAGATAAACAAAAGATTTGAGGTATGTCTGCACCATCGTTCAAAACGCATGATTGCTTTGCGCAAGACGTAGACAGGCTTGTGGTATCTAATTGTGCTGGTTCATAATACGGTCTACCACCAATAAAAATATGCTTTACTGGTGGTAGGACCTCTTGTGAGTCCACGCGGGTGAGTACAACCACCCTGCCTATTTCTGTCGTGAAGCAGTAATGCGTTTCGGTTTGAAGGGTGGGGCAGCCGTTGTAACTATACTCGAGACCTTACAACTTATCTCAAGGTGAGTGGCGCATTTACGTTGTGGATGTCTATGGGCTCCAGTAACCATTTAACACCAGGTGGGCTGTGAGCTCGTCCACCTATCTAAGCAATAAAAAAAAAATGCTACTAGCCATTCAACCTAAATGATTGTTAGTCAATAATACATTGGTTTTAGTAAATATCAAACCAATTAACTGTCTTTTCGCTATTAGACCTCATTCGCAATGTTACTCGTAAGCCCTGCTTAAGAACAGACGGTTTCAATTCTGTCACTTTAGGTATTCACAAAAACATTACTTACGGGTGCTTATCCCGTTTCAGAAGGAAATTAATGCCTGAAGGTATTCAGGAACGTGTAAAATAATTCCCATTTAGGTTTATACTTCTACATTTAGAGCCAAGGTACTACAGTACTAGAGAAACAAATTAAGGTAAACACCCTTATAAGTCCTTTCATCTTAATGTCTTATTCAACATCAGGTTCAATGTGAAGTTGCTAAGCGAACGTACTGCGGATAATTTATTTTTCCTCTGCAACTCAATTTCAGTGGGGCGCTATGTTGAAAAAGTTTTTAGTGTGGCTTCCATATGATCAAAAGTTAGCGTTGAAACTCTGCCATGAATTTCTGTGAACTAGTAAAGTGGGATTCGGGTATTTAATCAGATTTGGCTAGTCACGAAATGCTATGAATAGTCGGGCTTATGGGCCACCTGGCAGTAAATCACCAAAACACCACTTACTTTCCATCTGCTCTACTAATATGCATAACGGATTATAGTATAATTTAACCTTTGAATATATCTCCACATATTGGAAAACCTCTGTATTTATCTATGTACACCAGATTCTGATGGGTTCTAGATTATTTTTGGTTCCTTCTGCATTAGTAGAAAATATAGAGAATGTCTACAATTGAGAGGAAAAAGATAATAAGTCCGGGCTTCACCGAAAGGGCACAAATCTTACATGTTTGTAAATGTAACGAGAAAATTGTAATTTCCTAAACATAAAGACGAGAATATAAATTTGTCCTCATATAGCTACATTATTACGATATTTGAGTGTGTTATTTTTGAGTTGATACTTCGTACAGTCGTCATGAGAAATGTAAAATTATTTCTAGATTAATTATTTTACTTATTCTCTTTACTCTGGTTCATGGGTCATTAAACATCCTTTCAATGAGTTCTATTTAGGTATATCATTGACGACACGCCACTATATATTTTTCTAAAGCCAAGCAACTAGCTATAAATTCTAGAAGCAGTCATTTATTTTGTAAGCAGCGGTTTGGCTCTGCCCCTGGCATTTCTGAAAATCCATGGGCGACGGTAACCACTCATCAGGTGGGCCGTGTGCTCGTCTGCCTACAAGCGCAATAAAAAAAAAGCTGGTTAGAAATGGGGACAGTATATGTATATATACTATAGAAATGTGTATATACTTTATAAATGTGTATGTATTATATAAATATGTATATTACAAATGGTAATAATAACAAGTACAACAATAAGAGACCTTTTGTTGCAAGGGTCGTGGTAGCATCCAAATTGTGTTTCGTTAACAACTTAAGATCTGATGAACGATGAGCTCATCCACGCATTAACTGCAATTAAAGAACAATAAGAAAACAAATTAAACTACAGTAAATACTAAGATATTTTCTTAGAAACAATCAAAACTTTGTGATAACGTAATGCAAAATGGTACAAACTATATGTCCCCACCAAACTATGCCTAAACAAATCAAATAGTTCCCGAACTATTAATTATTAAATTACAAAGTAAAATGTTGGCTGTCTAAATTAATTTCACGGCATTTACTGTAGGGTTACCAACTTCAATTTGATTAAATTAAATATTCAACTTCGTTTACACGAAATAGAAAGTCTTGCTTCCTTAAAACTGATATTCGTAGTAGTGTAAGGCCTGACCTTCGCTAGTAATTATTACTACCCGTGCCTATGACTTGCGTGGTGCCTATGACTGATATGTAATATCAGATGACCCCAGGAAAATTCTGACTCGTGGGAACGTAAATGACGTCAGATAGTCAGTCGTTCCACTGCAAGTACACTAAATAAATTAAAAAAACTAAAACCACGACGATGTTAATTAATATATTGTTACACCGGTAAGAGTAACGCCATGTATCGCCGAATAGCTGAACGAATATCGAAGGATCTAGTAGTATACAGAACGCTCGAGAAGTACAACGCCATCTACTGTCAGATAGAGGAAACACACAATACTCGACTTGTGTGGAATATTCTCGAAGATTCTAGGGATTTCGTCTCGATTATAAAAGCGTTGCAGAGATGGCTCGCAGTCACTTAGTAATCGAAACTACTCGAAGCGAAACAGCGAACGGATCACCTGAAGCGAAGCGGAAGAAACGAATTGAGATTTTTAAAGTGTTTTAAGTGTTCTTAAGTTCTAATACAGTGTTCACTTGTAATTCGGTAGAATTTTATTTATCCCAAATCCCAGAGCGTAAAAATATTTTAAGCTAGCAATGAAATTGAATTTAATTTTCGGGAATACACTGAGTGCAGCTGTAAATGCACTGCATTCTTAAAATCTACGATTAAAGCAATGTAGTACTTACTACAATAAAAATAAAAGCTTGACTGGTGGTAGGACCTCTCGTGAGTCCGCACGGATAAGTACCACCACACTGGCTATTTCGGCCACGAAGCAGTAATGCGTTTCGGTTTGAAGGGCGGGGCAGCCGTTATAATTATACTGAGACCTTAGAACTTATATTTCAAGGTGGGTGGCGCATTTAAGTTGTAGATATCTATGGGCTCCAGTAACCACTTAACACCACCCATCTAAGCTAATAAAAAAAAAACTTGAATATTTTTGTTTTCCCAAAATCTGAAATATTAGTATGTCCTGAAGCTATTCAAAACTCTGGCCACAGCAGTCCCTTGAGCCTCAAAACAATAGAATGTCAGAACTAAATTTGTGAACTTTATACGAAATTCGCAACTCGGAAAAGCTCGCGAACATTTTAAGACGTAATTTAAGCTCTCTCGCGCTGATACAGTTTGTTACCGTAACAAATTTCAGGTTCGCTCAGCACTAAATAAGGAGAATTTATATTGACTTCCGGATTACTTTCAATATGCCGCAGAATCGGCCAATAATTTGCATAAATAAATTAGTTTGTTGATAAATGGACCGAACATCTTACCTGGTAAGTATCTGTTCAGCTATCATTTAGAAAATGATTATGACTTTACTGATATTGTGACGTATTGTGGGACCGCAAGGGAAAATACAACCAATTAAGTTATTTCTGCAAAGAAGTAATCATACTTTTGGATTTGAAGGTGCATCCGTTATAATTTGACCAGTTGACTTAAAGTGGGTTCCAGCACCCACGCTATGATATCTATAGGCTTTGTTACCCACTAAGCATCAGGAGAACCGTGAGCTCTTCACCCGTGTAGTATTTTTTTATACGGCAGAAATAGACAGAGTAGAGTTACCTACCCGTGCGGACTCACAAGAGGTTTTCCCATCAGTAACAATAAAATATATGTAGAGTAGAATATATGTACGGAGAGAGTATTCTTTATTGTACACAAAATGAAAAACCAATGCGATGTTTCGCATTAAATACAAAAAAAAGTACAATTAGCTTTCTTATCATTAAGAGCTATCTCTTCGAGACAACCATCAGGTGGACAAGAATCATGTCGAAACGAATTACACCCGGTGTACTTTAATATATTGTAATCTATATATTAATACATGAAGAAAATACTTTGTATCCCTTTTTACGAAAATTGCGCGGACGGAGGAGTATGAAATTTTCCACACTTATAGAGAATATAGAGAAGAAGTGCACAATGCTAATATTTTTTTTAAATAATGCATAAAAGATACATTAAATCAATAAAGAAAACACTACACACACTACATACCATGTATTTGATGCACACACGCATGCATACTATTTATTGTCAAACTTTTGTTCTTCTGTTGTCAAATTGAGAATACATTAAATATTGTTTGTCTTTGTTAATATTTTTTATAGTGGCGAAATTTGTAATTATAGAAGTATAAAATACAATCATAATAGTGTACAAACTTACGATTCCAATTAATTATAGTCGAATTTCGACTACTGTGGGACCTCTAGTATATATATAATATATACACACAAATATATAATATTAATACACATACGCATACACATATACATACAAACACAAATAATATATAATGCAATAATAAAATTTAAGCAATCGAGTTTTGCACACTCAAAATTTTTACTTTAGCGAACAAAACCCCGACGGATTTCCGGACCAAATCAAATCTCTTCAATCCTTGAAGAAGGACTCTCACTTAAACATACGAAAGTAATCTCTTAATAAGATTAATGCGCTCCGCGCTATTTACATACGGTAAACGCCCTGTGGGCCGCGATTTCCTTAGATTTATTGCATCTCGTTAAATAAATGTACATAAGTTATGTTTACGCCTTTTGTCTTGTGGATATCAAGCGTGAAGCGCTTGATATAGATGTTCCCGTTTAGCGGATTGTTTTGTTTGTATTTTTTACCATAATGCTGAAAAGCTTGCGGGGTAACCTTACTTTATAGATAGATAGTGATTGGAAGATATAAACGTCAGAAATTTATCAACCTTCAGAGAGAGAGATCGAATTTTAAATCTTATTGTCATGTCGAAATTACCGCCGACTGTGCACAATCTGAATACGCCCAGATTATTATTTTTTGGGTTTTTTTATTGCCCTTGTAGGCAGACGAGCATACGGCCCACCTGATGGTGAGTGGTTACCGTCGCCCATGGACTTCAGCAATGCCAGGGGCAGAGCCAAGCCGCTGCCTACCGCTTAATACTCTTCTTTCACCAATACTTTCACCCATAGGCTCAGCTATAGCACCATATGAGCCTAGGTTTGTGTGTCTAGGTACATCATAGATACGATCAAGCAACGCTATCATAAAGTACCAATCATAAATTCAATTTAAAGACAGGTATGTCTCACTAACAAAAGAAGTACAGAGCCTATACTAAAAACAAAGAAGTAATTATTTACGTTTCCTCAGTTTTTATATGCCCGTCGGATGGAAGAAAATTCTAGTTTGAAGCCGTCGAATATGGACCGTTTTTTTTATTTCGCTTCCGGATACGCGAGTGAAACAAAAATGCCGCAATGCAGCATTTTACAGTTACCTACAGGTATTTTTGAAACAAGTGTAAAACATTAAAATGGTAATTTGGATAGAACTTTTAATTGTCACGTCATTTTGAATAACTTCGAAATTCGATTTTTTTTTTTAATTAGCTTCCTAATGTGTGAGTGAAACAAAAATGCCGCAATGCAGCATTTTACGGGTACATTTTAAACAAGTGTAAAACATTAAAATGGTAGTTTGGATAGAACTTTTAATGGTAACGTCATTTCACGAATAACTTCGAATTTCGAAATAATATAATGGCATAGTGTCGTTGTCAAACCAAAATCTGCTATGTGCACTTTTTGAGATTTTTACTTTTTGACCTTTTCGTATAGTTCACAGCCCTATCTACCGTATAAAAAAACTGTTATGTGCTTTAATATTCATCTATAGCTTTCATTTGACATAGTTCTTATAAATTCACCTTCATATAAAATTTTATAGGAAAATGTTTTTACTCGTTAATATAAAATAGAGTTTTTCCACATAGCAGATTTTGGTTTGACAGCGACGATAGTCACATGTATAACATAGAAGTGGATTAAAGCATTAAACTTCCATATATTTTGCGTCGAAAGCTTAATAGGTAAAAAGGTCTTTTGACTCTCGCAACTAAGCCAAGAATGAATCTTTTTGTTATTAGTTATTTTTTAAATCAGTTGGTCCCTGTGTATTGTGGGAATCCATTAGTTGATAAAGCTGGTACAAAAGTCTTAGATTTTACATCTAACATATTTCTATGCCAAGGAATATGTATACTTATTATACTAGTTTTTACTTAGTATACTATTTTTTACTGGTAGTAGGACCTCTTGAGAGTCCGCGCGGGTAGGTAGCACCGCCCTGCCTATTTCTGCCGTGAAGCAGTAATGCGTTTCGGTTTGAAGGGTGGGGCAGCCGTTGTAACAATACTTGAGACCTTAGAACTTATATCTCAAGGTGGGTGGCGCATTTACGTCGTAGATGTCTATGGGCTCCAGTAACCAATTAACACCAGGTGGGCTATGAGTTCGTCCACCCACCTAGCAAAAAAAAATAAAAAAATCGTTTCTATAAGCTTTAAAACATAAAATAAATTCAATGATGTTTTTACCATCGTAAATAATCCAATAGCCATTCAATATCTGAACGAGTTTGAACTCACTCAAATGCAGTATTGCAAAAGTTCATAGTTATTTTAACATTAACTGTTTTGGGCTTCAGATCTAATAAATGTAAAAAACCAATCAAAGAATAAAAATTCGAACACGAGAAGAATAAAAAAAACATTATCTTCTCTTTTATTGTTAATAACACAATCTTCCACAGTAATGTAAAAATGATCATTATCTATTTATATACAACACGGTTTTAACTTTAATTTTATGTCTCAAGGTAGGTGGCGGCATATTTTTTTCTTTTATCGTTTGGAAGGGTAAAACGAGATCACGGCCCACCTGATCTTAAGTGAACCACAGCGGTCATAAACAATCAATTGCTATTAATTAATTTCAGTTTTGGTTTCATAACCATTCTTTACACAGCGTACCTTGGTGATTTAAAGCATGTGGTGATTCACAGTCGGCTTAGAGCTCACAAACAAATTCCAATTAATTATATTAATAAATGATCTTGTAACTTTTTTTTTGGAACGAGGTTCCATATGGGACGATGCGGAGGGGTAGCCTAACCGGGAAAAAACGTCCGTAACGTAAGATTTTTATTAGTAATGCCACAGTGTACGACTTAACTTTGTAATTACGTACAAAAAATAACATATTATTATGTTTTTATCATTCATTGACCACGATCTCAGAGCGTTCGTTTGCGCAATACACTAACTCTTATGCAAACAACCGTGAATGAAGTGTACCACAATAAGTTCGCACGTTACCAAATGACCGTGGGTTGTTGCGAAACCTCCAGTTTTATTTTCTTTATTTATACCTCGAATAGAACTTTAAATTAATATTTTTATAATAAGGAACTTCGTTCCTATCCTGTGTCCCACGATACCACACATCTTTTTTTTATTGCTTAGACATGTGGATGAGCTCACAGCCCACCTGGTGTTAGATGGGTACTTGGAGCCCATAGATATCTACAACGTAAATGCGCCACCCACCTTGAGATATAAGTTCTAAGATCTCAAGTACAGTTACAACGGCTGCCCTACCCTTAAAACCTAAACGCATTACTACTTCACGGCAGAAGTAGGCAAGGTGGTGGTGCCTACCCGCGCGGACTCACAAGAGCTCCTACCACCAGTAATTACGCAAATTATAATTTTGCTGGTTTGATTTCTATTACACGATCTTATTCCTTCACCGTGGAAGTCAGTCGTGAACATTTGTTGAGTACGTATTTCATTAGAAAAATTGGTACCCGCCTGGGATTCGAACATTTTGAAGTCGTCGTGGCCTAAAGGATAAGACGTCCGGTGCATTCGTATCGAGCGATGCACCGGTGTTCGAATCTCGCTGGCGGGTACTAATTTTTCTAATGAAATACGTACTCAACAAATGTTCACGATTGACTTCCACGGTGAAGGAATAACATCGTGCAATAAAAATCAAACCCGCAAATTTATAATTTGTGTAATTATTGGTGGTAGGACCTCTTGTGAGTCCGCACGGGTAGGTACCACCGCCCCGCCTATTTCTGCCGTGAAGCAGTAATGCGTTTCGGTTTGAAGGGTGGGACAGCCGTTGTAACTATACTGAGACCTTAGAACTATATCTCAAGGTGTGTGGCGCATTTACGTTGTAGATGTCTATGGGCTCCAGTAACCACTTAACACCAGGTGGGCTGTGAGCTCGTCCACACATCTAAGCAATAAAAAAAATATGGGTGCATCGTTTCAACACGAATGCTCCGGACGTCTTATCCTTTAGGCCACGACGACTTCAAACGTGTGTGACGCGTGACGTGATGGCGTTGTTGTATAAAGAATATTATTAGAAGTCTAGATCAACGGGTATTGATTTTTTTAAGCTTACAAGACTGTCTGCGTGATTTCTTCAATAAGGTCGCCTATTTGAACTGAAAATCAATTTCCTTAAATTCCTATATAGTACATACATATTTGAACGACATTAAAAAGATTATACCTATATGTCCATATCGCTCTGATGCCAATTTGACTGTTTTTTTATATTTGGAAAGATATTGAAATGTGTCTCAATACGATTAAACGAGCAACTGGTTATTGTAGAGATACACAATTATAAAGAATTAATAAATTGACAATGACTGTTTAAGTCCTACAAATAGATAAAGGATAGTAATTTTAGGACAGTAAATTATAATGATCTTTTTTTTTATTGCTTAGATGGGTGGACGAGCTCACAGCCCACTTGATGGTTAGTGGTTACTGGAGCCCATAGACATCTACAACGTAAATGCGCCACCCACCTTGTTATATAAGTTCAGTTATGATATAAGTTCTAAGGTCTCAGTATAGGTACATCTATCAGTACAGGTACATGATCTATCAAAGTGACCGCATTGATACATTTCAGTAGGCTTTGTATCAGGTGAGCAGTATGTTATGCTAAATAGCATAACATTGTAATAGCACAACATTCCTTTGTAAATACAAAGAAAAAAACACGTTTGAAGCAGGATATGACGTAATAGCGCTGATGAAGCAAGTTTCTTTGCTCGTATCAAAACGCTGACGACAATAAACCAATTTTCATTTTAAACAACCTGAAGGATATTTTTTAAATAAACGAATACGCTTATCGCGCTTTCGAGGATAATCGGATTATATCGAACGAACGTTCTCCGCGCAAATTGATTACCGATTTCGTTGAAATTCACATCCGCTTTTTAAGCCAATAGATCCGGTTTCGAACCGGTTGTAAATGTGCAATTTCAAACTTCGGACCTACGCTGGTCAGCATTGAAACTTTCCAATTCTAAAAATAAAAGTGCATTTCTCAAAAGTCTTGAAAATTATGTGTGTAATCATGAACTATTTTAGACACCTAGTGCCAAAAACAATTTCATAAATTTACTTTTATTTTCGTGTCTACGTATGTATTTTTTGACTTTGTAGGCAGATGAACGTACGGCCCACCTGATGGTGAGCAGTTACCGTCGCCCAAGGACGCCAACAATGCCGGGGGCAGGGCTAAGCCGCTGCCTACTGTTATGTAAGTAAATATATAATAAAATCATAAATAATTGTACATAGACATGCTTTAACAAAAACCGACTTCAAATAGAAAAAAAAGATATTCCAAAACAAATTAATATACACTAAAAACAATAATCATCGAAATCGGTTGGCGTGATATAGAGTTATTGGGTTATTCATCTATTTGTCGCGCACGTACTTAATGCAAATTTAAGACTTATATGGTTTTCTTATGGATACCATTATCAGAACAGGACTAAATTGAAATGGAACCACATGGGAAGCGTCAGCTTTCTAATAAAAAAGAATCATCAAAATCGATTCACCCAGTCAGAAGTTATTAGGTAACAAAGATAAAAAAACATACGGTCGAGTTGAACAAACAAAGACAACAGATACTTCAGAATTTACAAGGACATCTTCAAAACAATAAAGGCTTCCGTTATTGAACTCCAAATGTTCGACGGAGGAGCAAACAAGACATTAT
Source organism: Bombyx mandarina (assembly GCF_030267445.1). NCBI lineage: Eukaryota > Metazoa > Arthropoda > Insecta > Lepidoptera > Bombycidae > Bombyx > Bombyx mandarina. The sequence goes on from NC_143233.1 coordinate 4,460,367, forward strand.
CGTTGGACGTTGCTGAAATTCGGAATTCTTGTATATCGTTCGTGTTCTAATTCTAACTCAGTGAGATGCGCCGAGGCTAACACCTGCTGCCCCGTAAATGCGAACGTGACTACGAGGGAATAATCTTAACTTATTAAAGGACTCCGCGTTGTCGAATTGTTAATGATTTTCTTCTTCATCGAGCTTGTGCATTTGGACTGGTTTTCTGAACACTTATAGTTCGACCAGGGCTATTGTTACGTTAGAATGTGCAATAGAAGTCGTCGTGGCCTAAACGATAAGTCGTCCGGTGCATTCGTATCTAGCGATGCGCCGGTGTTCGAATCCCGCCGGCGGGTACCAATTTTTCTAATGAAATACGTACTTAACAAATGTTCACGATTGACTTCTACGGTGAAGGAATAGCATCGTGTAATAAAAATCAAACCCGCAAAACTATAACTTGCGTAATTACTGGTGGTAGGACCTCTTGTGAGTCCGCACGGGTAGGTACCACCAACCCGCCTATTTCTGCCGTGAAGCAGTAATGCGTTTCGGTTTGAAGAGTGGGGTAGCCGTTGTAACTATACTGAGACCTTAGGACTTATATCTCAAGATGGGTGGCGCATTTACGTTGTCTATGGGCTCCAGTAACCACTTAACACCAGTTGTACAAGAGGTCCTACCACCAGTAATTACGCAAATTATAATTTTGCGGGTTTGATTTGACCTTGCCTTCCACCCGGCGTTGGACTACCAGTCCTACTACCGATAACTCGTCTTACATTACTATTAAAACGTACACATCATATCCTCAATTCGACGACGGCATTCATTGATGTCTATGGACCCAAAGTACCTACTGCAGTGATGAAGAAGGAATGAGGAGATTCCCTCAAAGTCTCAGAGAGCACCGAATGCGACCGGGCGGCAACGCGTAAGGTCCGTTTCTTCAGCAGTCCTACCTCCTAGGCATGGGCAATGCTGCGGCGAATCGCCAATCGCATGCAGCTTTGATATACATTACCACAAATCTGTATAGACTCAAACCGCTTGGTCAGGGTTGGGTGAATCCCCATGTAACCAAATTCGCATCGCCTTCCCCGCTCAAGATATTACCCCGGTTTATCAAGAGTTTGTCTGCTCTTCGGCGCCCGATTCCGATGAATGTCTATGGACCCAACTTAACCACATCAGAAGAGCTTTAATACCAGAACGTTGTTCAGAGAATCATTTGGAAAGCCTTCAGATATTTTCCCTTAAAAAATCAGTACACACTCCAAGAAGAATGACGTTCAATACGATCTGAAAACAATTTGTCACCGCCCCATTTGTACAAAGGGTTGTGACGTAACGTTAAATTATGTTTGACAGGCTCCTTCCGGGTGGAAACGAGGTTTTCATGCTCTATTTATGTAATGAAAATGTACTTGAAATAAGATAATTGGAAATGTGTTCGGAACGCTTGTTGCTTGACATTAATTTATTTATGGACTAGTTATGATTACGTGAATCCATATACAATCCATTCCTTGCGGAAATAAGACAATATAATTAAGGTATTTTTGTTGCTAACTCTAGTTATAGTGCAGTATTTTTTTTTTCTGATAAACAAACATCTTTTTTTTTTAAATGAAATGCGATTGCATGCAGCAGAGATGCGAATGTTGCGATGGATGTGTGGAGTAACGAGAATGGATAGAATACGGAATGAGTATGTTAGAGGAAGTCTGAAAGTGGCACCGGTGACAGAGAAGCTGAGGAGTGCGCGTTTGGGATGGTATGGACATGTGATGAGACGAAATGAAAATGAGGTTGTTAAGAGAGTGTTAACTATGAATGTGGAAGGATTTAGAGGAAGAGGTAGACCTAAGAAGAAATGGATGGATTGTGTGAAAGACGATATGGGTAGGAGGGGAGTGAGCGAAGAAATGGTATATGATAGAAGAGTATGGAAGGAGCAAGCATGTTGCGCCGACCCCAGGTGACTGGGAGAAGGGCAGGATAATGATGATGATGAAACATCTTTTTTTTTAAATCCGGATCTGTTAGCTAAAATAATAGTATGGCGATTTCCATAGATTTTCGTTGTCAAATAATGGCTACTAGCTACAAAGTTAAACGGTAAAGTCAGTGGAAATATATTTGAGAAATTTCCTATAATAAAATTGAAGTTTCAATTTTCTTCGAAAGATAATTTTACCGTGTGTTCGAAGAAGGCAACAAGGAATATGTAACATTGTTGATATTTAACTGAAAGAGACTAAAAATCTGAATATGTGACAATTCTAAGCTAAGGTGCTTTTTAGAGGTCAAGATTAAAAACATCAAACTGTAACCTCTTTTGAGTTTGCACATCGTAAATGCGAATAATTTTTTTTTTCCTACCTAAGCTGATGGTCTAGAGAGACTATATCAGCGTAACCATAACTAGTAGGTGAGCTCACGGCGCTCAAACCTGACGATGTTGCTAACACGAACCTTAGCAAGAGCCGCGCTTCGCAGAATCTACCATCAAATTGGAAAAGTGACCCACTGAGAAGATCCGGCTGTATCTATGGGTTACTTTACTCACCCAGGCCTTTGCCGCAAGTGACGGGTTCGACGAGAACGATGACCAGAGCAAATATAATTAAAACCGAGCCAAATTAAAAAAAAAAAAAAAACTACCAAGCTAAAGACGGCTTTATCTATTTATTTTTTGGTTAAATCATTTTTTGGTTAAACATAACTTTTAATCAGTTACTCTCTTTCTAGTGTTGTTCATAGTCAACTGTCGAGAAAAAATCGTAAAAAGCTGTTTCTTTAAATCGTCTTAATCTCAGTCTTGTAACTACACTAGCAGTATATCCTATAGCATGTACAAGCTGTATCTAAATATGTATCTCACGTGTTCAAAGTTATCCGTGTTTAACGAGCACTATGATCTAGTTATATATAAAAAAATAATGATTCACAAAATTATCGTTTGAACGTATCACAATTTTCGTGTCTAATCGACTGGCAAAATTACGTTTAAGTCGCGTCGGTAATAGATGATTTTTGTAGTGAAAACATCTTGCTGGTGTTAAGTGGTTATTTTAGCCCATAGACATCTACAACGTAAATGCCGCCACCCACCTTGAGATATGAGTTCTAAGTTCTCAGTACAGCTGCAACGACTACCCCACCCTTCAAACCGAAACGCATTACTGTTTCACGGCAGAAAAAGGCGGGTTAATGTGTAGTACCTACCCGTGCGGACTCACAAGAGGTCCTACCACCAGTAATTATGCAAATTATAATTTTTCGGGTTTGATTTTTATTACACGACTAGCTTTTGCCCGCGACTCCGTCCGCGTGGAATAGTTACTTTGGCATAACGCTAAATTTTACCCGCCTCTTCATTTACGTAGAAAGTGAAAATATTTTTGAATTATAGAATGCCCTATTTAAACCTCTATGTTGAAACATTATTTATGGTACTCCACCTGTGTTGGCCTTGCCGTGATGTTATGCCTATAGCCTTCCTCCATAAATGAGCCATCTAACATTAAAAGAATTGTTCAAACCGGACCAGTAGTTCCTGAGATTAGCGCGTTCAAACAAACAAACACTTCAGCTTTATAATATTAGTATAGATGTTATTCCTTCACCGTGTATTATGTGATTACTATGTGAAAACGAATGTCCAAGCGAACAGTTGAAGTCGCGGGCACAGCGTCCCCTCTCATACTAACGAACCTAAAATCCGAATCATATCGAACAACTATTTCGTAATATAATTCAGCCATAGTCCCTGTAGACTCTTCGCTACTTATGTCCGGGTACAGGTATAAAATATAATCTTGGCTCGTAAAATGTAGAACATTGTAGGGCAAACAATCATACGGTAAAAACGAAAATCTAGGACTCGGCGAAAATGGAACAGATAAGTCGTAATCCGGTTTCCATTCTGCAGGAAAAATCTATTTAGGCCAAGCGTATCTATTTTCTTCAATGCGATTTTAAATCCCACTGCCCTTATTTAGTTTTATAGGTTAGTGAAGTAATCACGATTTAAAAAGAAATCTGAAACGATTATTTCTGTCTTGTCTTCCTACATTAGAATAAATTACCCTACTGTTACCTGAAGTGTACGGGACCTTTTCAATTAACTTCCCGTAATAGCGGTATCTTTTTCCTTTTTAATTGATCAATTGAGACCATTCTAAAAAACCTTGATACCAAACAGGTCGCAGGTCCTAGACGATTACTCAGGGTCAAATTAACTGTATATTTGTCTGCCTTCATTAATAATTAAAAATCGGCAGCAGCTGACGTCAAAGCTGAATAATTTACATCCTAGACTCCAGAGGCTCGATTCAGAATTCAAGGTTGTCTCTAAATTACCCCGTTTAACTGGTCTATCTATACTAATATATAAATCTGCAGTGGTTTTACGGATGTTCCGTTATAACTACTGAACCATGCATGTGATTGACTTGGTATCCATGCAGAAAATACATGTACTTGGATACGCTAATATTTATATCCCTTTAAGGTCGATCAAACACGTTAGTGCACCTTCGTTTAAAAAATTCCCACGTCTTGCGGAATTAACTTTACGGGACGAAGACTGCACCACACGAGTGTGCATGAATTACGCTACACGCTTTATAATAATTTTTGCGCGATTGACCTGTTAGTCGGTCTTTGGTGAGGCGACAAAGATGACGGCGTTCTTTGACAATGGTAGCGGAGTGCGTAAGTTCTGATATTTCGTACAAATTGTTATTGAAACTTAAGCCATTGTTATTATTTAGTTACTGCTATTAAAAGTGATCTATTTTGCTAGTTTATTTTCTGTTGAAACTTACGATTTCAAACTAAAATTACACCTTGAATATCAAAAGTCACGATAATGACGTTTAGGCTTAACTCTGTTTTGAGCATTTTTAACTATTGACTAACATTTTTTTAATTTAACAGCTATATTTTTTGCTTTTGTTAGTGAGACCGTTGGACAGCGATTTAATATTACATCTGCTTCAAGACGGAAACGATTCTGAAGTAGAAGGCATCGATGATGATGACGAATTGCCTCTCCAAAGGCCTTGTAACCCTGCTGTCATTGATGTTCCATCACCACAATTTCCAATACCGCCCCCAGCTCAACCTCAACGTAGAAATGTGGTTCAAAACAAAGCAAAAGCCAGAAGAAGACTTTGGAGACAGGAGGCTTTTAGTCAAAAAGAACATGGCTACCCACAACGCGTTCAGCCGGGTGTTATCAGAGAACCCTTAGAATATTTTAGCGACTATTTTAATGATGATTTTTTTGAGTCAACTGCGTTTTGTACCAACAATTATTTCATGCGCCACAATGGCCGTATCTTAAACACAAATGCCATTGAATTAAAGAAACTGGTAGGCATACATTTCATCATGGGATGTATCCCATACCCGCGGTTGTTCATGTACTGGCGAGAAGGATTACGATTGGATATAGTCGCGAACGTCATGGCCAGAGACAGGTTCAAGACTCTGCGTTCAGCATTGCACGTCGTTGACAGTGACACTGCTCCGACAGGAAATACCAACACACTGTGGAAAGTACAACCAATACTTGACCGGGTTAAAAAAACATGTGATCGACTCGAAAGACAGCCGGGATATTTTTCCATAGATGAACAAATGATCCCTTTTAGTGGTGTATGTCCACGTGGGCTGCGACAGGTTATCAAAACCAAGCCTCGACCCCAAGGTTTAAAAGTTTTTGTGGCCACCACACATGATGGACTAATGATTGACTTTGAAGTTTATAGAGGTGCCAGCACTTCAATGGGTGACAGATCTTTGGGAGTTGGAGCGTCGATAATTTTACATCTTTCTAAGTCAATTCCAAGAGGCAGCTGCATTTATTTTGACCGGTACTTCTCGTCAATACCTTTGCTTGAAAAGCTAAGCACTATTGGGCTACACGGTACAGCAACGCTAATGATGAATCGAATACCCGAACGGAAAAACATCGATTTCAAACCTGATCGCCGTATGAAACGTGGTGAATCGCAACAGTTCGTGTGTGACGATGTCGTAGTTGTTAAATGGATGGATAACAAATCCGTGCTAGTTGCATCAAACTGCACATCTGCTGACGATACAACATTTGTACAGCGTTGGGATAAAAATATCTCTGCTTTCACTGATGTTACCGCGCCCAAAATAATCGCTAATTATAATAGGTACATGGGTGGTGTGGACATCCTTGATCAATCAATGGAGTACTACCGCACCTTTATGAAGACGAGAAAATGGACTTTAAAGGTCATACTCCATTTCTTTGATCTGGCTCTTTGCAATGCATGGCGCTTGTATAAATTGGAATGTGCAGCAGCTGCGATCCCAAATAGCAAAGTTATGGACTTGTTAGAGTTTCGCATGCAAGTAGCAGATGGGCTTACCAACACGCCTAATCGCCGAAGGAGGATTAGCGAGAGTGATGAAAATGCTGTCGAAAATGTAGTGCAAAATAATAATACAAGGTTTAAGAGAACAAATCAGCCCTCTCAAGCCAAAAAGTACGACGGCTACGACCACCTTCCATGTTTTGAAAGCATTGATAATCCTCGCGCATGCAGAATGGAAAATTGTAAAAGCAGGTCAAAGATTCGGTGTGTAAAGTGTGATGTGTATCTCTGCCTCAAAAGAGGACAAAACTGCTTTGCAGCATATCATACAAAATAAAACCTAGCTATATTATTTGTAAGACTGATTGAAACAATTAAAAAGACTGATTGTTATAATAATGTTAGAAGAAATAAATATTGATTTTGATAAAATTTGGCTCTTATTTCCATTAACGAGCACCATAATATTCAAAAACCCAATAACATCACTATCGTGCTCTAGTTCATTTAAAGCCTAAAAATCACTATCGTGCAGAGGTAGTACCTGACTCTGGAGGCATTTTGGATTTTTTATTTTATTTTTTAATGAAGGCATTAAAGTTTCCCTTCCCTTGTATTAGCAAATAAAATGAAATTTTAGCAAAAAAAATTTTAGACCTGAAAGGGATATGAGTGTTGGACTCCCTACACCAGTTGCGGGGGTGTTAATGAGAATCTTTGTGGGGGTCAGAAATAATAATGTTAATTTCAAATGCCCAGCGAAGCGAACGGGTACAGCTAGTATATAAATAAGTAAATACAGAATAGTTCTAGTACAGTCTCTCCTTTGTCGTATCACTCTTGTAAGAGCGGTCGCGATCGTCATTCAGTATCGTTGCCGTGGGCAGATGTTATGCACCTCAAGAGCAATAGACCCTTCTTCCGATTTGTGGTGAGTCTGGTACACTCATGCAAACGACCGTCAACTGCAGACTTGACTTGGTCGGTCCATCGCATGGGCAACCTTTCACGCTGTAGTAAGTAGTAGTAAATACAGAATAGTAATTTTCTCCTCTTTTGTTAATCAATTTGTATTTATTCCCTATTAAGCGTCTATTAAAGAGCTTAATTATTTTCTAAAGACGTTTTCAAGACAAAATTCAAATAAAAAAAGAACAAAAAAATTATGATCATCAAATAGATCTAAACCTTGAAGTATCAGTGATAATGGACATGAATTCTGATTAGCGGGTTGGATAACTGCTTTGAATCAAATCATTTAGGGGCCAGTATTTTCGTATATTATAATAAAGTTTAAAATTGCTGTAAGCCATGTTAGTAGTTCGGAATATAAAGAAAAAAGTTTATCTTTGCCTTTACAAAATTCATGGCCAAAAAAAAATCATTCCAATTTTGTTTTTTTCCACGAAATTCTACTATCGCTAGAATACGAGTTACCGCTCATTATTTTTTATTACCCATTCAAAATACCGCCGTACAATAACTGCGTGGAAGTAATCAAAAGCTCGAAACATTATAAGAACAGTCATTTGCCTAATTATATAATAATAATTCAAGGTTTGCGAAAAACGGTTTTTATTTTTCAGAGCTTGAGTAGAAAATATGTAGGCCTTAAATTTATTGACATGGCTACAGATTTGGCAGGTTAGGCTTCGACTCTTTTTTTTTTTTTGTTGCTTAGTTTTGTGGACGAGCTCACAGCCCACCTGATGTTAAGTGGTTACTGGAGCCCATAGACATCTACAACGTAAATAAATGCGCCACACACCTTGAGATATTGTTCTAAGGTCTCAGTATAGTCACAACGGCTGCCCCACCCTTCAAACCGAAACGCATTACTGCTTCACGGCAGAAATAGGCGGGGCGGTGGTACCTACCCGTGCGGACTCACAAGAGGTCCTAGCACCATTAATTACGCAAATTATAATTTTGCGGGTTTCATTTTTATTACACGACACTCTTCGACTGTCATGAAGGTCACCTGTGCTTCTCTTTCTCTTCTCTTGTCTGGATTGCTTAACTTTGCCTTCTTTTGGTTTATTAATGTAGGTATGCTTTAGTCTTTTATGTCTCAACAAATAGATTCATTCTCAGTATCATTCGGATTGGTCTTTCCCAGAGTCTAAGTAGATATTCCGGCGCCTTAGTACCAGAAATAGACTTAATTCTTTCAGTGCGCCACGTAGGACACCGGTGACCTACATGGCAGTCAAAGAATTAAGGCAACGAACCACAAAAACGGAGGTGGGTATTTTAAATTCCTGAAAGTATTAACTTACCGCGATTTAAATATATAATTACACTTATTATTTATATATTATTATTATTATATATTAGTTTCGATAACACTGAATAAAAGGACGTTACACCAATGTTATTATTACTAAAATGATACAGAAACAGAATGAATTGAAAAGAATACAAAAGAACATTCATAATAATACCAGGACTTAGACAATGTTAATTAGGCAGCCGTGTACCATACCCAAGCGCTACTCGTAAAGTTGTTCCTATCATTGTCAAGTTGTTACTGTATCTTCGACACCAGAACCCCCTTTCCTCGTTGCATCTTTAATTTTTTGTTTTATTGCTTAGATGGGTGTGGACGAGCTCACAACCCACCTGGTGTTAAATGGTTACTGGAGCCCATAGACATCTACAACTTAAATGCGCCACCCACCTTCAGATATAAGTTCTAAGATCTCAAGTATAGTTATCTGAACTAACCAGCGGATTGTGGTTAATGGTCTTTTCTTTTTAAAGGGCATAGCATAGTTAGATGACATAACATTTCAGAGTTCCTAAAAGGTTCCATGAGACTAGCGATGGAGAACTTCCCCCTAGAGAAAGCTATTTTGCATTACATACACAGGGGAAAGAGCACACAGTTCAACTGGTGTTGAGTGATAATAAAGCCCATATCCAACCCAACGTGAATATCGCCAATTATATAAAGACATGCGGTCTAAGTCTTAAAAGTGTAGTATATCGTCGAACCCATCACTTGGGACGAAGGGTTCGGCGAGTAAAGTAATCCTTAGACACAGCCCACTTAGTTTCTCTTCGGATCTTCTCAGTGGTTCGCGTTTCCGGTGGAAGACTCTGCGAAGCACTGCTCTAGCTAAGGCCAATGTTAGCAACAGCTCCTGGTTTGAGTCCCGAGAGCTCACCTACACATTAGGGTTATGCTAACATAGCCTCTCAAGACTATCAGCTTAGGTAGGAAAAAAAAGCTTCAATAGTAAACGCATCACGGTTCGCGGCAGAAATGAGTGGTGCGCGTTAGGATCATGTTTTTACGATATTCATCACCAACAAACGCCGGCTGGTAATCACAATGCGTTGGCTCAGCACTTAGAATGTTGCTCAATCACTTTTTTTTTTATTGCCCTTGTAGGCAGACGAGCATATCACTGATATATTATATATCTGAGTAATCACCCATGGGCAGTTATGAAGTGATGCCATTTTAGGCCATACACTATATAGCGTAGAAAGTATTAATATCCCAAATGACTTGTGAGATATAATTTAGAATAATTACAAAAAATATAACTAGTCAGGTCATAAGTATTGTCACACAGTAAAAACTTTTCTTTTAGAATGCTGGCCACAAAAAGGTTTATTGAATTCGAATTTCGAATTGTTCATGAAAATAAAAATGTATACTTTTAGAATTTAACTCATTTTTAAATATGGAGTGGACGCTTAAAGAAGACCGTGTTGCACTTATTGCGTTGCATCGTTGCGGTTACGCGCCAATTCAAATTTTTAACATACTGAAAATTTTGAATATAACCACAAGATTCGTTTATTGTACCATCAAACGATACAATGAAGACTCTAGTGTAGATGACAGGTCAAGAAGTGGTCGCCCTCGGTCTGTTAGGACTCCAGCCGTGATAAAAGCTGTGAAGGCGCGAATTCAAAGAAATCTCAAACGTAAGCAGAAACTGTTGGCCCTTCAGATGGGGTTAAGCAGAACCACGGTGAAAAGGGTATTAAATGAAGACTTAGGGATTCGGGCATATCGAAGAAAAACAGGACATCGTTTGAATGCTCGTCTAATGGACCTGAGACTGAAGAGATGCCGCGCTTTGTTGAAGCGGTACACGGGAAAAAAATATCGGGAAATTCTTTTTTCAGATGAAAAATTTTTTACCGTAGAAGAGAGCTACAACAAACAAAATGATAAGGTATATGCACACAGTAGTGAAGAAGCGAGCAACCGTATTCCGCGTGTCCAACGAGGTCATTTTCCATCCTCGCTCATGGTATGGTTGGGAGTTTCTTATTGGGGCTTAACAGAGGTACATTTTTGTGAGAAAGGTGTAAAAATGAATGCAGTTGTGTATCAGAATACAGTCCTGACGAACCTTGTGGAACCTGTTTCTCATACCGTGTTCAATAACAGGCACTGGGTATTCCAACAAGATTCGGCGCCAGCTCATAGAGCGAAGAGCACACAAGACTGGCTGGCGGCGCGTCAAATTGACTTCATCCGGCACGAAGACTGGCCCTCCTCCAGTCCAGATTTGAATCCGTTAGATTACAAGATATAGCAAAACTTGGAGGAAAAAGCGTGCTCAAAGCCTCATCCCAATTTGGAGTCACTCAAGACATCCTTGATTAAGGCAGCCGCCGATATTGACATGGACCTCGTTCGTGCTGCGATAGACGACTGGCTGCGCAGATTGAACGCCTGTATTCAAAATCACGGAGGTCATTTTGAATAAACTTTAGTGTCATAAAAATCTATGTTTTGTTAAGTTAATTTTGGTATATGAATGGTTATATAATGAATAAACTTGTTTCAATTATTTTACATTAAACATGTGACAGAATTTATGACCTAGAGACTAGGTATATACATTGAAAAAGTGTTAAACCATTTATATCCTAGTATTCTAATGTCCTGTGAAATTATAGTTTGAATCAGACATACAACACACATCATTGTAAGCAATTATAAAACTTTGAAACATTCAATTCAATTGACACTACAATTATAGAGAGCCGACATTTAAAAAAAGTTTATTTAAAGGCAATTACTGCTCGCTTTAGTTTACCGTTTTCGTTGTGGCAATTAATATCGATTGATTTATTAGTGTACTAGCTTACCAAGCACGTGGAACGGGGTTCCGTGTTCAGCAAAAGAATAAAGTATAGCGCTATATACTTTCCCGGCGTTCAAAATATTTCCGTAACGAATTTAGTCGAAATCGGTTCAGTGTTTTAAAGAAAACCAGTTCAGTAAAGAAAAAACAGACAGCGTTAAATATTAATGACATCATTCAGGTTGTAACTTTTAACGGTATCTGTATATTAATATGTGAAAAAAAAACTTAGTACCCCTTTTTACGAAAATTGAGTGGAGAATATAGAGAAGGAGTGCAGAATGCTAATTTTTTTTTTAATTATACATAAAGAATACAAAAAAAATACAAAATGTGTGCAATTCACACGTGGTAGAAGTGAAACCTTCCAAAATTAAAATACAATTATCCTAAACGTCTTAAGTATATGTAAAATTTTGTCATTAGTAAATAATTGTAAGGTAGCGCCCTCTGTGAATTGATATTTTAATTTCACGTATAATCCTAAATTAAAATTCACTACAAGAGCTTTCATACACACGTTAGTATTAAAAAATCTCACAGATGGCGTTGTATTAAATAGTATGTATATTTCTGTCTCATTCTTTGCTGGCTTCATCCTACACATTTTTGTATTTGTGTCTCTTACCTGTCGTTTTTTCCGTTGCATCCGGTTTGAAATCACAACGATTCTAAAGAAGTTTTCACTTCAAAATCAATAAAAAAACATTACTCACACAACCATGTAATTGACACACACACAAACAGACATGCATACTATTTGTTTATTGTCAAACTTTTCTTATTGCATATACTCTGTGTTCAAATTGAGAATAGATTAAATATTGTTTGTCTTTATTAATATTTGACTAAAGTGTAGTCTTGGAGAAATCTGTGATTATAGAAGTATAATAAATATAATCTTTGACAATGGAACCATAATAGTATACAAACTTATAATTTCTATTAATTATAGTCGAATTTCGACCACTAGTAAAAGTAAATAGCGGGATAACGTCAAATAATCTTTAAATAACGATAACTGTGTTGTTTTTTGTATTCTGTTTTAAATTAATTTCGCTTTTAAACTCTAAAACACTACAAAAAATCGCTTATTTATGTTCTATTACTTGAGAGAACAGAAAAGGGGCTATTTTTAGTGCTTTCCTTCAATATACAGACACCGGAATCTACGATTTCATCATATTTATTATTAGTGATTTCATATCCGAGCGTTCGGTCTAAGTCAGGTCGTGCTATTATTAAAATCCTTGTAAGACTTGGTACACGGTAATTTATTCTATAACATTTTAATTAAAAACATACGATCGCTAATAATTAGCGAAAATATCGATGGATGTTTTTTTATTTATTGTTTAGATGGATGGATGACCTCACAGCCCACCTGGTGTTAAGTGGTTACTGGAGCCCATAGACATCTACAACGTAAATGCGCCACCCACCTCGAGATACAATTTCTAAGGTCTCAGTATAGATACAACGGCTACCCTACCCTTCGAATCGAAACGCATTACTGCTTCACAGTGGAAATAGGCGGGGTGGTGGTACCTACCCGTTCGGACTCCCAAGAGGTCCTACCACCAGTGAGTGGAACCATAATACAGGAAAAATCTTTAACTACTAACGCCATCTCGGTAACAGGGTCGGAATACAATGTCACTGTGTACAAAACGATGCCAATGAAATCTACAATTAGATTTGTCGTTTCATTACTATATACATAGTGAACAAAATCAACGCTATCTATTCATACCCAATCCTGTAGACCGAATGGTAAACAGTAGACGTCGCCCTAAACACGTCATTACGAACCCCCCCGATCCATTCACGGTGCTTTTAGGTACCACAAGCACCGGTCACCGTCTTCGTCGAAACCGTCGCTTTTGACGAAGGGCTCGACGAGTGAATTAACCCATAGACACAGCAACTGAGTTTCTCGCCGGATCTACTGAGTGGGTTGCGTTTCCGATCCGGTGGTAGATTCTGCGAAGCACTGCTCTTGCTAGGGCCAGTGTTAGCAACATTCCCGGTTTGAGCCCCGTGAGCTCACCTACACGCTAAGGAGAAGCTGAAATAGCCTCTCAAGGCTATCACACAGGTAGGAAGAAAAAAAACGCTATCTATATGAATTTTCACAACTCGTATTCAAATGTTCACAAAATAATAAAACTTATAGTATCAATGCAAGTCAATGGTAGCAAATCGTACATAAATATAATTATGTTGACGTCAGTGACCACAATGTGTCACTTTATTAAGGTTTAAATGTGCCCTAACTCAATTCTTTCTTCTACTACAATATACTATCACAAAGCATTGCCTAGAACTCATACAGTGAGCAATAGTGCGAATTTGACGTTCACACATCACATGATACGTGCCTAAGAACTCTTTGATTGAGCTCTGCGATGGATGTGGGTTATGAAACATTAGGCCACGGCTGAGGCCTGCGTTCTCTAATGGTTAATGTTAGACGTGTTCAGAGATGACACCGACGGAGCAATGAAATCGTTTACAAGCGCAACCATTACAGATACGACGTGTTGTGATTTCACGCTTCGTTTCGCCTAATATGTTTTTTTTTATCGCCCCTGTAGGCAGATGAGCATACGACCCGCCTGATGGTGAGTGGTTACCGTCGCCCATGGACTTCAGCAATGCCAGGAGCAGAGCCAAGCCGCTGCCTACCGTTAAGTACACTCCACAAGCCTCGTTTAAAGAAGGATATATTGCGCTCGGGAAATACCGTGGAGGGGAGCTCATTCCAAAGCCGGATGGTATGTGGCAAAAAAGATCTTTGGAAGCGCACTGTGGATGAGCGCAGTGGCTCCAGGTAGTATAGATGAACTGTACTCCGGTGGCGGACGGTGCGATGGTAAAAACGAGATGGTGGTATCAATATTTGTAGTTTTGGGTTCCGACTTGAAGCATGGGATTGATGTTTTCCAATGTAGATATGTCAAACTTAGATCTCTTGTTTACTGATGTCTACATTCACGTTGTCGGTATCTATGGGTTCAGGTATCAGAGCCGTGTGAACTTGCCCACTTATTTAAAGAAACAAAAGGATTCATGCAAAATAACTAATAAAAACTGGCTTTTTATTCCGGTATAATAACGCCCCTGGCAATTTCCCACAAGACTGTCATAACGCTTCCCCGTTTCCGCATCAGAATGAAGATGAAACAAAAATACACGTCTTTCTCGAACGGATATTTTAATGATTTATTGAAAGCGAAAAAAATCCATTTTTATTCATAAAATTTTGTATAGAATAAAATAATGTTTCAAAAATTTGGATTTTAATTGAGAATGTTTGGCATTGGATTGCCATTTGACAATGACTTTTTTTTTATTGCCATAGTTTGCAGACAAGCGTCCGGCCCACCTGATGGTAAGTGGTTACCGTCGCCCATGGACTTCAACAATGCCAGGAGCAGAGCCAAGCCGCTGCCTACTGCTTATTACTCTCCACAAGGCTCGTTTGAAGAAGGACATGACTGTCGATTTGGAAATGCGGCCTGGATCGAAATAGCATTGCTCTCTCGTCGGAAAATCTATTTCTTAAGCATTTATCTTACGCCCGCCTAATTATTCAGATATATAATCATGCCATCACACACATTGAAACTCACATTCTCTCTCACAGGAGGACCATTCCCCTCATCTAAACGACTATGAGCACCTTTCAAAAGCCTTGTGATGTTGAATCAAATCAACACACCGCAAAAATGTGATCCGATCGACATATCGGACTTTTAACATTGTGAGCTTTTTCCATTAGTCTTACCGATGACTAGCGACTTTGACGTCAATAACATTGCCGTATTTTTGGTGATAACGAAAAGAGTTTTTAAATAACTGTCCTCAACATTCGGAATTCATGTTTGAGAATTTTCTCAGAAACTCCTTAAAGTCCGCTCGTTTAGAAGTACAAAAGCTCGTCAAGCTTAAGCACTCGTAGACTACTCAGCTTTTGAATTAGGTCATTATTTACTTTGCCTGTTTAATTAGGAGCTTGCCCAAAGCTTACCCGCATGTGGTGTGTTTTAACTTGATGCTTTATTTACTTCTACACCTTGGTTCATTGAATTTTGATATGCACTACCAGCCAAGATTCCCATAAGATAAGTTAAGAGCAGTCTAAGTATTGAGGGCACAAACGAACTAGCTCAATTTAATACAAGAGCTACTGCAAAAATACACTTCTCTCCCGGATCCAATAAAGAACCCCGTTGACTTTTCTCTGTGCGACAAATCAAGTAGTTCCAGTTTTAAAGTACTTTATACTTTATAGCTTTAGTCTCTGGAGCTTATTTTGCATGCATATATTTATCAAGGTAATCTAGAAGCATCTGGTTTGATGGTTTTCGAAGCTCACAACGTGAATGCTGCTATTTATCCCGAGGTATGGACAGAAAGTTATGAAGTCGTCGTGGCCTAACAGATAAGACGTCCGGTGCATTCGTGTTGAAGCGATGCACCGGTGTTCGAATCCCGCAGGCGGATACCAATTTGTCTAATGAAATACGTACTTAACAAATGTTCACGATTGACTTCCACGGTGAAGGAATAACATCGTGTAATAAAAATGAAACCCGCAAAATTATAATTTGCATAATTACTGGCGGTAGGACCTCTTGTGAGTCCGCGCGGGTGGGTACCACTACCCTGCCTATTTCTGCCGTGAAGCAGTAATGCGTTTCGGTTTGAAGGGTGGGGCAGCCGTTGTAACTATACTTGAGACCTTAGAACTTGTATCTCAAGGTGGGTGGCGCATTTACGTTGTGGATGTCTATGGGCTCCAGTAACCACTTAACACCAGGTGGGCTGTGAGCTCGTCCACCCATCTGAGCAATAAAAATAAATAAAAAAAAGTTCCCATTGTATTGTATTCCCACTGCCCAGCGAAGCCCAGTACCTCAAGACGGATGTTAGCTTACGTTGTATTGTATAAGTTGCGGTATCACTATGATTCATGGGGCGGTAGGCTATAAGCCACTTTTCGAACTAAAGCAATGAAAATCTAAAATTGTTACTTTTTTTTGGGAAGGAAACTTTAGTGATGGCCCGAAGGCCTTTCCAATTTTACGAGGACGAGGACGCCTTCATGGCGAGCCAAATCTCAGCCAAGCGGGATGGGATTTTCTAACAGCTGCCCGAGGGCCTCCAAAGGAGACCTAATAACTCAAGAGCAGCTGCTTCGCGAATAAAAAATTGTTACATATAGCATGTAGAGTATTTACAGTACCTATAATTTAACATTTTTTTAGATTACTCTTAATGGATGGATAAACTCATAGCCAATATTGTGTTAAGTGGGCACCAGAGACGCAACATAAACGCAACCATCCATCTTTAGAAATGAGGCTGAAGGCTCTAATTTTGTTATCTAACTGCTGCCTCATCTTTTAAATCCAATAGTTAGATTTAAACATTTAAACGGGCAAGATGAACGGCAGAGCACACAGTAAGTGATATTTCTAACTTCAGTGCTTAAATTGTCTTTAGTACACCGCAACATACCTGCTATATTTTTATATTTTCCAGAATTTCTGTAAACTAAACGGTTGTCTGGAAGAGATCTAGAAGAAGAGTAAATTGTGTTTTGGTGTGCAATAAAGTGTATTCTCTCTCTCTCTCTCTCTCTAAGTCATACCGTCAACAAATTAAAATTTTATTTAAAATTCTAAAACAATAATAAATAAAAAATGAATAAATTAATTTCCAAAGCTTTCGTAGTTTAAGTTCTCGCGTTACGAATACTAAGATCGGCTTATGATGGACCCGAGTAGCTTTATAATAAACAAATAAATTAAACTTACCCGATACTGTGTACTGATTCCGTGAATCTGCGCGCAAATACGTTCACGGGCACAATTGCAAAATTTAATAATTAATATTTCACAGGCACTTCACGGAGCACAGACACGTCACTGAGTTAATATCCGACGAGTAGGTACGCGATCTTGATCCGAGTCTGCTACAACCGTCCGGGCAGCTACACGTAACACAACGCACTGAAGCTTTCGGCTCGGGCCGGCGAGCGAGACAGCGAAAGCTCAGCTGAGGGGTGAAATCTATATGGGGCTTATAAGCCACAAATTCTACGGGAATCTTGGAGTTTGGGCTCCAATAGGCCACTTAACCGTTTTGAATGTAGCGAATGTGTTACTTTACACGATTCTATTCACCTGGTCGGGTGCGTTTATTTCGCGAAAGCGTCGCGTTAATGGCCATTGTGCTGGACCTTTAGCGGGCTTACTGCAGACGTGTCGAACTTTTAACGTACATTTGATTTCGGAGTTCGATTGTGAATTATTTGGGTTGAGGGGAAATGTGGTGCTTTAGTTTTTAATTTTTTTTATGCCAGATAAGTGGACGAGCCAGAGGTAGAAGCTCAGACGAGGTAGAACCTCTTGTGAGTTCCCGCGGGTAGGTACCACCGCCCTACCCATTTCTGCCGTGAAGCAGTAATGCGTTTCGGTTTGAAGGGTGGGGCATCCGTTGTAACTATACTGAGACCTTAGAACTGATATGTCAAGGTAGGTGGCGGCATTTACGTTGTAGAAGTCTATGGGCCCCGCTAACCACTTAACACCAGGTGGGCCTTGAGATCTTTCACCCACCTAACCAATAACAAAAAAAATGAATCATTAATCAAATGAAATCAAACAAAAATGAATCATTTTTTTTCGGGTACACGCTTAACACCAGGCTGGCCGTGAGCTCGTTCACTATTGAATGGAATGCGTGTCGAATTTTGAACACACACACCCTTTTGATTTCAAATTACAGACATGATTAATGAAGCCTCTTGTCAGCCAGCCAGCTAAATAATTAAATTTTAGCTTAGGTCTGTGTTTTTCGTGTATAAACCTAAATATTATTCGGAGCTAATCAAAAATGTTATTTCTCTCAAAATTCCACTTTCGAACATCGCTACCCAATTCCCACAGAACTTAATCCGAATATTACGCAGGACTCGCATATTTTTCCTACATAACTCAATGTAAACATGATCCTTTTACCAAACTTGTAGATATGACTAGAAATGGAATACATATGGGAATTGGCATAATCGAATTACCCACTTCGAATGTCCAAAAGATATATTGTTATCGCCATATAACTTTTTTTTTATAAGCAAAGGTCACGACTGTATTTTCTGATTCTTTCTGACTTCGTAGCGTTTTATGTTTGTCTTATTAATAAAGTTATGGTTTGAGTTTGAGCAAAGCAATAAAATAATTTTAATGTGATACTAAGTAGCCATCTCTTGGGCTTTTTATACAAATATCGCACGGGACACGTAGTAATATGAGTCTTTCTAAGTCTACGTATGTGTTCATGAGTGCTCATGATTGACTACTGTTTGAATTCGGAACGTCAAAAGTGTCAACGAGCGACGTCCGCTATGACACTTTTCCCCTTTTCATTTCTTTTTTTTTTTTTCATTGCCTTTGTAGGCAAACGAGCATACGGCCCACCTGATGGTGAGTGGTTACCGTCACCCATGGACTTCAGCAATACCAAGGGCAGAGCCAAGCCGCTGCCTACCGCTAAAAATTAATTTCCAGCCGCCAAGGGCGACACATCTATTTCATATTTCTTATAGTCATTAATTTTAAATTCTTTTAATTTGTCACTTATGAACTAATAAAAATACCAAACTAATAATACAGTCCACTCATAATACAACGCCACAAGTACCAAAATTGTTTTTTGATATTATTAATATGATAGATGCAGCATCGGCCAGTTAATAAAAAACAGTCTCGCAATATTCAATTTAATCTAATAAGTCTTTGTACTACGTTTTTGTTACGTGACATAAATAATGCACTATATTTACTTGGAACGTCTCAAAGACTTTATTGAAATTTCGACAATCTAAGCTTTGCCTCAGTTCATAAACTGAACAAGGACACCAATACAAAAACACTATTTACTAGAAGCGTCAAATTTCATAGTTGAAAACTAATGGAATGTATCTATCTATCTATGTATATATAAAAATGAATTGCTTTTCGTTAGTCTCGCTAAAACTCGAGAACGGCTGGACCGATTTGGCTAATTTTTGTCTTGAATTATTTGTAGAAGTCCAGAGAAGGTTTAAGAGGTAGATAAATATGAAAATGCTCGGAATGAAATAAAAACAACAATTTTGTTTTTCCTTTGATGTGTCGCCCGTCGGACGGATTCCTTTTGTTTGTTTAATTTTATTTTATACAGAAGTTTAGGTATTTTATTTATCGATTGAGGCACTACGTTGTCTGCCGGGTCAGCTAGTGCTCTATAAATAATTGAAGCTATTCTATAGTTCTAGGATGTTCGATAGTCACTTAAAGACGTAAATAAGACGTTTTCAAGCCAAAGTTTGCTGGTGTTCCAAGCATTGCAGCGAGAACGCTTAAAGATGCCTTCATGAAATACACTTTTTTTAATAATTTGAACAAAATGTAATCCTTCGGACCATTTAATGGTACGATTGCTTTCCAGTCAAGCCAAGAACTTTGCATATTTTCAATATAAAAAAAATCGCTTTTTTATCGATAATGAGTGATTACAATCTCTCATGGACGTCAGCAATTTCAGAGGCAGAGACAAGCTACTGCCCACCGTTTAATATCCTGGTTTTTACATTCAACCGGACCTTGAGTCTGGCTATGCTTACACACCCTTCAGACTGTGTACCCTTTACACACCTTTGAGATTTGGCCATATTTTACAAGCTTCTTCCGTGATATTCTCACTAAACTCTCGATTGGTGCCACTTTGCAGTACACTGGGTGCTCGACATGTAGTAAAAATATCAATTAGAAGATTAGTAGAAAGAGGTGACAACTGAATAAATAAATATTTATAACGTTGTAGCATCCAGTACATCTATAAATTATAAATCCATGGCGCAAACTTGTCTCATAGATTTTGTGTGAAATTCCCGAACTCAAAATTGACGATCATTTCCATGTCAAACTTGTATACATATTTGAATAAAGCGTTTATTACTTTGGTGAATATTTAAGATGCGCCGTATATGTATACAAACTTAATGAAATAAAGCCCTAACACGTCATTACGGATCCTCCCGATCCATTAACGGTGCTTTTAGGTACCTCAAGCACCGGTCACCGTCCTCGCCGAACCCGTTGCTTGCAACGACTCGCCGAGTAAATTAACCCATAGACACAGCCTACTGAATTTCTCGCCGGATATTCTCAGTGGGGTGCGTTTCCGATACGGTTGTAGATTCTGCGAAGCACTGCTCTTGCTAGGGCCAGTGTTAGTAGCACTTCCGGTTGAGCCCCGTGAGCTCACCTACTAGCTCTGAGAATCTAGAATAACCCCTCGAGGCTACTAGAATAAGCAGGGCAAAAGAAACAAACTACTCACGCTAAGCTAAGCGCCGTCCATCATGTAACTTAAATTCTTACTTAAAAATTAACAACGGAATTAGATTAGTCGCATTTTTTATTTACATTTGATTCCAATATGTGTATAGTGTTCACTGATATTTGGCAAATGCGCTTTTTCTTTTTTTTTCTCACCTAATCGCTTGTAGCCTCAAGGAGGAGGTAAGGAGTTGAGGTCAACCTGAGAGACTTTACTAACATCAGCCTTAGAAAGAGCAGAGATTCTCTGAATCTACTAATGTATTAAAATCCCGATCCACTGAGAAGAATCGGCGAGAAACTCAGTGCGTTGTGCCTATGGACTAAGTTTCCCGCCGAACTCTTGGAGAGCGCATCGAATGATAAATGAAGCTTACAGTACCTAAAATCAGCGAGAGTAGATCGGGAGGATCTGACAGGATATGCTTAGGGCGACGGCGGCTTTGCGTTGCCCCGTCGCCTGAGTCGGAAATGAATTTCGCGGCGGCCACGATAAGAAGCTTATCGCACCGGGCCGTTTTCTCGAACAATCGCTCTGATACTCACATAGCAGATCTAATTCTACGGATTTCCTCATACTGTGGTACGAATTCTCACGTACCATGGTGCTCCAACGACCGTTCTAGAAAAACGGGGTTGGAAGACCTGAAGAGGGTTAATGTGGGTGCGGGCCGTGTGCATAAACATTACATTTGCACTAGAGGTCCCGCAGTAATCGAAATTCGACTATAATTAATTGGAATTGTAAGTTTGTACACTATTATGATTGTAATTTATACTTCTATAATCACAAATTTCGCCAAGGCTACACTATTAAAAAAATATTAATAAAGACAAACAATATTTAATCTATTCTCAATTTGACCACAGACGTCAAGACCAAAAATTGACAATAAATAGTATGCATGCGTGTGTGCGTCAAATACATGGTATGTAGTGTGTGTAATGTTTTCTTTATTGATTTAATGTAACTTTTATGCATTATTTGAAAAAAAAATTGCATTGTGCACTTCTTCTCTATATTCTCTATAAGTGTGGAAAATTTCATACTCCTCCGTCCGCGCAATTTTCGTAAAAAGGTATACAAAGTTTTTGCTTCACGTATTAATATATAGATAAGTCACGACCGTACGTATCCAAGTTTTGTAGTGTGTTACCTTGATACGAAAGACAATTCACTTCGCTTGCAGATAATGGGATAGAAACGGCCGAGTAAGAACGCGGTTCGGTTGCGGGCTGTCTTTATGCGGAGACGGAATGTCATCCCTCTGCTTAGGGTGACCCGTAAGTATTTGACCTTTGCGGCCTAAGGTATGGGTTAGCGAAAGAGATTTATGGCGGGAATCGTGCTACCGCGCGGGAGGGATTCCTCGATGTGCAAATGGTCTTTGAATCGAGGTTCTTTTATTTATTTAACTTGATGCACAATAGGTATAGTGGCAGACACATTTTATAAGTCGTCGTGGCCTAAAGGATAAGACGTCCGGTGCATTCGTGTGTAGCGATGCACCGGTGTTCGAATCCCGCAGGTGGGTACCAATTTTCCTAATGAAATACGTACTCAACAAATGTTCACGATTTACTTCCACGGTGAAGAAATAACATCGTGTAATAAAAATCAAACCCGCAAAATTATAATTTGCGTAATCACTGGTGGTAGGACCTCTTGGGAGTCCGCACGGGTAGGTACCACCACCCCGCCTATTTCCGCCGTGAAGCACTGATGCGTTTCGGTTCGAAGGATGGGGCAGCCGTTGTAACTATACTGAGATCTTAGAACTTATATCTCAAGGTGGGTGGCGCATTTACGTTATAGATGTCTATGGGCTCCAGTAACCACTTAACACCAGGTGGGCTGTGAGCTCGTCCACCCATCTAAGCAATAAAAAAAAAAAGACATAATCGCTAGAGCATTTTTTATCAGCCAATCGAGGCTGATGTAGAAAGTGCTGTGATAGTGTGTGCTTATATACTGCCGCAAATCATACACAGCATACCCTCGTATACATAGCGTCGTACATGTTAAGACATCATAGAACAATAAAAACAATTTACCCTAGTGCAGTTAGTTTCATTTTATCTATGTATATAAAAATGAATTGCTGTTCGTTAGTCTCGCTGAAACGCGAGAACGACTAGACCGATTTAACTAATTTTGGTCTTGAGTGATTTGTGGAAGTTCATAAAAGGTTTAAAAGGTAAATATTTATGAAAATGCTCGAAATTAAATAAAAATAACAATTTTGTTTTTACAAATACAAAAGATTAGGTTTTTATTTATCGATTGAGGCACTACGAAGTCTGCCGGGTCAGCTAGTACGAAATATTTATTAAGAAGGAATTAACATTCACACTCATTCTAGTTTAATTAATAAAATTATTAAGAGTCTACTTGTCTTAAAATTTTAATTCTAAAGGGTTTTGGGGCAATTTAGTCTATACTATTATGCAGAGCTATTAGTTCAGGCTAGTAAGTAGGTCTGATCAAGTTCGGATCAGACTCGACTAAGCCTTCCACGACACTCTTCATATGACCGGCAATACCAAATTTGGTATGGAAAGGAGGTCAATACCCTTAACAAGAAGGAACACGACTAACGAAGGAGAATTTTATTAAAACAAACATTGTGATAAAATATGATATCGCGCTATTGTTTTCATCAATTTTACAATGGAACGTATTCCCCAACTTCAGCAGACCGTAAAATGAAAGGAGATCACTGAACTGCCGTTCCGTGAATTCGAACAACAAACCATTTTTAGGGCTTTAGTGAATTTCTCAAACTAAAACACGAAAGTTAAACTTTGTTTTCCAAGAACACCAGCGTTTCGGAGTATAGATCTCGCCCTGTGAACACAGATTAATTATATTAGAATTTCGTTCGTTTTTTAATCGTTTGTGAACCTTCTTCAAGCAACGATTGTTATTATTTATTTGATTTTTCGATTCGATTGTTATTTCTGCAGACACCAAGGGAATCTTAATACTATAAGCTTTTTTTTTTTCTACCTAAGCTGATAGCCTTGAGACGCTATTTCAGCGTAACTTTAACTAGTGGGTGAGCTCACGGGGCTTGACGACGTTGCTAACACGAACCCTAGCAAGAGCCGTGCTTCGCAGAATCTACCACCGGATCGGAAACGCGACCCATTGAGAAGATCCGGCGAGAAACTCAGTGGGCTGTGTCTGTGGGCTAATTTACTCGTCAAGCCCTTCGTCCCAAGCGAGTTTGCTGGTTTAACGAGAACGATGATCGGTGCTTGAGGTACCTAAGAGCACCGTTAGGGGATCAGGAGGATCCGAAATGACGTGTTTGGGGCGACGTCGACTGCTTTTCATTCTGTCCACAGGATCAGGAATGTAGTTACCGGCGGCCACAATGAGAGAGTACACGTGTCGTGCCGCTTTGTCGAAGTGGAGTAGAAGCGTTGTGAGTTTATCTGGCCATTTCTTCTTCTGCGTCGTGTACTTAATTTCTAATGAGCGTGTTTAATATGAATATTCATTCATCCCATTTTGAGTCAATTGGAATCATCCTATCTGGAATCATCATCCTATTTCTGCCGTGTAGCAGTAATGCGTTTCGGTTTGAAGGATGGGGCAGCCGTTGTAACCACAGAAATATGTGATTGTAACTATACTGACACCTTAGAACTTATATCTCAAGGTGGGTGACGCATTTACGTTGTAGATGTCTATGGGCTCCGGTAACCACTTAACATCAGCTGGGCTGTAAGTTCGTCCACCCATCTAAGCAATAATAATAAAAAAAAACCGAGGATACTTGACCACCGGCTCGTCGAGGCGATATTCGACGATTGAAACATTGATTGAAGGTAAAAACTAGAGTCAAACAAACTGCCATATTAAGAAATATTTTTATTGAAAATTAGATGGTAGTTAGCACATTATCCAAACTCAAAATGTCGACAATTAACATCATAATTGTCCGTAAACACGAAAACTTTCGTTATTCAAAATGTCTAAAATTGTGATATAATATTTTGTCAATAAACATGAATGTCTGAATATATTGTGCCGTCGGTTCTAAGAAGAGCCTACAGTCTTGTACAGTATATTAATGTTCTTTTTTTATTTTTCAAAGGTAATGTATACATAGGCTTTAGTTATATTTTTTTCCAGTAATTGCTGATATTCATGATTCACAGTAGCTATGTACGTTAATAAAACCTTTGATCTTCAAATGTGTAGTCAACTAAAAAAAAATATAGTCTGAAGTTTTCAGGAGGACTATCGATTGAAAATAGACATTGTATTAGAATTTTGTGGTTCGAAAATTCGGCTATATTTTTTACTAGCAAGCGGGGTTTATAGGTTCGATTTCCTTTTTTTTTTTTTTTTTTTTTTTTTTTTTTTATTTTTTTTATGATTGAAAGTTTACTGGTGGCCCGAAGGCCTTTCCAGTTTCACCAGGACAGGTGGGCGAGCAAAGGCTCAGCCAAGAGGGGTGGGATTTGCTAACAACTACCCGAGCGCCTCCGAAGGAGACCTAACAACTCAAGAGCAATTGTTTCGCGAATGAATCTACTACCGGATCGGAATCGCGACCCGCTGAGAAGATCCGGCGAGAAACTCAGCGGGCTGATGCATGGGTTAGGTTGCACGTCGACCTCTTTGTCGAGTTCGACGAGTACGGTTACCGGGGTCCCTAAGCCTGCCCCTAGTATTAGAGCTGAAGGCATCTAATGCAAAGGTTATTGGATCTGATGGATCCGTAAGGACGTGTCTAGGGCGTCGACGGTGACTGGCTCCTGCATGATCAGGATTCGGGGAGTAGTCAGCGGCGGCAACGATAAGGCGATTATCATGACGCATAGCCTTATCGAAGTATCGTTCCGACGCTGACTTCATGTATTTCCGAATTGATTCGAGGCCCAGGTCGTCGTGTAGGTCAACGTTCCTCACGAACCACGGAGCCCCGACAGCTAACCTGCAAAAGCGGGATTGTAGGGATTGGAGGGTGTCTATGTGTGTGCGGGCCGCGTGAGCGAACACCACGCTCGCGTAAGTCATGACGGGCCTTATGCAAGTTTTGTAAAGTGTCACCTTGTTCCGAAGGGACATTTTACTCCGCTTACAGATCATGGGGTAGAGTCTACCGAGAATAAACGCGGCACGGTCACGGACTGATTTTATATGCGGGCGGAATGTCATCGATGCATCCAGGGTAACGCCCAGGTACTTGACCTTCCTGGCCCAGGGTATGGGTTGTCTAAAGAGAGTAATCGGGGGTGTGAGATTCCTCCTCCTAATCCGGGAGGAAATTCGTGTGGAGCTTCCCCTCTGAAATAGCACCGCAGTACTTTTCGCTGGGTTGATGTCTATGCGCCATTTTCGGAACCACTGTCCTAGGGCTAGGGCTGCGCTCTGAAGCTTCTTCGCGATTAGGGACTTATTTCTACTAGAATAGTAAACAGTCGTGTCGTCAGCGAATAAAGCTAAATGGGTCGGCGGCGACCGGGGAATATCGTTGACGAATAAGCTAAATAGGAGGGGTGAGAGGACAGAGCCTTGCGGGACTCCAGCTGTGAGAGGTCGTGGGGAGGAGCGGGTTCCCTCGACTCGATATCGAAAAGAGCGGTTCGACAAGAAGTCCCGTATGATGAGCACGAGACTATCCGGCACGCCCATGTTGAATAGTTTGAAAATCAAACCATTGTGCCAGACTTTGTCGAACGCTTTTGCGACGTCGAAGAAGAGAGCTCCCGTGTATAACGGTTTTGGTCGATTAAGCCCCACAAGAATGTGCTCCGTGAGGCGGTGCACCTGTTGAACGCATGAGTGATTTGTACGGAATCCGAATTGTTCATCGATGAGAATGCCCTTCGTTGAGACGAAGTCTCTGAGGCGTTTGTAGAGCAGACGCTCATACAGTTTGCCTAGAGACACGAGGAGGCTAATCGGGCGGTAGCTCGTCGGATGATTTTTTGGTTTACCGGGTTTATGTATGCCGATAACGTCCGCTTCTTTCCACACCGCGGGAAAGATACAGTTCGCCATAGCGGCATTGAAAATAGATGCCAACATCACGATGAGTTGGACGGGTAGAAGTTTAATAACGCGGTTAGATATACCGTCGGAACCGGGAGCCTTGCGAGGACGTAGGTCTTTGATCAAGTCTTTAACTTCTATCGGGGTGACGGGTGGTAACGCATCCGATGGTGGCAAGGAGGCTCTGCGTTCTACCTCACTGTCTACTAATTCTACATGAACAGGGTCCACGGATTGAATGCTGGGCGTGCACTGGGTTTGCAATGTATCGGCCAGCAGCTCTGCTTTTTCGTCATCATCGAACGCCGCGAGTCGGCCTGAGGGGCCTACGAGGGGGGGCATAGTTACTACCGTATCCGATTTGAGAGTACGAGCTAAGCGGTAGTAAGACCTTTGGGAGGGCGCGAGTCCTTCCAAGAAATCAGACCATCTGGCATCTCGGACTTCGGCGATGCGAGACTTTACGTCGCGTTGTAGGGCACGCATTCGAATACGATTTTCCGCGGTAGGATACCTGTCGTAGGCGCGTATCGAGGCGTTCTTAGCTCTAAGGAGTTCCCTAATATCGTCGGACAATTTGAAGCGGTGAAGGAAGTCCTCCGCTACAACTTGTTTCGATGACCTATCTAATGTCGAGGTGATGTGTGACGTTAAGATGTCTATGGCTTCAGCGGTATCCTGAGGAGACGGGATAGAGTCCGGGTTAAACGGGAGCGATGGTGGATCAGATTCAGCCAGGCTGATGCCCAGCGTGTGCCAATCCACCACAGTCCTCGTGACGGGAACGGAATCGGGAGCGCGACCGAGCTTCATAACGACGGGACGGTGGTCTGAGTCTAACTCTGAAACTACTTCGATCGAGTGTAAGCGCAGAGTTACGTTTTTTAATAACGCTATGTCGAGTATATCCGGGCGATGCGCGACGTTTAGCGGGTAGTGAGTCGGGGTTAGCGGAGCCACGATATCGAAGGCGAGATCATCGACTAACGCGTCGAGCCGCCTGCCATTCGGGGTTGTGGTGTGTGAGTTCCACCTGATGTGTTTACAATTTAGGTCGCCCGCCAGAATGACAGAGCTCCCCATACCGAGCAGCGCCTCGATATCACTGCTTAGAACGATCTTATCCGGTGGAAGATAAACTGACGCGATAACGATCGGCGCGTGTCCCGTCAGTGAGATTCGGCACACTGATGCTTCGATATTAGCGAGCGCGGGAGGATCGAGCGAGACGCAATGCAGGGCTCTTCTATAGTAAATGACGGTACCACCACCACGGGCAGAGAGCCTGTCGTTCCTGACCATGTAATAGTTCGCGATTTTAGGGTCACGGCGCGCGGGCTTAAGTAGGGTCTCCTGCACTAAAAAGATATCAATTTGATGGTCACGCAAAAAGTCCGAAACCTGATCACGTTGATTTGCGAGACCGTAAGCGTTAAAAAATCCTATCGTTACGGATAGGGGCTTTATTCTACTTATATACGCCATTGATTACCGGCGGAGTGAGGGGAGGACGTACGTATTTAATGACGCGTATACGTCGGCGTATTCCTGCACAACGGCGATAAAGTGTTGTGCAGTGGAGGCAGCGCGAATGGCGTCGCCCAAAGCGTTAACGCGCTCAAAGTTGATCGACTGAAAGAAGTCGATCGCTAAAGCGAGATTTTCGGACGCGGTCGGAGGACAAGTCGCGGGAGAGGGACGAGTCGCGGGGGCGGGACGAATCGCGGAGGAGGGAGTTGTAGCCGTGTTCGTGTACGGCAGCGGTTTTGCCCAGGCCGAGACACTGGGCACCGCCGCCGGAACGAATGCTGGCTTAGCCTGCGACGCAGAGGGTGCCGAGGCTTTGATGTCTGGGCCGGAAGCTCGGAGGCGGTTTTGGCGGGCGACGCGGCGATTTATTTTAGGGGCTCGGGGGCAACCACGGTAATTCGCGGGGTGACCCTGTGTTCGACACAGGACGCAGCTAGGCGGTTCCGTCGCGGTTTTTTGGTCGCGAGCGCAGAGGGCCGTGGCGTGATCGCCCAAACACTTAACACATCGGGGGCGCGCGTGACAGTTACGGGAAGAGTGCCCGTACAATTGACAGTTATGGCACTGGCTAGGAGTGCCTTTTTTATGGGGGGCTTCGATGGCGATACCGGAGAGCCTACAGACGGTCTGTGTGTTGAAGATTTTCTTACCCTCGGGGGTAGGCTGGAGGGTGACTAGAACCATATTGTATGGCTCCCTACCGCGACCGGTGTGCATACGGTGCACAGAATTCACTGGAAAGCCCTGTTCTAACAGATCGGCCTTGACGAGCTCTACATCTAACTCTTTAGGGATTCCGCGTATTACAACGCGGAGTTCGCGCTCCTCCTGGAGCGTATAAGTATGGAAACTTATACGTTCCTTACGGAGGTAAGAAGAGAGGGCCCTATGGTCGTCGGGTGTTTGAACCTTAATTTGAATGCCGTTCGCGAGGTTACGGGCATTCGTGAAATTTATACTTTTGGCCTTAAGGGCCAGGCAAACTCGATCCCAAGCTGCCTTCTCCTGAAGGATAACCGGGGGCGGGGTCTGGGTTTTATTTTGTGCCACTGGACGCGGCGACGGGGTGGCACGGGCTGGGGGCGCAACGGGAGTCTGAGGGCGGGGGCGCGACGCGTTCACGGCTTTGCTAATTTTAGCGGCCGCGGGAGCTCGAGACTCCGCGGCACGCTTCTTACCCTTCTGTACCAGGGTGAATCCATCCGTCGATGAGGCGGGGGCGAGGTCGACCTCCATATCCGAGTCAGAGTCGGAGCACGAGGAGGCGGGTGCAGGCGACCTACGAGCAAGTGTAGGTGTTTTAGAGGGCGCGACGGAGGCCGCGGATGATCGCTCAGCTGAAACGATGGTCACGGCGGACGACGCAGCAGCTTTTCTCGCCAGTATAGGCGACACGGGAGCAGCAGTCACGACAGAGGCTGCGGTGCTCAATGCAGAAGCTCTGCACGCATGTACAGGCGACGCAGGAGCAGCGAGCGCGGCGGAGTCCTCGAGAGGGCTCGCAGTGTGATTGGCCTTGAAGGCCAGAAACTCTGAGGCGAGCTGTGGGTGGCGAAGTCGGAGGAATTCCGCGAATACAGCGTCCATGATCGCTGAGTACCCAGGTGGGGCGGCCCCGGGTCTTGAAAACACTCGCCTTGCGGCGAGGCCCCAACTTCTCGGACCTGAGCGGTTCTATTGAACACAGGTGGCAATGCGGCGCGATTACTACAGGACAAAGAAAAAGCACAACAAAACAGAAATTACAAAAAGAAGCAAAACAAATAAATACTTGCAGGAAAACACTTTGTCGGCAAATGTTCCACGAACACAAAAATAACTAAAACAAAACAAATAAAAGCTTCCAGGAAACACACTTGGTCGGCAGATGTATCACGAACACAGGCCGCGCGAACAATGGCCGGGCTAACAAAAGCCGGGCGAACAAAGACCGGGCGATCGAGTGGACGATGAGCACGTCCGCACGTGACGGGTGCCTCTATCGGAATGTTCGATTTCCTTCCGAGCAAGCATTCGTATGGCAAATTCATATGGTTTGTGTCTGGTTGCATAACATCTATAATTTCTCGTTTCTATCTCCCTAATTCTCGTTCTGTAACGCTGATGTAGCCTCTCAAGGCTATCAGCTCAGGTACAAAAAAAATATATACATTAAACTTATAAAACATATCTTATACGCTTAAACGAGCAATTCTTGTATTACCTATATATATAATCGGAAACGGCTCCAACGATTTTCATAAAATTTAGTATACAGGGGATTTCGGGGGCGACAAATCGATCTAGCTACGATTTATTTTCAGAAAATGTTGTTTTATTCGTGTTTTCAAAAATCAACTTTATCGATAATCAACTTTGACTCTTCCCGACATCTATTGGCGAATAATAATACTATTTTTACTGCTTTAAAGACACAACAAGATGGCGTTATAAAAGAAAAGCCGAGCAAAGCTCGGTCATCATCTAGTATACATTAAATACATAAGTATGCGTATAAGTCTCTGGTTTCCGTAGTAAAGAGAAGCCTCATTTGGGGCAAGGCGATTGCTTGATTTGACCCAGACTTTTCTTTATTTAATTCATTCCCACCGCGTAGCCATATATATATCTCCTAATTAACATGACACAAAAATGTTAGTGCCAACACAGTTTTAGATCGTCAGGTGTAGGAATCTGGTATCTAGGTGTGGCGTGTGTTGACTATGATAATAAATTTAAATAGTACACACCAGAAACTAATCTGTTCACGATATTACGTTGATATAATTCGTAATCTAATGAAGTAAATACAAATTCAAGAGTCAATAAGTCGCAAGTCCGTTTGGGAAGCTCCGGTCTAGAAATTAATTTTAGGTCATGAAAATTAGCAACGTTTTAAATTATTTCAATTGCCTTGCTCGTGTCTCGCAGCCGTTAATATTTAAACGGGTTTCCGTTCGCTAAAATCTTAGAAAATACTAAATCTAGTTTCAAGTGAAGGAAATTTATTGTGTTCAACGTATGAGGGTTGGGAATTGGCCTCCGTCCAATATTTATCATCAAGATTCGAATGATAAATATAGGCCGCTTTTGTTTATTTAACTGGCAGTGCTGATTGGCACAGTCAGCATTGTTGGTAAGTAACTATCCCAATTGGCCGTTTGGTCGATGGCCATGATTTTGGGTAATGACAGGTATATTTTAGATTGGATATCGATAGATAAGTCAAATCAAATCAAATCAAAAAAAAATTATTCAACATAAATGAAAGTACATACTTGTTGAACGTCAAAAGAACTACCGCCAATTCACAAGAACTAGCCTCCGTCCTGAGAAGAATTGGCAAGAAATTCAGCGGGCATGTCTCTTTTTATTTTTTTTAATATTAGATTTTTTTAAATATGAATTTTTTGAATTTTTTTATATGAATTTTTTTGATTAACTTAAGGTAAACATTACGATGAAAACATCCCTACTATAGATGCTCAACAGATGTTGATTCTGATTAATAATAGATCTTTCGTGTTACCACACCATAAGACAATAGAAGTCTTAGAAAATAATAATTATATTTGATAATCGTAAGTCGGTGAGTCATGTCGATTAGACCGTAGCTCGGCATCTGAGAAATGCGCTAAACGAACACCTACCCCTAAAATTAGTCATGGTCACTATTTGGTGGTCTAGTGCCGGTATAGTTAATTACAGCTTTTTAGAGAGAAGAGAGAGAGAGAAGGTTGATTAATCGCTAGTTCCCGCTGCTGGAGGACAAGTACGACCTCTCGAGAGTCCGCACAAGTAGGTACCACCGCCCTGCCTATTTCTGTCGTGAAGCAGTAATGCGTTTTGGTTTGAAGGATGGGGTAGCCGTTGTAACTATACTGAGACCTTAGAACTTATATCTCAAGGTGGGTGGCGGTATTTACGTTGTGGATGTCTATGGGCCCCAGTAACCACTAAATACCAGGTGGGCTGTGAGGTCGTCATCCCATCAAAGCAATAAAAAAGCTTTATCTCTAAGCTTCACTTGTAGCTAGGGCAGGAAGTTTAACGTCATCTACTGCACTCACCGTACAATTGCGCCGACAGACTTCTACTTTTTCCAAAGTTTGGACAATTAACTTCTTGGTGAACAAAAAAATACCCAAGAGTCCATACAAAACGAAGAAGAAGGGTTTGTTAACTCCCAGACAACTTGAAGAAGGGCATTGGAAAATTACCATTGCGTTGGCATAGGTACATTGAATCGTTTGATTGATAGGTAGCGGCTTGGCTCTGCCCCTGGCATTCCTGAAGTCCATGGGCGACGGTAACCACTCACCATCAGGTGGGCCGTATGCTCGTCTGCCTACAAGGGCAATAAAAAAAAATAGAAATAAAAATGTTTATAAAAATACCTTTAACTTTCTATATACTAAACGGCAATTTCGTAGGTAAAGAATATGTATTGCCATTTACTCGTCTCCGGTTTGATCCAAAATTTTAGTTCACACAAACAAATTTCTAATATCTGGAAAGTTCCACGTGAAATATTTTCGTTTGTTTAGCCTTTATTGTCCGAAAGTAATTCAGTAGCTGTTGTTTTCTAGAACAATTGCCGATCGCTAGACATCCCTTGTTTTGATCTCCTAATCCCGATTATAACTTACTTTCTATTCATTAAGTTTTTCATGAAAGACCTCTTACATTTGTTCTTTATTCGAGCGATTTAGTTGGAAAAATATTAACGTATTTTTCTTATACTGTAGAGAGTAAATAAGTTTGTGTTCTCATAAATGCTAAATTTTGTTTTATTTAGGGTAGAACTTTTTTCTTTTGTATGTTTTCTATATGCACGCTGTTTGAAAAAAAAGCTACGCCTTAATTAAGACTCTGTATTCAGTATTTTCTTTTTCAGGAACCGGACATTCAGTTATTGATTGAGCACAGCCTCGATATCTGTCGATATTCGAAACATGCTTCTTTATTATCATTTCGGGGCTGCGAAGCTGCTGGGCTTGCCTAATTGCGAGGAGACCAGGATTCCAATTTAGCTTATGTTCGAGCATCGTGTTGGTCGCAAAAAAATCTGTGGCAAGATGTAAAACTAGATGCGAGAATTAATTAAATTTCAATCACCGCTCATACTTAATCTTAATTGTTTACCTGAGCTCCTAGACAATCTCATAGCAACATCACGGATGCCGTCGCCTACCATGAGACAGGAAATCGAAGCCTTATTTGTATTATAAATTGCCGTCACGTCTTTCAAGATATAACGCACAACACTTTCGCGGAAGACATAATTGGACGAATATATCGTGCTAGCTTATAACACATGCTACTACTATTCTGGTAGTACCCACTCACGTTTCCCTACCCTATTCCTTGTTTAATTTCTAATTCCTACCTTAAGTACAGATACAGCATTCAGCAAACTCTCTGCCGCAAATAGCATGTTCCAGTTTTACAGCCGCTGTACCAAGCCAATCATCAACGGGGGTAATAAAAATCACAGTAATTTATTTAGAATTGTCCAACGTTAGTTGAATCATGATTTGCCCATCAGTATTTACCAATCCAAAAGACGTTTAGTAAAATAAAAACCAGCATTTGACAAGTGCAAAGGTGAAATCGTTATAATAAAGATAGCACCTTATTGTTTTATTGCGTGTGCATAATAAACTCGCCGTTCCGTGGTCATTACCTCAAACGAGAGCAGACGTGGCGGCTGTAATTCTTCGTAATGGTGTCATCAATCGTGACCAGTTTTTGTGGGGGCATTAAATTAAAATTTTATGTGAAAAAATGACAAGTGACGGTTCGGTTAACGATGATGCGTATTTTGATGGGTTTTTATTAGGGTAATTCGTATTTTAACGGGCTTGATGAAATCAAAATTATCATAGTGGAATAAAATGTAAATTGCGCCAGAAGCCTGCTCCTGTTGCTGAATATAGTAAAGTAAAATGATAACAATTTATTTTATTACTATATAATTATTTTATAGTTAATTACTAACCCGTAATGTTCCGTAGCCAAAATTCAGCCATAAGCGTTAACACCTGAGTGTCGTCACCAATTAATTCAACGTATTAAATTTTCGGTTAATTTTTTTGGTCATTGATTTTGTTTTTGTAAAGGTAATTTGAAAATACTTTTACATTTTTTTTTTATAATACTATTATACTAGTTTTTATAATATTGACTACCAAAAAAATGAAAATCAATTAACAAACAGGTATAATAAAAATTTCTGTGGGTATAATGGTACTGAACTGTATTGTCTTTGGTTGTTTATGTATAGATTTTTTGTAACAATCAGTAAGTGTTGAATGTTGATTAGCTTCAACTGATAACTTTGGACTGGATTATGGGGGGTTATCTTGCAACTGGCACGAAACCTAGAAACCAGTAATAATTGGATAAGTCCAATTCACAAAATTATTTGACTTACTTAACTTTTGTGTAGTAGAAAGCTTGTAACAATTTAGGTTCTCATATAACGAACCTCAAGCACCATTCGCTGTTCTTGTTAAGCTCTTCACTTGCGACGAAAGGTTCGGCGATCAAACCAACCCTCAGATACAGCCCACTGAGTTTCTCGCTGGATCTTCTCGGTGGGTCGCGTTTCCGATCCGGTGGTAGATTTTGGGAAACACTGCTCTTGGTAAGGCTTGTGTTAGCAACGCCCTCGGGTTAGAGCCTTGTGAGCTTACTTACTCGCCCGGTTACGCTAATAGCCCTAGACTACCAACATAGGTTGTAAAAAAAACGAATGTTCTACAATCACTTAAAAAACAATCCTACTATTTGAATTTGATTTATCACGTCACACTCATTTTTTTTCCGAGAAAAGCTTTCGATCAATTTTGGAGAAAATATTTCCGAGCCAGCATGACTTTCTTACAAACTTAACAAAGGAGACTGTGGCGCGAACTATTTGTCACCGGAACTTCTAGCCGTCATAAATTCTTTAAGAATAATCGATCTTCCCTCAAATCGTTGAAAGCGTCAAGATTTGCTGCACACAAATCCGTGAAGTAACACTTCCGAAGATTTATCGCCTGGAGCCCCGGTGACATCAGCTCGCCAAGTCACGTGCGACTTGTAGCCGAGAAATCGCGTGAAATACGACCAAGATGAAATCTGCCGAAATCTAATAGTCTTTTCAATCTTAGTAATGTAGATTTGGCGAAACTTATTTGTTCTTTGTAGCAAAAAAAACATTATAATTTTTGTTAAGTAAACGGTTGAAGGTATTTAAGGTCCGCTTAAAGTAAAGCTTACCAAACCCAAAGACCAAAGTGCAGAGAACAAGGAAGTTGCAATGTACTACGAGTAGATTACAGTTATTGATGCTTTTGTAATATACTAGTGGCCCCGCAGTAGTCGAAATTCAACTATAATCAATTGGAATAAGTTTGTACACTATTATGTTTGTATTTTATACTTCTATGTATAATCACAAATTTCGCTAAGACTACACTATAAAAAATATTAATAAAGACAAACAATATTTAATCTATTCACAATTTGACAACAGACGTCAAGAACAAAAGTTTGACAATAAATAGTATGCATGCGTGTGTGCGTCAAATACATGGTATGTAGTGTGTGTAATGTTTTCTTTATTGATTTAATGTATCTTTTATGCATTATTTTAAAAAAATATTAGCATTGTGCACTTCTTCTCTATATTCTCTATAAGTGTGGAAAATTTCATACTCCTCAGTCTGCGCAATTTTCGTAGAAAGGGATACAAAGTTTTTGCTTCACGTATTAATATATAGATAAACCTAAATGCAAACTATTCATCGAACATGTATATATTATAATAATATACTAATGATGTCGGCATACGAAATAAAATTCAATGTTTTCTTCAGTTTTATTATATAATTTTCATTCTACTATTTACGACGTTTTTAATACTGTAATTTCGTGGTATTGGACGGCTACGACGTTACTCATCAATAATTATAATCCTGTGCTAACAGAATAAGTATATATTTTTCAATTTAGGAAATTTAAATATCTCAGAATCGGTGGATTAGAATTCAATGAGATTTTTTACACGCAGATTTCTTTATCTTTATCTCTTACCTAACTTGATTGGCTTTGGTGTCCACCTTTGCATTTGGGATAAGCTCAAAGCTCACTAAACGACTTTTGATAGGAACTTCGCATCAATATAATTCGTTACCGCTAAAACTAAAGGTTTTATTGCAAGTTGGAAATATTAAAGTTATAATTTCTTTTCTAAATGCGCATGTATGAATGAATTAGAAAGAGCATTTGTTACATTACTAGAGATGTTCGGAAAAAAAAACTGCATCATATACGTTCTGTCAAAACATGAATAATTTTTAATATCCCGCATGCACCGACTGCTAAATTTAAGATTCTCGATAGAATATTCCCATATGCCGTGAAGAATTATAGCTTGAAACTGGTGACGTCATTTCCTCAAGTCACGTCCATCGTGCGGAAAATCTATAAGATTATCGTTTTAACTTGAAGCGACGTGTTATGTTGAATTTAAAAAAATTGTCCATATGACTTAATGATGGTTATCTTGTACTTATAGGGACTTGTTTTCCTAAATTGTTTGATTAACGACCAACAATTGTCAATAGCCATAAAACAAAACAAAAAATTGCTTGACTAAGCAGGAAAACGCTGTTTTGTTAATGTCTATTTTTGCCATTATATAACAACATATAATATACATTTTAGCAATGAATAATGCTTTTCGTTTATCTCAGGAAAATACTTTATTCTTGCTTTGGCTTTAGAAATTGAGAATATCTTTTATTTTAAAATGATCAGCAATACAATACAGTAATGGATAATTTATTGCTTCGAAGTTTGCGCTTGCTTCACCTATACGATCAAAATATAGTTCGAATGCAGAAAAATATTTTGTTGACTGATTGACTAAAAGTAGATTTCTAGTAATACTTTTTCGAAACCAAGTCTCAGCGGTCAAGTTCTTTTGAAGGATACTTTGCTATTTTTTTAAAAGATCGCTCCTGTCTACCTAAAGCTTACAAAGTGACAGAAGGTCGATTTGGGTCCACGGAGTTATAATCTCCGGTATGACATAGGCGTATCCGCACTTACATGATGTTAATTCCCAACTTGAAGACATATTTTTTTACCAAACCTCTCAGGGAACAGGAATTAGTCAAAAGCTTAAACTATTGTTGCGCGTTTAACAGTTCCTATGTATTTTCGTCTCTTATGAAGAATATGTTTTACTTAAATCCTTGTGACTATTTGATTTATCTCCTCGCCTGATTATCATAATCATCTCAGCCTATAGCTGGCCACTGCGGAACATAGGACTCTCCAACCTGCATCCAACTATAGGCGATTACTGGTATTCAAATCCCGCAACCAATTTGTTTAAATAAATGCGCATTTAATAGCTGATGTTCTTGAATGATTTCTGCGTTTCAGGAATAATATAGTTAAATACAAAGCCTGAAAAATGTATTAATTTATTAGCAGTAGAACTTGTTTTGAGCCTATAAGAAGAAGCAATGTTCTTATGGAGTCTGGAGTCAGTCAATTCTGAGTCTCGGTTTTTTGGAGGGTGCTATTGAGACTTCGTTCTAGAATCCGGTAATCACTTAGCGCCAGGTGGTTCGTGAGCTCGTGTGAACAGATGAGACCTTCTATTTCCTGTCCTTCGTGCTCTGGACAAGGTTTTGTCTAACTAACCAACATCTTTGATCACTTTTACGTTTTCTAATCATTACTATTTATCATTACTTTTATTACATTCATTACTACATTTATTAGATATTATTACATTATTATCATTACTATTAAATTTGAAACGAATAAAACGAAAAATCTGATCAAAAATTACAGAGCGAAAAAACGCTAAAGAGAAAAATAAACGTGCCAAGTTCATATTTATTGTTTCTTTATTGAAACATGGTGTAAACATGGCCGCCGGTCGCTACTAGGCTTATTAGTATTTTTCATGTCCAAAAAATTAGAGCAAAAAATTTTATTGTTCAAAATAAACAAACTTATTTTGTTTTTGGCTAGATTTTAATTACTTTTATTTGCATTGTTTGTTTTAATGTTTAAGGAGATTAATTGAATTGTGTGTTTTCATTTCTGTATTTAATTCGAAATAGAAATAGAATTGGACTGGGCTTTAAGGTAAATATTTATACATAGTAAAATGTAAATCATATAATAGAACTAGAAACAGATAAAAGAAAAGGAGCACAAAAAGAAGAAACAGAAAATGTCTCTACCTATGGCATGTTGCAATACACCCAATTCCCTACCCATTCGCAGGTAGTCTTAGGAGCTATTTTAGCTACACGTGGATAGGTAAGTAAGCTTACAGGTCTAATCTGAGAGAGAATTTGCTTATAGGTAAGAGCAATGCTTCGCAAAATCTATCACCGAAATCGCAAACCACTGAGAAGGTCCGGCGAGAAAGTCAGTGGGTTGTGTCTATGGGTTAGTTAGTACGTCAAACTCTTTCAGAAACCGGATGGATTGGATGACCTGGAGAGCAATTGATATACTAGTGGGGATTAACTCAAGGAGAGTTGACGTTGGACTGGTGGATGGCCGTAAAACTCCTGCACTATGCATGGCAAAGGCATCCTGCGCCAATCCTAATAATGTGGCTGGGATAAGGACGAGTCGACGAAAGTAATAGACCTTACAATTGAGTGATAACGATTGCAATCTAATCCTTTAAAGCAGCACTAATAATTGTTTTCCGCTACATAATAATTAACTGCACCATATTCCTACGACTAAAAAAAGGGTGCGTGTACTTATGTACGCGCGTAAGAAGTTATACATTATTTTTATTAAATTTATTTCTTTTTTTAATTTAAATTTTAACCAATTTGAAAAAAAATCGATTAAACAACATCCTCAAACACGCATATTGGACATCCCTTTTCTTGACATCGTATAAATTCGGTAATTCTCGGTACGGTTCGGAAAGTTCGCCTGCGGCTATATTCAGACTCGCCAAGTTACGTCGGTCGTATTGTAATGAGCGATTTAGTGGGCGTCTTCATTCTGTTAATTTTGTGTCACGGTGCGCGCGCATTGTAAAATTTCACTCTCATCACTTTTTCATAACGCGCCTAAAGAAGTATAACTTCAAAAACCATTATCAAAAACCTTTCACACCCAATAGGGGCGGTATGCGTTCAATTATAACAAAGCTATTTCCTTGAACATCTAAACTTGATCTGACAATAGGTGGCAGGAACAAAAGGTGCTGAAGTGAAATATTGGGTGGGCCTTTTGTCCGACACCAGTGATTTATCGGTCCCTAGATTCGTTTTCAAGATAGATGTTAATGTGAAATTTACCTTATCTATAGTAAGTGGCTGTGAATTAAGGAATGTGTACAAAATAAAGAAGTCTACATAAGATGAGGGTGCACTAAAAATATAAACTTTCGGCGCTGTCAATCGATTCTAGACCAACTATATATAGGTACAGTAGCTATTGATGAAAATTGCATATCGACCTTTGCTATGAGACAATTGGCTAATTTCGCCTTCATAGAGCCTTGTCAATATCGCACGAACTACTCACAGCTCCGCTGTGCTTGAACAGCGACCGACAAAGTTCATATCGGTAGTGTGCGACAGAGATAACGCTCTATGTGACCGAAATTAGACGATTATCTCTTTCCAAAGATCGATGTTCAATCAAACCGACTGAAACCTCCTGTCGCTCAACAACCCACGTCCGAGCCTCGCATGAGACAGAACTCATGAAAAGGCAAAGGGGGGAGAGTGAAGCGTTTAGTGCGGAGCACATCTCTCCCATCACCCTCCTCCTCGGGACGCCGGGCCAGCGATCGTCAGTGCCACGAACACCAGCCCTCGCGGTCGGCAGGCTGTCCGAAGCCCGCCTAGATGGCACCGGTTTGAATGGGTTATCCTACGAAATACCCCGCTGGGTCAGCGTGGGTCGAGGATAGCCGGCCAAACATCACCCGGATGCTCTAGCGTAAAACGCGTGCAGAGCAGCTTGCACGTCGTCTTCTTAGGCCCCCTTCGCCGGGCCCCAGACCGACATATGAGGGGGACCCGAAACACTTAGAGGGCCAGGGCTTGGGCGAGATCCGCCTCCCTGACCCCCGCTCGGCAGCAGCGGGCTTGTGCGTCCTTCAAACCGAAAGGCATTAATGCTTCACGACAGAAATAGGCAGGGTAGTGGTACCTATCCTTTGTTCATTTGGTAGATATGCGTAGCAATTTTCAAACTGACGCGAGCGAAATTGAAGGGCGAACCTACTTAAAAAGACAAATAATTATGTTCTAAATATAAAAGATTTTTTCTTGTTAGGTTATGATGACATACTTTGTATTTAAATCCCGTGTCGTATTCAAAGTCACGAACTGTTTTCCCCAAATTCTTGAATAAATAACATTTGTATCCCTTGGCCTATGGGTCCACTACTATTTGTCTTCGGTTTTGAATCAAATAGAATTTTAAAAAATATATTTTTTTACGATAAACACCATAAATTTTATATACATATATGTATGTCGGAGACGGTCATTACTTTGGTAGCTAAACGAAACGCAGCACGATTCCCGAGAGGTGGCAGCACGATTGTTGTATCGTCGGAACTCGACTAACTTCGTGCTACGACAGAGCCTAGCCGATGGAAGCGCATAGACGCCATTACACACTTACCAACCAGTCTTCTTAAAGAGCAGTGCCTCTGTCCTAAGAACTGTCAGTCGTTTTCGTTTGCTAACGTCAAGAGAAGATTTCTAAATTGTCCTAAGACAACAAACGTGATCGGTGTACTCAATATTTCTCTTAGCTCGATCACCCTATTCGCCCCTATGATGTCTGACGATGGTGTTAATAATTGTGGCTTCTCCGACATGGTATATAAAATTGGTGCTATTTTTGAGCGTGCATACGTAGGTACCACTTTGCCCTTTTTTTCCGCAAAGAAGGAAAGTGTTTCGGTTTGAAGGGTGGGATAATCTTTATGCTATTCAATTTTGATTTCATATTTCAAGGTAGGTGACTATAGGTTGTCTATAGGCTCCGGTATCCAATTTGATAACAGGTAGTGTGGGCTCTTTTAACCGGCTATAACTATGTAATAATGTTTTTCTTATCGTGAAGACTTTTGTTACGAATATTTCTGCGTATTTACTTTTAATTTCCAAGTCTAACTATTATTGATGGTCCCATAGTAAGGACTGCAGCATTGTGTATGTGTATTCCATCAGCTGTTTCGATGTGGAATATAATAGCAATATTTGGTACCGTAGTGGCTAGATGTGTTCAATCTCAATCGGCAATTAAAGAAGTTGTTTTATTTTATCTATGGTAGATAGGCAGATAAACTCACAGTACTTTGGCATTTAATGGACACCTTAGCCCATAGACATCAAATTGTCCATTTCACAACCCAAATATAAATCGTTGATAGAAAATCGGACAATAAGGCGTCCAATAAGTTCAATCAATTGGTTTCTTTCAAGCTTATTCAAGCAGCTATACACTTGGGCTCCATTATTATTAATATATTTGTAAATTAAATTCAAAATAATTCAGGAATCCACGATGACGCATCTGATATGAAAAGGCGTTCGTTAATTCCATTTGGTATCTCTATAAAGCAATATACGGTTTTATCTACCCCATAATATTTTAGGGTCTGGGAGTCTCGTTATTTTTATTGGTCCATGGGCACCCACCCCACACCCCATTTGATGGCAGCAAGAGTCGAACTTGCATCATTGCACTTCTTTTACCACTTGTCTTTGTAAATTCCATTTTTTTATGATGTATTTTATGATACATCTTCATATTAATACGTGAAGCAAAAACTTTGTACCCCTTTTTAGGAAAATTGTGCGGACGGAGAAGTATGAAATTTCCTACACTTATCTATAATAATATTAAAATATAAAGAGGTAAGATTTGTTTGTTTGTTTGTATTAAATAGGCCCCGAAAGTACTGAACCGATTTGAAAAATTCTTTCACTGTTTGGAAGCTACACTATTCCCGAGTGACATAGGCTATAATCATTTTTAAAAAAAATTAGGGATCCATACTAAAACTCCGTTTACAGGGTAGCTTTTTTATAATTGTGGGTTTACTGATAGAGAATAAAGAAAAGGAGTGCAGAATGCTAATTTTTTTTAATTATTCATTAATAACATTCATAAAAAATATTAAATCAATAAAAAACATTACACACACTACTTTCAAACTTTTATTATTGCCTAAAGTCTGGTCAAATCGAGAATAGGTTAATATTGCTTATCTTTACTATTATTTATTTATAGTGTAGTCTTGGCCAAATATGTGACCCGGGACCCGTTAATAGTCCCGGGACCACTAGTTTGCATTAAATACCGTTTGATAGATACATTCAATGAATGAATTCATTCGAAGAAGTTAGAATAATACAAATTTAATTTCAAGTAGCTTGTTAACGAACTAAGCAAATTAATTTGACACGGATTGCTCGAGCAATTCAAAGTAATGAACAAAAGGTATGTTCACGTTCATATTTCCCAGAAACTCGAAATTAGATCTCGGTGTTTTCATTCGCTAGTTTATTATCCTAGATCTTATCCTCATGAAACAACAATGAAAATTAACCTCATTGAAAGAAAAATAAAACTTTTATATGTGCTTCCTTTGAATATAAAATTAAGATTTCCATTTAGACGAAGATGACAAGATGATTTTTACTGATGGTAGGACCTCTTGTGAGTCCGCACGGGTAGGTACCACTACCCTGTCTATTTCTGCCGTGAAGCAGTAATGTGTTTCGGTTTGAAGGGCGGAACAGCCGCTGTAGCAATACTTAGAACTGATATCTCAAGGTGGGTGGTGAATTCACGTCGTAGATGTCTATGGGCTTCGGTAACTACTTAACACCAGGTGGGCTGTGAGCTTGTCCACCCATTTAAGCAATGTCACGATGAACACTAAAGCTTTTGGCTAAATAAGCAATTGAAAGTGTAAAGATTTGTGGATCAATCCAGCAGGATCTGTTCTGACACGTCTGGCATGTAATCGCGATCCTCAGCTGTGAAGGTACGATATAGAAGAAGAAGAATTAAGATTTACTTGTCAGTCGCACATAAATTACGTCTCATATGGTAAGTACTGTAAAACGGCAACTTTATAGAGATAGAAATACATATTCCTCAGGCAGTCAGTTTATCGAATCCCTAAGAGAGTTATCTTTTACAATTTCTTGAACACCAAAATTCAACTGTTCTGGTGCTACGTTAAATCATCATAGCAATATTTTCTATGACAGCATAATGTTTTATGGTGTGGCGAACCATAACACAAGGAACGGGGTAATCAAAATGTTATCGCTAAGCCTTTGGGGATCAGTTTAAAATGTAAAAACGAATTTCACCGGCCCCGTCGAGAGGATTCACGACTTTTTTAACAAGCCTTCGCATGCCTTTACTGGTAGTAGGACCTCTTGTGAATCCGCGCGGGTAGGTGCCACCACCCTGCCTATTTCTGCCATAAGGCAGTAATGCGTTTCGGTTTGAAGGGTGGGGCAGCCGTTGTAACTATACTTGACACCTTAGAACTTATATCTCAAGGTGGGTGGCGCATTTACGTTGTAGATGTCTATGGGCTCCAGTAACCACTTAAAATCAGGTGGGCTGTGAGCTCGTCCACCCATCTAAGCAATATTTTTTTAAATAAAACAACAGGTTTTAATTTTCCCCTCATCACCCCAAAACTCCTATTCAATGCGGCCATGGTAACCATTGAATTAGCTGAATCGTGAAATAGTATAAGGCCAGTCTGGGGCATTAGAGCGTGGTGCTCTTCATCGACTCCACTTTCTGTCAACTGTTTTCGCGGCGTAGTTAAGAGCGTAGTTCAGTGTCTTTATCTCTTTCACATACAGTTGAGATAGGCGCAGGTTTGGCAGTGCCCATCGTATTGCTAACTTCCATGAACAACGGCAACTGCTCACTACCTTTGGACTTAGTGCCAGGTTTTAACTTCTCGATCGCGTATAAGTTAACTCAAATTTGTATGGAGTGGAACAGCTTCCCCTCGTTTGCCGCTAGGGGCGCTGTTCCAACTTTATACAATTTTAAGTTAACTTTTACGCGATCGAGAAGTTTATAAAACCGCACTAAGCACACTTGTGGGTATATTTGCCTATAAGAGCAATAAAAAATACAACTATTAATAACTTAAGACCCATTAATGTAAAGAATTCAAGTTGCCTTTTGCGATACCGATTTTCTGTTTTTTTTTCTTTCCAACATTCCAAATTCAGAGGGTTGGTTATCTACAGAACCAACGGTATCTTAGTAAACACTACACATCAC
The DNA here is from genome assembly GCF_030267445.1 of Bombyx mandarina. Classification (NCBI taxonomy): domain Eukaryota; kingdom Metazoa; phylum Arthropoda; class Insecta; order Lepidoptera; family Bombycidae; genus Bombyx; species Bombyx mandarina. Next base: position 4,505,095 of record NC_143233.1, read on the forward strand.
CCCAACTAACTTTTACTGGCATTGAGTTACTGCAGTCTTGTCAGAACAGATAAAGTAAGCCAACCATAAATTGTATGGGTTTCTCATCTCATTTATCAGATCTTTATTGATTTCTGTTGCTGCGTTGACGAGCGACTGTCTGGCAACTTTTTAGTTTCAAGTACACTTATTAGCAATTTTATTATATGTTATTATACTCACTATTAAAGTCGAAGCAACTATGTTGCTTCTTCTCACTTCGGTTTCCTCAATACTGAGGGTTGTGACCACCTCCTCGCAACAAGACTTTATTCCGGATCATTCCTCGCCATCCTGAACTTTGGTATGGTACTAGGTTAGTGTTAAATGGTTATGTGTGGACATAGATATCACAACGCGAATATTGCCTATTCACCTTGAGGCAGAAGATTAAATTTGCTTTTGTATCCTCTAGCCGAGAATAGTTATTGTCTCATATTACAAATTTGACTGCATTACTACTTCATGGAGGAAAATAGACATGAGATGAAACTTGTCCGTGCGAGCATACAACGCGATTTAACATATATAAAACAATATAATTACCACTGAATACTTCAAACCGGTAAGAGGCACAACAATTTTTGCATACTGTTAAGAATTATTATCAAATTTCACGCTCAATCGGCTGTATGTATAGTATAGTAGAGTCTCCACAAATCTCGTTTGAAGAAAGTAAAAGATTAGTGGTGGTGGACAGAATTATTTTGATTGCTCTCGAAAAAAACAAGCAAAACGGTGCTTATCAAATCAGATAGTTTTTGTTGTTATTAAAAAGGACAAAGGAGCAATAATAGTGTCACAAATCGCTCGTTTGCATCACCTTCGTAATTCGAGAATTATTCTGGCAAAGACACAACGCGTTTGCAATATGATACAAGAGGTTATTTAGTATGAAATATTGTGCGAAATCCAAAATAGGGGTTCTGGACGTCCACTGCTGTGGACGTGAGATGCTAGTGATATATTGCCGGTTGGGTTACTGTGTATGATGTACTTGCAATTTCCTTTTATAGAGGACCCGATATAGTTCCCACAGTTCCGTTGGATAGTTGTCGACTCTTTATTTTTTTATGTGGTTTATGTGGATTTTCAAAGATTAAATGAAAATAAGAGATGTAGAAATGTTTTAAAGATGTAAGTCTGGAAATATCACGTTTTTTGTAAAATAAGAAATGAGTTGGGTCAATTGAGACGTTCGCTGCGGTGGAATATGCATGTAGAACTTTCTTGTTGTGGGATGGGGAGATTAGGACTTAGTGTTAGTTCTTTTTTTATTGGACAGGTGAACTGTTTCATGACCCAGCCCGCGCTAAGTGTCAACTGGAGAAAACGTAAAAGTTGCCGCCCACTTTGAGACAAGAGTTCTAAGTCTCAATTCTATAATACAACGGCTGCTTCTTCCTTTAAGCCGTATTACTGCTTCTCGATAGAAAACCCATCCATGCGAATTCATAAAACGCCCCACCACTAGTAATACAATTCACTTGCCATGCGTAATATTTTAGCTCATTTTATTTTAAAACTAAGCGTAAATTCAATATGTACACGTGATAGTAATTGGCTTTAATTAATTTAAAACTTTATTTCGGTTATTTCGACTTTAGATTGCACTAATATTAACTTGTCTTTTGAGAATCACGACATATCTGGTGTACTGCAACAGACCAATATCTATGTTGTTACTGAATATGTAGTATTTTTTGTGTGGGAAAACTCTAAATCTTCAAATATACAAATATATCAATGACCCACACATTATATTATGTGGAGAGACACAATACAAGACTTATAGAGCATAAGACATAAGAACTTATATCTCAAGGTGGGTGGCGCATTAACGTTGTAGATGTCTATGGGCTCCAGTAACCACTTAACACCCGGTGGGCTGTGAGCTCATCCACCCCTAAGCAATAAAAAAATATTATAATAATAAAATGGAAATCATAGAATCCAGAACCAATGAACTAAAAGACAGCCCAAATAATGCAACAGAAGAAATCCTCTGCCGTATGATGTTACTTAGGATATATGAAGATATAACTTGAGGAGATTTGACGTCAGCCAAGCAAAGCCAAGTGGCTGCTCGTAAAACTCATGCACAGAATCTATTAGCCTCATTCCCAAAGACTTCAAGATGTCTAATTAATTAAAAAATATACTAATTCTAACTAATTAATTTAAATTCCTCGTATTACGGACCAATGACAGTATTACACTCGTAATTAGTTTATAATCTAGTATCCTGATCAGTATCAACAGATTAAAATTGATGAAATTGTGGCGGGTAGCCATCATACAACGCAAGATATTTGACAGATGCTCGAATCTCGCTTACGACATTTTCAAGATAAGCTTTCATATATGTTTTGTGCATTTTGTGGTAGGCAGCGGCTTGGCTCTGCCCCTGGCATTGCTGAAGTCCATGGGCGACGGTAACAACTCACCATCAGGTGAACCGTATGCTCGTCTGCCCACAGAGGCAATAAAAATAAATAAATTTATATATATATAAGTTCCGAACAACAACATTAGGACCGTCGGTCTACCGAGCAAATATCATCCGCTCGGTGGAAGATCTTCCCTCCGTCATTAAGCTTTCCAAAAAATTATTAACTGTTAGTCCGGTTTTCTTAGGCGTTTTTTTTAATGTTTATTTTACATATTATTTTAGTTATTCGAGGTTATTCTTTCATCGTGAATGTAATTCTTGTTACACCAGGCGTCTTATAATTTAGGCTAGAGCGACTGATTTGTTGGATGAAGGAATTGATATCTAATTGAAGCTTATCTTGGTGGTGACTGTTAACTAGGAATTCACAAGGGATAGGAATCATAACTACTTTGGTTGTCTCGAGCGATTGCCCTTATTAACATGGATTTTTTTACTGGTCGTAGGACGTCTTGTAAGCCCGTACGGGTAGTTACCACCACCGTGCCTATTTCTGCCGTGAAGCAGTAGTGCGTTACGATTTGAAGGGTGGGGCAGCCGTTGTAACTACACTGAGACTTTTTTTTATTGCTTAGGTGGGTGGACGAGCTCACAGCCCACCTGGTGTTAAGTGGTTACTGGAGTCCATAGACACCTAGAACGTAAATGCGCCACCCACCTTGATATATAAGTTCTAGGGACTTAGAACCTTAGCAACGGGAAATTACTGTTCTGCGTCAGTTCTTCGTTCTTCATTTTGCCTGTACCTACTATTTAACTAGTGATAGAGCTTTTCTGCCACGAAGCATGCATCCCCTTTTGAACGGTGGGACAGCCGTTTTACCATATATCCGAGATTAAGATATCTAGTCTTGTCTCAAGATACGTGGCGGCAATGTGACGAGCTCTTGATACCACTTAATGGGCCTGGGTTAAGACCACATGAGCTCGTAAAATCATTTATGATTTAGACAATAAACTTTTTTTTGCATGAACGTAATTTATCCCAATAAGAATGAATCAGACACACACGCCAACATTGAATTTGAAAATCAAGGTACATGATTTTTTATTTTATTTTTTATTGCTTAACTGCGTGGACGAGCTCACAGCCCACCTGGTGTTAAATGGTTACTGGAGCCCATAGACATCTACGACGTAAATGCGCCACCCACCTTGAGATATAAATTCTAGGGTCTCGAGTATAGTTACAACGGCTGCCCCACTCTTCAAACCGAAACGCATTACTGTTTCACAACAGAAATAGGCAGGGTAGTGGTACCTACCCGTGCGGACTCACAAGAGGTCCTACCACCAGTAAGGAATGTTTCTTTTCCTTCAACTGACATACCACTTTGTGCCGATCTGTAGCGGTTTTTGTACCTACCCAGCTTAAGAGGTCGCTGTAATTGGTCGTTGTAAGGCAGTAAAATTAATACGCGCGATAAAAAGTTAAAAAATTTAAATTAACATATTCTAATACAACCAACTTCGCTTCCTTGACTAGTCAAGGTACCAGCCCAACTGATTTAGATCAGAGTGCGGGAGGTGTGAAGGTCGGCCCTTATTTTCCCTCCACGCAGTGGAAATGAAAATTTATTTTCAATGTTTCCAAAGGATGCCCTTTATAAATAACAACGTAACAAAACGGTATTCTATATTTTACAATTTCCACCTATTTGCGTGAGGGTAATAAATACGTGTTTGGGTTCGCTGGCGCGTTTTAAATTTAATGTAAATGATTGTTCGACATTAAGTACGGTACACAATGGATGTTGAAATAATAGGAATTTTCATCTTTCATTAATGGATCTGCTCGAGCAGTAAATGTTTAGATGAAAACCGTTTCGGAATGTTTGTTACCTTGCCTTTTGAATTTTATGCTTTCTAAAAGAGTATATAATAAACAGGAAATATCAGTCACATTTGTCGTGTTCTCATTTGGATATATAATATGCTAAAAATCTTTACTGAACTTGCACCTGCCACCAGTAACTTGCACTTACTGGTGGTAGGACCTCTTGTGAGTTCGCGCGAGTAGGTACTACCTGGGCTCCAGTAACCACTTAACATTAGGTGGGCTGTGAGCTCGTCCACCCATCTAAGCAATTGTTTGTGATTTGTGTTGCAGAGGAACGAACAAAATGAAAAGTGAAACCATCATTATTCATTTTATCATAAGATTGATAACCAAACAGACATTCTTTACATCACTGCTTTGCCTATATTCGTAGACATAATATTGTGTCTATAGTTTTTCTGAAAGACATAATAGGTTTGCGTCTCTTCAGAATTCTTGAGATAATGCTAAGCTAAGATTAAGAGAGAGGGCCAAAATCAAATGATTATTTTCAGTTTTTTGATCAAATATCCCAAAACTTATCATATCGAATTTCCCCTCAAATCAATGTAAAAAAACCTTAACTTGGTGTTCGTCCAACGAATTTTTGTCCCTTTTTTTTGGTCAGGAGGAAATCGCCGGACTACCGCCCTCCTCTGGGATTGGCGGGCGGAGTATGTCGGAGTCGAACCGACTAAAGCCTCCTGTCGTTCAACAACCAACATCCAAACCTTGCATGAGACAGAACTCATGAATAGGCAAAGGGGGGAAAGTGAAGCGTTTAATGCAGAGCACATCTCTCCCATCACCCTCCCCGTCGGGACACCGGACCGGCGATCGTCGATGCCCCTAGCATTGCTGACAACCATTAGCGACGGTAACAATTCACCATTAGACGGGCCATATGCTCGTCTGTTTACAAGGGCGATAAAAAGAACCTAAAGCATGCACACGGAAGCTCACAGTTAAATTCTTTTATTAATTAAAATAATTTTCCTAACAGGGATAAGATTTAAATAGAAGGCATTTAGTATAATTTTAAAGGTTGCATGAGAGTTACTGACATAAAAATTTAGTGTATATTCGAAGGAAATCTGCGGTATTTTTTTCTAACTTAAATCTTTATTTATACGCAATACGAGTACCAACCATACACAGTCCCTTATGAATCCTTACGTAGTATATTGTGCTCATCCATCACACATGTCGGTTTTATTAATAGCAACCGTGTGGTTTTATTTCTTTGTGGGTATAACATTTATGAATTAGACGAGGTATTTTTGACATTGGTATTTTTTTATGCAGAATTACTAAGCGTAATTCAAGCGTTAGGAGATCTTGTTTTTTTGTAATACAAAACTGTTATCAGCGTATGTCAATTTCGTGTGATCATAGATAAATACATCACGATCTAAGTTAAAGTGAGGATTTCCCACAAGTTTCTACGCGGAGAAGCCATGGAAACTAATGAATCAACTAACACTAAAAACAACCGGATATTTTTATCGAAGCCCTTTTGATTACAGTCTACCACCAGTAATTACGGAAATTATCATTTTTGCCGGTTGATTTGATTGTGTGTTTTCACAATGCTATTCCTTCACCGTGGAATTCATTCGTGAAGATTTTTTATGTAAGTATTTCGTTACAAAAAATCGTTCTTGTCTGTATGATTCGAACTTCGGCATAGTTGTATGGTCTTACTCTGCAGGTCACGACAACTTCTAATATGACTTCGATGACTTTCAATAGCATTACTGTAAAACTAACTTGGGCCTCTTTTCCAGGTTAGCAACCGTATGAATCTTAATAACGACCAGGTTTTCGACTGCTGAACGTATAATTTCAATAGCCTCCTAATAACGTCTTCATTGATTTTAAAAATTATAATTTGTGTAATTACCGGCGGTAGGATCTCTTGTGAGTCCGCGCGGGTAGGTGACTATGGTAGATAATGAGGCCGGTCGTATAGATGACAAATTCATACCTTTTGAAGTTGTCGTGGCCTAAAGGATAAGACGTCCGGTGCATTCGTATGTAGCGATGCACCGGTGTTCGAATCCCGCAGGCGGGTACCAATTTGTCTGATGAAATACGTACTCAACAAATGTTCACGATTAACTTCCACGGTAAAGGAACAACATCGTGTAATAAAAATCAAACCCGCAAAATTATAATTTGCGTAATCACTGGTGGTAGGACCTCTTGCAAGTCCGCACTGGTAGGTACCACTACCCTGCCTATTCCTGCCGTGAAGTAGTAATGTGTTTCGGTTTGAAGGGTGGGGCAGCCGTTGTAACTATATTTGAGACCTTAGAACTTATATCTCAAGGTGGGTCGCGCATTTACGTTGTAGATGTCTATGGGCTCCAGTAACCAATTAACACCATGCGGGCTGTGAGCTCGTCCATCCATCTAAGCAATAAAAATAAAAAAAACATTTTCAAAGATTCAAATACTTCACGGTCTATATCAAAATAATAGGTTCCCCTTTTTGAAAGTAGGTTAATATAGATTCTGAGGAAAGTATCCAAACGGATAGCGCTCAGTTGTCATCAGGCTCATATATCAGGAAACGAGAGACAAAAAGTTAAGTGGAACATGATTCGAAGCGCACCGTTTGACATAGTATCAAGAACGTGCAGTAGTTTAATGCAAATTTTCACGACAGTCCAAAAATCAGTGTTTATTATTTATTATTTGGACAATAAAGAAACTTAAGAAAGTATAGGTTACAAACTTAACTTACAAACTAAATTTTAGATTAGGTAATAATATAAAAATAATAATTTTAAAAACTAACAAAATTCGCTTTTATAGAAAATCAGACTAAAAAATAGAAAATATTTTTTTATAAATTTGAATTAAAAATAGTGTAAGTCAAAATGATTTTATTGTAAACAAAAGCGTAGAGTGCTTTTCAGGATATTATCAAAATAGCCCTTCTATTCATATCTGTTCATAAAATATGCACCCCAAGCTTTTTTTACAATAAAATCATTTTTTTTACACTATTTTTTATTCAAATTTATTAAAATTAATTTTCTAGTTTTTAGTAGGATTTTCTACAAACGATAAGTATTGTAAAAGTAATGAAAAGAAAAACTAAACCACTGCTTAATATTGGCACTGTGTCGACACGTGAATTTTTTGTTCGTCCCTAACCGGAAACGAATAAGCGTATTTTCAATTCAGTTTTACAAAATCTTTTTATCGGCTTCTATTGGCAAGCGAAAAGTTTTAACAAGTAATTGCTGATCATGTACCAAGCCCAAAGTTTGTGCGGTGACTAATGGCTGACCGTACTTGTATGACCAAATTGAGTAATTGTTCAGAATTATTTAATTTTAAATCGTCAGCATTCGGCAAACATGTCAATTTGAAGTAAATTATTATCAGAATCGTCTCAAAATTAATATCTAAGTATAAAGTGTGTATATTTCTAAGTTTGTAGTAAGTGTGGTTGATAAATTTGCAATGCATCTACTACGCTCTTTTCTATATTAACCTTGGTTGACCGATCGAGAATGCCTTAAGCATTAATCCCGTCAAAGTAGACTAATGCAGTACATGCTTACTGGTGGTAGGACCTCTTGTGAGTCCGCACTAGTAGGTACCACCACCCTACCTATTTCTGCCGTGAAGGGTGGGGCAGCCGCTGTAACTATACTGAGACCTTAGAATTCATATCTCAAGGTGGGTGGCGGCATTACGTTGTAGATGTCTATGGGCTCCGGTAACCACTTATTACCAGGTGAGCTGTGAGCTCGTCCACACATCTACACAATAAAAATAATATTAAAAAAATGAAGTACCTTGCCCATACATATCCCACTATGTGGTATCATCTCTACATTCATACACTTCTCTCGTATATCCTCTTTCACACAGCCCATCCAGGTCTTCATAGGAATCCCGCTACTTACATTATCCTTTTACTTTCATACCAGTGACTTGCATTAATGTCCAGTATATTTCTTATTAAGCCGGTATCGGCAATTAAGATACTTTTTTTTTGGCAGAATCTGTAATTACCTAGCATAAGATAGACCGCCGTTTAATCGGTGGTCAAGAAGGTATTCATTATGATGAAGCCTAGAATTTTCATTTGCAGCTGCCCAGAAGCACTCTCATAATGTTGGCTAGAGTCCAGACTAATCGGTCTTAGGTTTCGTGCAGCATTTAACTGGCAATGAGAGCCATGAAAAATATATAATAAAAATAAAACACCAGTCTCCCATATGATTCTATCAAAAATCTTTATTCCGTAACCAAATATTCTGTGCGCGATATTTCGTTTTCTCTTACGTAAAACTTCCTTTTCCCTTGCGCAAAAAGAATAGATTCGCATCCCTCTCGCCATATTGGGATAGCATAAGCGAATCCACGCAAAATCTACATTCGTGATTCTTACTTATTTCGATGAGTAATATAATATTCGCTGTTTCTTTTAGGGGTTCTAAGCCAAACCGTATCGGCCTGTACTTTCCGGGAAAAAATCACTGAATCGAAGATCATGATACAGTGGTCTTCAATTTATTCTCCAATATAGCTTGGTCTCCGCTTCCGAGTCAAATGTATGCGGTTATAGATCGTGTTACATGTGTTATTCCTATGGGATACAGACGACTTTTCAGTACTTCGCAGCCCTTGTCGTTTCGCGTTAGTTCACCCTACAGACAAAAAATGTGTTGGGGTGGAAAAGTACCTTATCGCTTGTGATAGGCTTGGTTGAATAGATAAAATGAAAGGTATTCTGTATTGAAAATACAAATTGACGGAAACATTTCATTTTCGTGACTGCAAAGGAAAATTACTGATGAAGTGTGGGGGTATTCAGAATAGCAGAAATGTTTATATAACTTTAAAATGGCGCGGAAGGTAACCTATATATTCGTTAATATACAACACATCAAATACCTTCCGATCAATAATTGCTTTTGTGAATCTAAGTTCTGGAAGCAAAGGATTGTTTCACTAGTCAAATATGCTCATAAGTTTTAAAGGAAAATGCTAGATGAAAAAATGTAAAGACCTCATTATTTTAATGAAGATCGAAGATTGAAAACGCTAAGTAATTCAAGGCGAATAAATTACTCGGATTCTTATCCAAGAAAAATGTAAAACCTGATGAGATTCCTCGTACTGATTTCTATAATGAAAACGGCGTAGTAATAAAATCTCATATTTTTCATTTTCAATATTTTAATTTCATCATAGGAATCAACTATATATATATGCATTTGCGGGAATTCAGTAATCTATATATTAATATATAAAGCCGAAACTGTGTACCCTTTTTTACGAACATTGAAAGAAGTATGAAATTTCTCACACTTATAGAGAATATAGAGAAGAAGTGCAGAATACTAATATATTTTTTTTAATTATGTATAAAAATACCAATTAACCAATAAAGAAAACATTACACACACTACCGTGTATACTATGTGTTTATTGTCAAACTTTTGTTATTGTTGGAAGTCTGTGGTCAAATTGAGAATAGATTAATATAGTTTGTTTTTAATATTATTTGTTTTTAGTGTAGTCTTGGCAAAATCTGTTATTATAGAAGTACAATAATTCGTTTTTGACAATAGAACCATATTAATGTCCAAAATTATAATTTCAATTAATTATAGTCGAATTTCGACTACAGAGGAACCATTAGTAATAACTTAAAATGTCTCTAAACGATTTCTGCGTAGAGTTTTGGAAAAACAAGCAATGAACAGTGATTTAACGAAGAGGCACTCGCCATTACGACTACCGTTTGGGACCATACAAGACAATTTGTTGTGTACCATTATTAAGAAATGAACAATAAATCTTTCATCACAAAATTGGTGATTATATTTAGACCACAACGCAGGTACATAATAATATATTAAAGGATGAAAGGCTATGAAAAAATATCATTAACAAAGAAACATCCTCAGTTAAGATACCTAATTAAAAATATAGGGTGTTTCAGAATGTTTTTCGTCTTTTCGTTTTTTGAATTGACTACTCGATACTGCCATAAGATCCGAACTTTTTTGGCTACAGAAATGAAAAACCAGTATGGCTACCAGCGCAACACCTTTTTCCAGCAAGATGGAGCCACTTATCATGTTACAAATTACTCATTAGCTGCTCTTCAAGATTTATTCCCTGGAAGAGTGATAAGTCACCGAGGAGACATCAACTGGCCACCAAGGAGCCCCGATTTAACGCCTGATTTTTTTCTATGGGGATATGATATATGATTTTTTCCTAAAAAGTAAAGTTTACAATCCATTGCCATCCAACCTGAATGTTTTGAAGCAAAGAATTACGGAAGAAGTTATTCCAAGAGCGATGCTCCAGCGAGTGATTGAAAATTTTAGCTCCAGATTAAATGAGTGTAAACAAGGGAATGGTGCGCATTTGCAAACGGTTGCTTTTAATAAATAAACTTCAAGAACTGCTTAATTTAACACTAAATAAAACGAGTTTTAATAAATATTGTTGTTTTTTATATAACATCTAAAAATGAAAAACATTCTGAGACACCCGTTACATAAAAAAAAAATAGTATTAATAAATTAAGCGGGTAATGGATGATTTCACTAATCAATTTCATCTAAGCCACGATCTAAAATTGAAATAAAGAGGAATTCAAAAATATCGCAACGTGTAAACGAACGCAAAAAAAGCAATCAATCAAAACCCGTACCCAACGCTGCGGAAAACCAACAGGATATACCAATTTTACGCTCATAAAGAAATTAACATAAACGCCGCGTAATTCCAGTACCAATTACTGTTTAATTACAAAACAGTATCACGGTATACCGACAATGTGTTTGCAATTTGTAATTCTAAATTTGGCGCGTAATTTAAAACGTAACTTTGATACCCAAGCTCCGTTAGTAGTTAATATTTTACGATACGATTAATCGTGATGATATTAAATTCAATATTTTTTTGTGGCTTCGCTCGTGCCGGCGAAATTTTCCAATTGTTCAGCAGTACCGGGGAACGCATTACAAAAGATTTCGAATTGAAAATTATTCACACTTTCTTAATTGACGAAAATGTTCACAATTCACTTCCACGGTGAAGGAATAACACCGTGTAATAAAAATCAAACCCGCAAAATTATAATTTGCGTAATTACTGGTGGTAGGACCTCTTGTGAGTCCGCGCGGGTAGGTACCACCGCCCTGCCTATTTCTGTCGTGAAGCAGTAATGCGTTTCGGTTTAAAGGGTGGAGCAGCCGTTGTATGTGCCTGTAATGGGTGTACCTCAGGGTTCCATTTTGGGTCCTTTTTTATTTCTAATATATATAAACGATTTACCTAGTTTTATTGAGTCCCGACACGAGGTCGTATTATTCGCAGATGATACATCTTTATTATTTAAAATTAAACGACAATTACAAGTCTATGACGAAGTGAATGATGCGATTTCGTGTGTGGTTCATTGGTTCCGTATCAATAACCTATTATTGAATAGTAAGAAAACTAAATGTATTAAATTTACTTTAAAATGTATTAAACCATCTTTAAATGTGAGACAAGTGGAGAGTGATGTAATTGTTTCTGAGGAATCATTGGAGCTTGTTGAGTCAACCGTATTTCTTGGTATAACAGTGGACTCCAAACTGCAATGGGGACCTCATATTCATAAATTGGCGAGTAAGCTCAGCTCTGCAGCATACGCAGTAAAAAAAATTCGAATGTTAACAAACGCGGACACGGCTCGTTTAGTTTACTTTAGTTACTTCCACAGTGTCATGTCCTATGGCATTTTGCTATGGGGCAATGCGGCCGATGTAGAAATGATATTTATTCTGCAGAAAAGAGCTATACGTGCTATTTATAACATGCACTCAAGGGAATCCCTGAGGGAGAAATTTAAAGAAATTAAAGTTCTCACTATGCCATCCCAGTACATTTTTGAAAATTTGATGTATGTTCGTAAGCATATTGAGGAGTTTCCTAAACAGTCGGACATACATAATAGAAATACTAGGAACAAACACAAGCTTGTTGTGCCGATGAGTAGAATGATGAGATACGAAATTCATTCGGGTGTTTGTCTGGGCGCCTGTACAACAAAATCCCACAAGATGCTCAGAACCTACATATATACATAGGTTTAAGAAAACTATTAAAGAACATCTGTGTAATAAAGCTTATTATAAAGTCAATGATTATCTAGAAGATTGCACAAAGTGGGAATGAGTTGCTCGCTCCAGGCATTTCAATATTGTAGTAATTGTTACGTTATATTACTCATTGTAAAAAATTCATATTTAAAAAAAAAACTAATATTAAAAAATAAATAAATAATAATTTCATACGTAAAAAAAAAAAGACATGCCCGCTGAGTTTCTTGCCAATTCTTCTCAGGACGGAGGCTAGTTCTTGTGAATTGGCGGTAGTTTTTTTGACGTTCAACAAGTATGTACTTTCATTTATGTTGAATAAAAATTTTTGATTTGATTTGATTTGATTTGATTTGTAACTATACTTGAGACCTTAGAACTTATATCTCAAGGTGGGTGGCACATTAACGTTGTAGATGTCTATGGGCTCCAGTAACCACTTAACACCAGGTGGGCTGTGAGCTCGTCCACCCATCTAAGCAATAAAAAAAATTAAAAACTAGTATCTAAACCTAGTAACTAACCTTATAATATTTCGTTATGCTCTGTTTTCAATTTTCATTAATAAACTAGTTTATTATTCATAAAATCATTAATTTGACAAAAATTAATGGGATGTTAAAATAAAATAAAAAAACAAAAGATAAAGTTATTGTATGAGTATAACACTTGAAATAAAAAAATTCATTCCAATTCGTTCCCAATCGTAGACTGTAAATGGACTTACCCAAATTGTTAGTAATTTGTCGACAGCTGTCATGCACGCGCAGAAATCACATGTCACGATACTTTTTCTATTATTAGAGTTGAACAATGACGACCAACCGACATTATTTGAGGGCTTCAAAATTGAAAGGATATTATTGAGAAATGTTGTGATTAATTTTAACTCGAATGATCAGCCAACGTATAACCAAATTCATACACATTATTAGTCAACGGGTTCTTACCGCGATTTTCACATGAGATCAGGATATTTCGGCGTTGTTACAAACGCCACGATCGTCAGACTGAAATTCATTAGACAATCGTGGTAATCACCACTCAATAATAATGTGTATAGTAGACAGTCATGAAAGGTTAAAACAATTAAAACTTAGATCTCATATACCAAAGTGGGTAGGCACTTGGATCGGTTCCCTCATCTACATAAGTACATATAAATAAAATTGGAATGTCTGTTTGTAATATTGAAATAACCGCTTTTTACTACATTCATATGAATATACATACGGTACGTACACCAAAATAACTGTTTTTAGACTAGCTTCGCCCCGCGACGTCACTCAGTTAGTATTCAATAATAGTAAAATGACATCTGTTAATAATTTCACAATTTCTATATCAAAAACAGTTTGTAATATAGTAGACGAGACTGTAAAGTTTTACCAGTATTCATTACCAACTATTGGCTGCGCTTGTTAACACAATCCCTTTGGGCTCTTCTTATAAACACTACGACGTCATATTGATATTTCCCAGAATTTTCACTTCTTGTCATTACAGTCTACAATATGGTAGATAAAATTCAGAGCTCTTATTTGCTTTTTTTGTTGTCACTACAAAATATACCCGATTTTATTCTACGAGACACCGGCTGAACCCAATAAGAGCATTAATCATAATTGTTTATGTGGAACTGATGTTATTAAAATTTAGTTTTAAAACTAGGAAGTCGTTACAGACCACTCAATCATTATGATGGATGTTCTAGGATGCACAAATAGCTCTTTGAACAAACTTGGTCTACATCCGGCGTTTACTGGTAAGGTTTAATGTAATCCTCCCAAAATAGGTTCTGCGTTCTTGATTACCGCAAAGTAGGCATGTATTTTGGGTTGATTGAAGGGTGCGAATGTAGCGGTACAATCTAATTCAGGCTTGTTTTTTATTGCATTTTATAGACTGATACGGTTAATCATAAGTAGTCACAGTCGCATGAAATTCGGCAATGCTAGGCCATAAATAGGCCCAACTAGCGCTGCTACTACTGAGAATTCTCCGCAAACCTCATTTGAAGAAGTTGATGCTAGGGTTTTCGGTAGCCCCTTAGAACCTAGTTGGGTGAGAGCTCGTACGACTGTTTAGTGCAATAAAAATAAATCTTTAACTAAACCATAGCTAATTATACGGGCTGCCAAGAAGTCAACAAGCTTCGTGGCCAAAGCTAATTTTACAAATTCGGCGCGTCAACTACACAGCATAAACTAATTCAAACATTCAGATATAATTAGTTGAGTTCTGAATAAATTGGCTACTGTCAGGGGTTTTAAGGGAACCCTCGCGGGGGATTCGTTGGCGTACCGGCTGCTCATCATCAACTCCTATTCAGAATAATTCATGTGTATTATTTAGAAAATTATTTATTCGACGTTGATTGTAATGAAAAAATAATAATGAAAAACATGATATGTTTCAGTTACACTATTTCTTTATTATTATCTAGAAAAGCTTGGCAGTTTTATCGACATTTGTTAATCAGAATGAATAAAATACTTTCCACTTTTTAGATAGATAGAGTGGCTTGTGTGTGACGCTCTTTAATCCAGAAAGTACCAGTTGATTTGTACATTGTTTGGTAAGTAAAATCAATAAGCAGCAAACACACATGTTCATGATAGTAGATATAGCGTTACCTAAGTCATGGCTTTGCCGTTATAAAAAGTATCGTACTGTGCGATTTGATCGCCGGCAACATATTCACTTCTTAGGACTATCAATAATAATTGATAATAATATTTCTGAACACAGTGGAGATTGAATATCTAACTGAATATAATAGCTTAATTCTAATATTAGACTAGTCTACTTACTTCACGGACTCGATGATACAGTGTTAGAGTTTACACCCTTGACTATTCGGCCGGGAATCGTGAGTTAGATTCCCACATCGGGCAAACATTCGTTTTTCACTTTTACTTATTTTCGATCTGTAAGTGTACATATGTCTTTAAACGTATTAAATTATGTATATCTCTATATATGTGTATGTCTCTATTTCCCACAGTACATGGAATCCCAATTTGGGGCCAGATTATTGAGTGAGACAAGCTACTGCTATTATGATTACTCAGTACATATATCTTAAAGTTACTCCATTAAATCTATAATACACTTAAACCGATTATATTTGTAATTAATGATAGTTCTAAACTAATCCAACATCAAGGGCTTTGGTTGTATTAAACAGATTCCACAATGATTTTTTTTTTTGGTCAGGGGGAAATCTCCGGACTTCCGCCCTCAACTGGGGATAAAGGGCGGAGCATGTCAGAGTCGAACTGACTAAAACCTCCTGTCGCTCAACAACCAACGTCCAAACCTCGCATGAGACAGAACTCATGAAGAGGCAAAGGGGGGAAAGTGAAGCGTTTAGTGCGGAGCACATCTCTCCCATCACCCTCCCCCTCGGGACGCCGGACCGGCGGTCGTCGGCGCCACGACCACCAGCCCTCTCGGTCGGCAGGCTATCTGAAGCCCACCTAGATGGCGCCGGTTAGAGTGAGCTATCCTACGGAATACCCCGCTGGACCAGAACCAGCGTGGGTCGAGGATAGCCGGCCTTCCATCACCCGGATGCTCTTGCGTAAAACGCGTGCAGAGCAGCTTGCACGTCGTCCTCTTAGGCCCCCCTCGCCGGTCTCCAGACCGACATGTGAGGGGGACCCGAAACACTTAGAGAGCCAGGGCTTGGGCGAGATCCGCCTCCCTGGCCCCCGCTCGACGGCGGCGGGCTTGCGCGTCTCTAACGCGCCCTGCCGCCTCCTTCTGCGAGATGGTGCACTCGCAGAAGTCGAGCATCGCCTTCCACGACTCCTCGTCGCCGAGCATCGATGCCACAACACTCGGCAACGACAAGTCGTTTCCTATTTTTGCGACGAGGACACGGCGCCAACCCTCTCATGCGGGGCAGGCGACGAGCGTTTGCTCTACCGTGTCCAAGTCGCAATCACAATGGTGGCACTCTGCCGTCGGCTCGGCTCTGATCCGGTGCAGGAGCTCACCGAAGCAACCATGCCCAGTGAGCACCTGCGTGAGCCAGAAAGTGAGGCGTCGATCTGTCACGATTCACCCAATCCACAAGGACCGGGCGAATCGCCTCGACGGTCCTACGACAAGCCGAAGGATCAGCCAGCCGTCTGGACCATGACTCCAAAATGATAGACTATATCTGTATAATGATATAAAGAATTCACTAACAACGACACCCTATTCGCTACATCAATTCACAAAATTTGACGTTTGTCACTGAAACACAAAGATTATAAAATGTAGATGTACTAGTCGTTTAGTTTAGTACGAAATCTCTCATAACAATAAACCTAATAGATGAATCAACAGTCTTTCAATAAGGCTATAAATATTAAGGCTAAAATATTTATATAAATAGATACTAGCCAAAAAAATATTCAAATAACTAAAAACATCCTCAAAGAGCTAACTAAATATTGTATTAAATTAATTATAAAAACAGTCATTGCTATAAATAGTTTATTTTTATAATTTACTTAGGCTTACACGGTTATACGAAATTTCCAAAAAATACCAACTATTATTGATATATGTAAATTTAAGTTTAAATTACCAATTAATTAAATATATTATTTAATATATTATTAATTTATTGCTTATGTGCAAAATAAAATTAAATGAAACCCAATAAAAGTGAGAAATCATTTCTGTGTTAGTAAGATCATCGACGAGTGGAACATAAAAAAATGTAAAATTATCAAGGATGCTGTCAACTCTGTTCATTCCTATTCTGTATTGAATACGAGTATCACGGATGATTCAGCGACAGGGCGGTGCAATAACCCCATGTCCTGTCATAAATCATAAATGTTGAAGCCCCACGAGATATTCTGGTAACGTCTGCTGATTTATAAAACTTTCAGTTAAATTCATTAAGGCCTTAAATTTTGAACTCCAATTTTCTTTTTCGATAGATTTTTGATCAAGTTCGTTTGGTGTTTAATGGTTTCCGGGACACATTAACAATAAAAGTGAATGTCCCCCCTCCCCATTTCCCTCGATATTGAAATTTCAATTCAATGCTTAACGGCTATCCTACACTTAAAAAAACCGGGGCGTAGGACTACTTCGCAGTCAAAATAGGCAGAATGATATCTGCCTATACAGGTCTAGTCTAGCTCCATATCAATACCAATTTATTGCTCTAACTTAAACTCTTGTAACTAAATGAAAGAGTGCTTGTACTCGTAGTCATTATTATGTTTGAGTAATATCCTTTTTATGTTCGACATGTTCTTCTACTTTAGAGTTGAGCCTATAATTTGAATCATAAGTTACTGGAACGTCTCTGCGAAGCTTCGAAAACGGGTTACGATATTTCATTTTAGACTAGCGATACGGTATCTTATGAACCCAAGCGAGTAGGTGGGGATAAGACAATAATTATAAAATACTGTTAAGCTGGTAGGAGTAACGCCATCTATCGCCGAATAGCAGAAACAAATATCAAAAGAACCAATAACATCGAGATAGCTCGAGAAGTTAAACGCCATCTATTGTCAAACCCTACAACTAGGTAGGAACAACTTTGAGAAGGAAGCGACCGAAAGGGTTCAGTTGGGCTGGGCAGTATTTGGGAAGCTTCGTCAGATGTTTTCGTCGCCAAGACCTTTGTCTTCAGACATTTTGGTGCTTACCTACGGAGCCGAAACTAGTCTACCTGGACTAGTCCACCAATTAAAACTTACTCAGCGAGCTATTTAGCCGAATACGTAATGAATTCATTCGAGAAAAAAACCAGGTGATATAGCTCGCAGAGCCGTAGACGTAGAGTAGACGTGTTCTGGAGTGGAGACCGCGAACCTGCAAACGTAGTGTAGGACGCCCTCCTGCTAGATGGAGCGACGACCTGCGTAAAGTAGCTGGCAATGACTGGATGCGTAGAACCGAGGATCGGGTTTAGTGGTGAGCTTTGGGGGAAGCCTATATCCAGCAGTGGACTGCCGCAGGCTGATGATGATGATGATGATCTATTGTCAGATAGCGGAGCACACATCGAAGCTACTCGACTTGCCCGGAATGTTCTCGAAAAATTTAGGGATGTCGTATCGACTATAAAAGCGTTGCAGAAATGGCATGAAGTCAGTCAGTAATCAGATCTACTCGAAGCAAAATATCGAACGGATTACCTGAAGCGAAGCGAATGAAGTGAATTGAGAATTTTAAAGTGTTCTAAGTGTTAATACAGTCCTAATTTGTACTTCGGTAGAATTTTTATTTATTCCGGACCCAGCGCGTTTAGGAACTATAAATAACTTAAAGATCCAGAAAGCAACTGATTCCGTCTCCGAACAATAAAAAATCCAATGTAGTTGTGCCGAGAGATGCGATTCAGACAAAACAAGGACGTAAGAAATTATTTACATTCACTACTTGAATCACGAACCATTTAGCCAGAATGATTTCGTACTGTATTTACTCAAAGATACAAAACGAATAATACTCGTATTTTATATAGTTACTCACGTCATGCATTCTTGGTCCAATGCCAGAAATATTAATTCGGCTTTTTATTAATACCTTCATACGTTTATGACACAAAACATTTCCTGTATAAACGATATGATATATTAGAAAAATTAATAATCATAAAACGGGAATTTAAATGCATCAAAGAAAATCGTGGTTCGTGATGGAAAGAATGTGCTGAGTCGTTTGTGACAATTAACATTTAGTGAGTCCTTTAGGCGCCTTATAGGACACCCACGAACTGGTGATATTATAGACTTGATATTCTTTGGCTACCTATCTGCCAATAGCCTAGAGGAGCTATTGTGGTGATTACATCTTAGTTGCAGCCAGCTCACCTGACTGAGAGAATTGCTGACATCTGTCCCAGCAAGAGCAGTGCTTCGTTGAATCTACCATTGGATAGGAAACGCGACCCACTAAGCAGACCTGGCGAGAAACTCAGTGGGTTGTGTCTGTTGGATTAACTCTTCACCGCATTCGCCGAATTCAACGAGAACGGTGACCGGCAATTGAAATACCTAAAAGCGTTCAGAGTGAACTGGGAAGATCCGAAATGACATATCTAGGGCGACCGTGACTGTTCGTTGCTCTGTCACCTGGGTCGAGAATGTGGGTTGACATCATTCACTTAATACATGTCTATAAAAAAGTCAAGTTGACGCACGAAAAAATACTGATTGATTTTATAAATTCACGAATAATACCCGATTTACATAATCTAAATAAAGACAAATGCATGTTTGGATGTTTGTCTTTTATTCGTTTTTTAAAATATACGAAAGTGTCCTGGGGAGAGAGGGTGGATTTTTTTTTAAGGCCTAGATGAGTGGACGAGCTCACAGCCCACCTGATGTTAAGTGGTTACTAGAGCTCATAGACATCTACAACGTAAATGCGCCACCCACCTTGAGATATAAGTTCTTAGGTCTCAAGTATAGTTACAACGGCTGCCCCACCCTTCAAACCGAAACGCATTACTGCTTCACGGCAGAAATAGGCAGGGTGGTGGTACCTACCCGCGCGGACTCACAAGAGGTCCTACCACCAGTAAAAATGCGGGCCAGCGTGGTCAATTGCTTAATTTAACAACTGTCCCGCTTTAGACATTTGAAAGTATTACTGTTTCACATAAGAAGTAGTAGATCGGGAATAAGTTGAGTTGACAAAAAAACAAACTTAAAGTAATCAAGACATTTTATTTAATCATCAAATCCGAACGGCACACAATTCAAATTTTAAAACCCAAAAAACAGATTAGGCTATGCGTCATCGTCATTTTCTGTGTACACCATTCTTAAATAGTGGACACCCCAATTTACCCCGCTGAGTGGATAAGAAATTATGAGAAAGCTTGGTACAGTTGTCGATGCCTAAGGGAAGTCTTAATGTTGGGACAGCAGAGAGGGCACGCGAACAATTAAAAAAAACGATTTTCTGCTAATGATCGAAACAAAGCCAAATCGATAATCGGCAAATTAAGGATTTGGCTAGTTACAATACAAAATTCAGTCGATGTGAGATTCTCATATAGTAGAATCCTCAAACTACAAATCCCATGTGATTCAACTGTTTATTTTCTCGTTTCCGTGCAAACTTGTATTGTTGTGTTATTGGTGTGGCAAACACAATATCAGGATGTGACTACTAAATCAGTCAGTTGTAATTTTATGAGGCTTATGCGTGTTAGCATTGGATAAATTGATAATATAGATGATCGATTTTTGTTTAACCGTAGTTTTTTTTTAAATAGGTAGGTGCTTTTCAGGATATAATCAAAATAACCCTTCTACTCATATCTGTTCATAAAATAAACTACTCAAAACAAAATAGGGCCCACCATGTTTTATAAATGAATTTTACAAATTCTTTTTCTTTTTTCAGTTTTTATGATTTGGAATGAATAAATTAAGGTTTTTGAAAGTGTGTGAACATTAACAAGAGCAAGTTTTGCCAATTTTATAGAATTTAGTCAAAATTTAGAGTTTTTAGGAAAGTTGACAGAAATTATTGATTTAAGTAAAGTTTGATTTTGATTTTTATTATTGACTAAATCAATGAGTTTGATGGTGCTTAATAGCGAGTAGATCCTCCTCTGCTCCGAATGCACTCTCTGAATCTGCCTGGGACACTTTCAATCAAGTGGGTGATGTTTTCCTCGGGTATTCGCTCCCAACACAATTTTAGGGCGTTTATGAGCTCTTGTCGGTTAGTCACATTACTGAAGTTCGATTTGAGGCTTCTTTTCAATTGGTCCCATAAATGTTCAATGGGGTTAAGATCGGGACTCATGGCCGGCCACGGTAAAACCGTAATATTGGCTTCAGAGAAAGCTCTCTGGGTTGTTCGCGCTGTATGTGGGCGAGCATTGTCTTGCATAAAGACGAAGTTTTCACCCACTCTTTGTGAAAATGGGATGACATGGGGCCGAGTTATTCGATCGACATACCGGGAGGTAGTTATGGAACCTTCTTCCAGAATTACCAGCTGAGTTTTACCGAGCAAGCTTATTCCAGCCCACACCGTAACATTTGGATCTCCAAAATGATCCCTTTCACGTGTGCAAGTTTCTGAAAAACGTTCTCCTTCTCTTCTCCACACGCGCACTCGACGATCATCGCTGAAAAACTTCACTTTACTTTCGTCCGTAAAGAGTACATTTCTTCGTTGTCCATTGTCCACTCCGCATGCTCGCGAGCAAACCTCAAACGGGCTGCACGATGCGCTTTTGTCAATTTTACACGAATAACACGAGATCTGGAAAGTTGTCCGTCATCATGGAGCCGATTTCGAATGGTTTGATCACTAATTCGTGTGCCAATCGATTGCAGCAGTCGATTTTGTAAGTCGCGGGCGGGAATCGTACGCTCTCGACGTGCAGTCAATCTGATATACCGGTCTTCCTGGACAGTTGTAGCTCGCGGTCTTCCTGATCCAGATCTCCTCGTGATACTACCTGTCTCTAAAAAGCGTTCCCATGCATTTCGAATAGCTCGTCGCGACACACCAAGACGTCTTGCCACTGATCTCTGAGATTCTCCCTCCTGAAGCATAAATACTGCTCTTGTTGCTGTTTCCACATCCATATGACGCCGAGAACCAGGCATAATGATCGCGAGTAACACCGAAATCAAGTCGAAATGAAAAAAGTAGACGTGCGACTGTAACATTCAGAATGTGACTGAGGGAACAAGTGACTGAGAATTTGAGTAATAAACGTTTTTTGGAGTACTTCACTTTTTTTGTCTACACACCATTGAATTCCTGACTTGAGACATTGATAACGTTAGATAAACATGTCAACAATACTTAGAAATGCTTAACTTCACTATTTATTTCCCAACAATTTTTTTTAGACGAATTTCGACATTAACGTAGAGTGGGCCCTATTTTGTTTTGAGTAGTTTATTTATAACTACTGTTACCATGCACCCAATGCTTTTTTTACAATAAAATATTTTTTTCTTACATTATTTTTAAATCAAATTTATTAAAATTTATTTTCCATTTTTTAGTTGGATTTTCTATAAAAGTGTATTTTGTTAGTTTTTTTAAACTATTATTTATTTTTAATTTTTTAGTTGAATTTAAATTTTTTAAATTTTTTTTTACATATTGATTTGTCATCGGTTCTTAATAAGTATATCAAATTTCAAGTTAATCCGACGTTTTGAAGGGGGTCAAAATTATGTTCAAAGATTCCGTTACATACATACGTCTGAAGTTAATAAAATACGCCTTGCCACGAGAAAATATTATTTAAGTTCCTTATGAATTTGATATTTTGAAATGTTCAAATCCTATAAATTTTAACAGCACACTGTATACGATAGCGGTGCCCATGTTGGTGCATCGCTAAAATTAATTATACAAACCCTAACATGATTCACAGAATTAATTCACTGCAGGGACGACAAATTGTGATAGTCACACGTCGCGTGACAGTTGTCGCTATTTATTGGCAGCGGTGAGGGTGAAGGAAACAGCATAGTATGCAAACATTCAGTAAACAAAGTTTGTAAATTCCTTAGCTTAGAAAAAAAGATGTGTGGTGTCATGGGACCCCGGATAGATATAAAAATAAAATTATTCCCCGGATAAAAATATAAATTATTCGAAAAATATAAATTATCTATTCGAGGTATAAAAAACATAAAACTGGAGGTTTCGCAACAACCCACGGTCATTCGGTAACGTGCGAACTTATTGTGGTACACTTCATTCACGGTTGTTTGCATAAGAGTTAGTGTATTGCGCAAACGAACGCTCTGAGATCGTGATCAATGAATGATAAAAAAATATGTTAATTTTTGTACGTTATTACAAAGTTAAGTCGTACGCTGTGTACATTACTAATTTGTACGTAATTACAAAGTTAAGTCATACACTGTGTGCATTACTAATAAAAATCTTACGTTACGGACGTTTTTTCCCGGTTAGGGTAACCGTCCGCATCGTCCCATCAGGAACTTCGTTCCAAACAAACTTAGAATCTTTCTCTTAAATTTGTCATTCACTCAGTGGACTAAGCTGCGATGTTCACAAGTAAAAAATTGTGTACGCTGATACATAATATTGCACTAAAGCTTAATCTTCTATGTCTTCGGATTTATCTCGATTGAAATAGTATGTGAAGATTAAATGAAATGTATTGTTACATAATAATATTGGTATCGTTTTGATTATTGTAAGTTTCTATTTTTTTGTCAATTCTCCTTATTCCTGATCTACAACTTATTATTTCTGAATCGAAGTAGTATTGCCAATCAGGGTCGGACAGCAATACTGGTGATAGGATGCCTTATGAGTTTCCACGGGTAGGTACCACCACCCTGCCTATTTCTGCCGTAAAGCAGCAATGCGCCTCGGTTTAAAGGGCGGGGCAGCCGTTGGATTATAAAAACTGAGACCTTAGAACTCATGTCCGAAAGGGGGTGCCGGCATTTACGTTGTAGGTGTCTATGGGTCCCTGTAACCACTTAACACCAAGTGGGCCGTATCCACTGATCTAAGCAATTAAAAGCCATTACACTAAACAATTGAGACATAAAAAACCTCATATCTCAAGATGTTTTTGTTTTCCACAGGAGGAAATCTCAGGTCCCCACCCGCGCGGCATGTACCGGGCCGGAGCCCAATCGGGGCTATTGAGACGGTGGGACAGGGTTGACACAGAGCATATTAAATCCATCCCGCCGTCCCACGGACGCCGGACCGGCGGCCGCCGGCGACACGACCACCGGTTCCCTCGGTCGACGGGCCGAGAGCCCGGATTCATGGCGCTGCGCTGCACCTTCCCCCGGAGTGGTCGGGGGAACACGGTTCTACCATCAATTGACTTCCTATTATGGGCGAGTATACAGAGCACGCCGCCCCACGCCTGGGTCCCTTCTCCGCATAAAGCGGGTGGAGCCCGAAGCTCTTAGGGGGCCGGGTCACGGATGCAACCCCGGTCCCGGCTCCCTTGCTCGGCGGCGGCAGATTTCTGCGTAGTGAGGAGAGCGTCAAAATGGGTAGCGGTATTACGTAATTATGTAAATAACGCTACCTTACGTAAATATGCTATATGTTTATGGACTTCGATAACATTATTCATTGGTGTATATCAAACACAAGAAATTTTATTCCAGACGTAATTAGGCACAGAGAGGATTTATTTATTTATTGCTTAGATGGGTGGATGAGCTTACAGCCCACCTGGTGTTAAGTGGCTACTGGAGCCCATAGACATCTACGACGTAAATGCGCCACCCACCTTGAGATATAAGTTCTAAGGTCTCAAGTATAGTTACAACGGCTGCCCCACCCTTCAAACCGAAACGCATCACTGCTTTACGACAGAAATAGGCAGGATGGTAGTACCCACCCGCGCGGACTCACATGAGGTCCTACCACTAGTAATTACGCAAATTATAATTTTGCGGGTTTTATTTTTATTACACGATGTTATTCCATCACCGTGGAAGTCAATCGTGAGCATTTGTTGAGTACGTATTTCATTAGAAAAATTGGTACCCGCCTGAGATTCAAACACCGGTGCATCGTTCAACACGCATGCACCGGACGTCTTATCCGTTAGGCCACGATGACTTCAAGCTGGATGCTGGTGCCTTCCCATATGGTCTAACAATTCGACCTACCACCGGTAATATAAAACCCATCTGCAACGTAAAATGATAACATTTTAATAACAAGACATGTTGACTCACAAGCTTTGTCAAAATACATGGGAAGGCTTAGCTACTGTAATCAGGGGAAAATGTCATTAATACATTAATAGCTTTGCGCCGTAGCACAATGTAGGGATATGGGGTGTGGGGGCTTATTTTAATTTTAAATCAAAGTTAAGCCATGCTCGCGTATATACGTCACGAGAGAGAGCAGAGTAACTTAGAAATTTTTATTTTCCATTTTTTTTTTTCGTATTTTTAATTATTTATGACACTAGACTGGAGCCCATAAACATCACAGCGCAGATGTCGCCACTCATCCTCAGACACGAGTCGGAACTATCAATAAGATATAACGGCTTTTGAATCGACATTTCTGCTTTGCGACGGATATAAGCAAGGCCGTTCTTATTTTGGGTTGGGAAGTTCCATCTCTGGGTCGCCATCATACATGTTCGTATGCGGGATTTGAATCCGCCAAGAAACCTTCCGTTGTTTTTCTACCAGAGCATTCGAGCCCCATACTTAGAGTAAGCTCGTAAAAAACTGTGGTTAATACTTACTTTCACAAAATATTTTCTTTATATAAATTCAAGAAAAATTTCAAGAAATAAAAATGTAATATACTATAACTAAGCACTTTAAAAATAAGGTTTGATGTTTTGGCCAAAATCATATTCTCCTAAACAACCATTGATGTAAAGGAAATATGACACTAAGCAGATAGGGCTATTTATAAAACTATTAACCTGTTATCTGGAAACCTATTACCTTTCAGTATTAACGATATATTTATATTTCATATTCTTCAAATATTTTTCCACGATACATTGTATAAATGCAAGATCAATAAAAAAATATTGTTAACGTATTTCTTGCTAATTATCGATAGATGTCACTGTGACAGCTAAAATTAATTACATATATCAATATTTCAAAAATGAAATATATTCGCGTTCAACAAGATTAACGGTCTCACGAATACACGAAAATGAATTAGAAAATTTCAATTCTATACACATTTATTATTTACGTTTTTGTACTTATCCGCCTTTGCTCATCACATACCCATAAAACACAGAGCCGGCGAGTATTACACGTGTTTTGTCACACTTTCAACAACAGTTGAATTCAGAATGATCGAACAATATTGTTCGTTACTTTTATAGGATTACGGAAGCTACATATAAAATTGAATAATTTTTGAAATGTAAATTTCAATGTAATTTATGAATTTTAGTAAGTTTTTTTTTTTTATTGCTTAGATGTGTGGACGAGCTCACAGCCCACCTGGTGTTAAGTGGTTACTGGAGCCCATAGACACCTAAAACGTAAATGCGCCACACACCTTGAGATATAGTTCTAAGGTCTCAGTATAGTCACAACGGCTGCCCCGCCCTTCAAACCGAAACGCATTACTGCTTCACGGCAGAAATAGGCGGGGCGGTGGTACCTACCCGTGCGGACTCACAAGATGTCCTACCACCAGTAATAAGTATTCAAATATCTCCTCGGTTTCTATTATTGAAATCTGTTTTGAAATATCTGGATATAGGTACAGGCTTTTGTACTTTTTGGATTATGTAACTTATGCTCTATCGAGAGTTTTCACAGTAATTGTTTGAGATGATATTTCTTTTTACCATGACAAAAACAGTCTGAGGTATAGAGTACATCCTTATATTTTGCGGCAGGGTGTATGGCATTGTTTTTATCGTGTAACTTCTAATTGTCTTCGTAATGCAGACCCTTTGCTTTATTTGAAGGTTTTCGAAAAGTTCTTAGCGGCTTTACAGTCAGACAAAAACAATTATCATAAGGTTAGCCTCTAATAAAAATAACAAACTTGATCATACAGCCCACGAAACATATTTGGGAAATAATCGACATTGCTTTGCCGAACTACCTATTCCTTTTAATCAAAACATCGCCCCTTTTATTTCAATATTCCTTCATTCGATAATTCAACACAACAAAAAGCAATCTGCTAACATACCATACACCCTTGTATTACATATTAGTAAGGGACAATAATAGTATTAATGGAAGCCCGCTGATCCCAGCATTAGGGTTGGCTTAGCGACCTCGATGCGTGTTTAATAATAGCTACCCCAAAAGTTTTAATGTAGCCAAAATCTAAAAAAGACACGTCTATTTGGCTTACATTATTCTAACGTACCTGTAAACTCTTGCCGACGTCTCTAAAAGTATCATGCTCTATGATACTGTGCACTGTTTTTGCTGATTGTCAACATAAACGGTGAAGGAATAACATCGTGCTATAAAAATAAAACCCGCAAAATTATAATTAGCGTAATCACTGGTGGTAGGACCTCTTGTGAGTCCGCACGGGTAGGTACCACCGCCCCACCTATTTCTGCCGTGAAGCAGTAATGCGTTTCGGCTTGAAGAGTGGGGCTGCCGTTGTAACTATACTGAGACCTTAGAACTTATATCTCAAGGTGTGTGGCGTTCCAGTTACCACTTAACACCAGGTGGGCTGTGAGCTCGTCCACACATCTAGGTAATAAAAAAAACCATTAACAATTGTTAAAGATCGCCAGTGGCTAGCAGCGAATTAACTAATGGAACCAGTGATAGTTATATTCATTCTTCATCTTAATATTGAGTGGTTAATAGATTGCACAGGCTCAAAGTATATGTTGCACTCCTTACCAACCAACCACAACGACAACCCTTACCAATTTTGCGACCGAAACGGAAAGAGCACTTAATTATTCGAACTCACTCATCAATTTTTATGAAAATTTATATGTTTTTCTGGATTTCAGTTTCGCTATAAGTTATTCCGTGATCTTGGAAACATACTAAGAAAAATAACTATCGAAGAAGAAAAAGAACTATCGGATTACATCGGGCTTAGTATATCTCAGGCCATATTTGCTTTTACATTTAACTTATTTTTAGGAGCTAATCTTAACATTACTGACATAACATATAATAAAATAAAATAGAAATTCTTTCAAACACACACAAATGAAATGGCCTCTTCCAACCGCTAATATTGAAGCCAACTAAATCGCTTTATCCTCGATTAATCTACCGTCTCTCGAGTGTAAAGCGCTGAAGAAGCTCCCGAGAAACACAATATAGCACTCCTAACAATAGCTATTTGCAGCGATTTAAGCTGGATTTACAGCCGGCAGGCGAATGGGCGCTACGGACGATGTCAAATGGACAATACCATAACGTTGTAACTACACAGGTCGATATCTCCACTACTTAGTGGCGTTAATGCATGCTTACATTGAAGAACACCCATTCTTTTAGAGGCCGGTGATGAGTAAATAAAGAATACGACCTATCTAATGCTAAACCAGACGACTTATCACTTAAACTATTGTCTTGCCGCAAGAACCCGGTGTGCTAATCAAGCGATCTGTGTTTTAACACCCTATTGATTGTCACGCCAATCAATCATGCGTTGCAATTCGAAAAGTGGAACAACCATTCTACAAATCAGTAGAAACTTCAACCTCACTCGAAACAATTGCATCTTCCTATAGCTATAAAATTTACTTAAACCATACTTCTCATGTACGCTCATGAAAATATCTAGCAACTCGTGACCCTAACCGAAAAAATATATATCGGTAAACCACATCAAATTGAATCAGTATATCTAATCAACGATATATACTTCGGTTCTAATGTAGTAGCGCTGTCAAATACGTGCTATTATTTAAAAGAATTGAAACTTTATGCTTATCAAATACATAATGGAGCACGTGGCCAACGATGATTGTCAAACGCGCCGTGACTAATGGCGGACGGTCATTAATCATGTAGCAATGTATTATATGGGTTATAATTGCGTATGTCTAAATGAACGTGGCTCTTTATTTACTATTCCATATAGAGATTACAATTTTAATTATAGTGTATATGTTCGTCGTGGTCTAAAGGAAAGACGTTCGGTGCATTCGTATCTAGCGATGCAACGGTGTTTGAATCCCGCAGGCGGGTACCAATTTTTCTAATGAAATACGTACTTAACAAACGTTCAAGGGTGGGGAAGCCGTTGTAACTATACTGAGACCTTAGAACTCATATCTCAAGATGGGTAGCGGTATTTACGTTATAGATGTCTATGGGCTCCAGTGACCACTAAACACCAGATGGGCTGTGAGCTCATCCACCCATCTAAGAAATAAAAAAAATAAAAAAGATATGTTCAACTGTCTTTTTTGTTTTTTACGTGCAATCCTAAAAACATCTGCTCTTACGCCATCTTAAAACTAACAAACAATATACTGTACCTATTTACTTATTTACACATGGCCTTATCTATACGGAGGGTTGTCTCCCTGGACCCGAGCAACTCATAAATTATGAATGCCGATACAATCTCGTGCAATGTGAATATTATACGCACGTCATCTAGTAAGTCACAGAATGTTTTACACGTAGCGAGTTTGAAACGAAAATCGATCTATTTTCTCTTGGTTTGTTTATTTCGGAATAGCTCCAAGTTCGTGATTTAAAAGGGGACGTTAGTAGTGAAATGAATGGTATGGACATGTGATGAGACGAAAAGAAAATGAGGCTGGTAAGAGAATGATAACTATGAATGTGGAAGGGTATAGAGGAAGAGATAGACCTAAGAAGAAATAGATGGATTGCGTGAAAGACGATATGGGTAAGAGGGGAGTGAGCGAAGAAATGGTATATGATAGAGGAGTATGGCAGGAGAAAATATGTTGCGCCGACCTCAAGTGACTGGGAGAAGGGCAGGATAATGATGATGATGATGTTAGTAGTGAAATTTATTATTATAAATTAAGGTTTTGGAGGTAAGGATCCGGTAAAATCGGTATATCGATAGAAATCGGTATTCCCGAGTCGTAGACGTAATTGCCGCGATGCCATTCGCACATCCTAGGATAGCCAGGGTTGGCGCAGCATAATACAGGAGAAAATTATTAAAGGAGGTCATGACCTTTAGCATTGAGGATTATTGACGCAAGGAGGAGCAGGGACATAATTGAAACTAGATTTACGGTTTTCATCTCGCATTTTGATATATAGTTTTCAGAATATTCAAATGTCCACAAGCAATGCCTTAGTCGTTCGTGACCACGAAAACTATAATATATGCGAAGCGTATAATAAGCGCGTAATAAGCTGCATAAATAGTTTTAATTACGTTTTAATTAATTTTAATTACACTTTATATATCAAATACGATTTGATGTTAGCCGACTTTATTATCACCTTTAGATGAGAGATAGAACTTCATTCCTGGTATATATTATAGATTAAGCATGAAAGATCCCCCTCTAAATATATTCTAATTACTAGCGTATCAGCAAGCGTCGTTGAATTCGTTTTAACTTTCCGAAAGCACTCCTTCAATAAATATCGGACGAAAACACAGCGTATTGAGCACGTACAATATTAAAAACTGGATGTGTCTAGCAGTTTCACTGGCGTTGAATATTGAAACGCGCCTCAGTTTGAAGAATGCTCTACGTTTAAAAATGTACCGCTATAACAAAAAGATCTTTATTCCAGTACCGCTACATCCATGCAAAAAAGCCTTTCTCGTTGCGCCAAAATTCAAATATATCTAAGTCTGCTGGTCTATATTTTACTAAATTTATAATCCAGATGTTACGAATGAAGAAATATCGATACAAAAACTTAAGCATTTAAGATAAAGACATGCAAAATAAATATGTTTTTTCAGTAAATATGTTCGTCAAATCGTATAGTTTTTCGAATTAGACTTGAGAAGAGGACTAAGAGGAAAGAGGGCTCGGCTTTCACCCTGTAATAGCTAGCATACAGGGGCGATTGCAACCATAATGATAACCAACTAAATAGCGAGACAAATACACCAAAAAATAATAAATATACAGGACAAAGTAGTAAAGTAAAAAAAATTGGTGTGTGTGCGTGCAAGTCACACACGGTAGAAGTGAAACTTATAAAAAAATAAAAATAATCTCAAGGTTCAACTACTCCGCAGTGCAATGGAGCACCCTCACCCTGGGGGAAGAGGGGGAACCGCCTGCATGATCACGATATCCCTACGCCAGGTAAGTATGATTTAGCAAGAGAAATACGTGAACGTCTTTCCACTGTGTAGCATCTCGTCACCGCGATTCAGGAATTGTTAAATTTACGTGCAGCGACGTCTGTTGATAACAAACTAAATAGAAATAATCGTAAATCATCTTTTATAGTAAGAGGTAGCGCCCTCTGTGAATTGATATTTTAACTTCACGTATAATGTGTTCTATCTCATTCTCTCGCCGGCTGAATCCTATACATTTATGTGTTTGTGTCTCTATGGACTTATTTTTTCGTTTCGTTTCATTTCGTTTTATCGAGTTTGAAATCACAACGATAGTAAAGAAGTTTCACTTCAAAATAAAAAAGTATAATATCCCGTTTCGCGTTTGCTAGCTTACTTTGAGACTATAAAGTCTATAAAGATATAAAGACTATAAAGGTACAGCATAGATATTTTAAAGTTCCAATATATTATTATAATAAATGTTTTAAAGGTTCAAATTTTTTTTATAGAAAGTGGAATCGATGAATTCCCAAACGAGTTCGTACTCTTGACCAAGGAATCTTCTTAGTGGAACGGAAAGCATTTGGCAAAAGAACCAAGTGAAGGCTATGAAACGACACGAAATAAGAATGATTACCATACATTACTGCGGTTATTCGTTTCGGTATGTTCCGTGGCCGGCCCGAATTAGGCACATTTATATTATCGAGTAACATTCGTAAAACAAATTACATTGGCCATTAGCTTAACGAGCCGTGTGCCGACATACTGAACTTGTCACATTCAAGTTAATAACTCTATAAAATAATGAAGATACTTCCTTCTGTTTTATATTTTGTTTATCTTGCAAACTATGCTCCAATTCCAATCAATTATTAGTCCAATTATGAAACCGTTGAAAATAGGAAAAAAAAGATGTGTAGTGTCGTGAGACACCGGATAGGAACAAAGTTCCTTAATATAAAAATATAAATTTTAAGTTCAATAGAGTTTACATTACTAATACTGTGTGCATTACTAATCAAAATCTTACGTTACGGACGTTTTTTCCCGGTTAGGATACCCCTCCGCATCGTCCCATAAGGAACTTCGTTCCAAAAAAAAACATTTTGCCAGTTCTTTAAATATATTGGTACTTAAGCACCTTTACAGATAGCGGTACTGCTCGGCTGTGCCTCTAATATTGCTGATGTCCATGAACGACGGTGATCACTTACCTACAACGGCATTAAAAAATAGGTCACATAAATTTTTGCTAAAAACGCGTGTGCTCAAAAAAGTTTAGAATTATGCTATGAACCAAATTCGTGGAAACTGCTGACGAAAAAGATATATTCCCAAAATCATTAAAACTACACTAACAACCTGAACTTTGTATTTTTCATAATAGTCTCGTGTCACCGCTTTCTATATACAATAATATATTATACATTATTCAGAGCTAGGAGCAGTGTAGCGACTAGGAAGGCGGATTCCGATCAATCAAATAGCTTTACTGGTGGTAGGACCTCTTGTGAGTCCGCACGGGTGGGTACCACCACCCTGCCTATTTCTGCAGTGAAGCAGTAATGCGTTTCGGTTTGAAGGGTGGGGCAGCCGTTGTAACTATACTGAGATCTTAGAAATTATGTCTCAAGGTGGGTGGCGCATTTACGTTGTAGATGTCTTTGGGCTCCAGTAACCACTTAACACCAAGTGGGCTGTGAGCTCGTTCACCCATCTAAGCAATAAAAAAAATTCCTCCAATTAATTTTAACTTTTTTTTTTATTACTTTAACCGAAACACATTACTGCTTCACGGCAGAAATAGGCAGGGCGGTGGTACCTACCCGCGCGGACTCACAAGAGGTCCTACCACCAGTAATTACGCAAATTAAAATTTTGCGGGTTTCACTTTTATTACACGATGTTATTCCTTCACCGTGAAAGTCAATCGTGAACATTTGTTGAGTACGTAATTCATTAGAAAAATTGGTACCCGCCTGGGATTGGAACACAGGTGCATCGCTCAACACGAATGCACCGGACGTGTTATCTCTTAGGCCACGACGACTTCAAAACACACACAACTTATTGCTCCTACAAACGAAATGACCAGTATGAGTACTTGCGTTTATTATATGTGTTCCCCTAATTTGCAAAATAGTTTATTGTCGTCCGAAAGATACTGACTGTCATTTAAAAACTGTGAAATCCAGTCGATCCTTATTATAAACAGCACCAACTATCTGAAGAGATGGCGGATTATTGAGCTATCTTCTTGCAAACAGATCAGGTGCTAATAAATGCGAGCGCAATAAGAAAAAAATCAGTCAAGCCGTTCTCGAGTGATCTGTTATACATAATATTATGGCAATTGATCTTTAGCTAAAACTAGTAAGTCTGGCTCACATTACTGACTGATTGTTGATTTGGCTTGGATCCGAATGCTACCAAACTACACAGGTTCACCGGCTAGACTGATTTGAAGATATCGACTAATCGAAAGATAATCTAAATTAGCGTATTCTCTGAGTATTGAAAGTATTATTTATTAAAGAGTCTTAGAGAGCAAACCTCCTCCTCACTTCGACACAGTCAGTATTTGCTTAAAGTCTGTCACCAAATGTATGATATAGACATATTCATTGAGTGGTATAGGGCCACCGGATATACTATTTGTATAGTAATTGGAAAACTATATGAAGTACTAACAATAACTTCCTCGTATGACTGGATCACACGTAAAAATATAGAACGACACATACAAAAATAATTTAATGAACAAACTAACAAACAGTAATTTTTTTACATAAAAACAAATTTGGTGCTAAAAATAAAGTACGGATTAAAATCACTAATACAATTGTTGCTTCAGTTGCAACTTCGCACTCAACAATGTAAAAATAAAAGTTGTTTGTTAACAAGAGTTAAAAAAAGAAAAAGAAATAAATATTTATCCCAATTAATATCCAACATTAATATATAGCCAACATTGTCGTACACATTATAAATTCAGAGATAACAACATAACAAAATCACTAGTGAAATGAAAATATAAATCACACGAAGATCAAAGAAATACAAAAAAATACATGTCTCTTAATACGTATGAAACAAAAAAAACGCTTGGCGCTAATGGGCCGGATAATACGTTGTATAGTTTGTTTAAAACGATTTCTTGGGCAATAAAACACGGTTCTAATATGGGAATGTTCTCGTCCTTTTTCTGTACGTCTGACAAGTTGGTTGCTTACCGAAAATGCTCTTTAGGACCATCACTTTAAACATTAAGTTCGAATGTACAATTTTGGCTGTATTTTAAGATCGTTGCAGACAAGATGCGTTTGCTGTTGAATTTAATACTCTGAATTACAAAATTAAATTCAGCTTGATTAAATTAGTCTTGGTCATAAAATAATACTAATTTTGGTTTAGAAGTTGTGGCCTAAAAGATAAAGGTAAAATGCAGATTACCAGCATAGAATTCGCTAAACAGCGCAACCACATTATTGGCGCGTAATATTTTTAATACATAAACGAGATCACCGACCACCCGGTATTTAGTGATTTCCAGAGCCCATGGACATCAAAATATGAATGCCCCCACCCCTCGTGCGACTAGAAGTCTAAGCTCCAAATTCTCATTACGGAATGGATAAGTTTTTTCGATATAATTTCTTTAATTAACGATATTATTACTTCGTCGTCGAAGACATTCATTGGATTTTTTTAAGTAGGTATTTCATTATTACAATTCGTAGCAATTTAAGCACCCGCTTAGGTCGATACGACTACAACAGACGTGTTATTATTTAGGCTACGACGACTTATTAAGACAAGCTTATAGTGCTAGAATATTAAATTTCACCAATCACAATTTATTAAAAATAAAACGTGTGGCACTCGGGGACTGCCGCGGTGAAGCTATTGCATAGCATTTTTTATCAACTTTCAACAACAATTATAATTAAACAATAATATTAAAACAATAATAAAATAAGACCACGGTATATTTATAAGCATTAACTAAGCAAAACATGAACTGTCCCCTTCACACTCATAATCTAGACCGCGCGAGAGAGAGATGGGCCGACTTATCATAATGCGCATGGATTGCGACGTCACGCCGCGCGCTTTTCACAAACATTACACAACCGTAACGTGTAAATGTACTGAGCGTGAGCTACATGGTAGGCGGAGTGGGGGTGTTAGGTTTTATTTTCGTTACGGAATTTCTTGATTCGGTCGCCGCGCTCAAAGCCCGCGCTAAAAGCTATGCAATGGTTTAAATTTTTTTATAAAATAACAAAACAGGCAACTAAATGGTCGCCACAGCCGAACTGAAAAGTTGCTCGCTTACTCAAAACGAAGAGTGCATTTCGTCTAGATAATTACATTTTGGTTTAGATAATTTAAACTGAAAATGTTTGTCGTTTTTACAAACGTTTTTCGTGCGGAGCGTTTTAAAAATAAAACGTTTATAGCTCGCTTAATGGTTTTTTGGAACCGCTTATTTTTTGTGGTTTCAACGTTAAAACCGTTATATATTTACCCAATTAATAACTATTTTTAGTACCTAGTAAATTCTGCTTTATGCGTTTACTATTAGCAGAAGGTTTTCTGTAAAAATAGTGACAGGAGTTTCTGAAGGGCTGTAAGAAGGGAATTAGTCTTAGATTTACAACCAAGCTTTTTCTATAACTTGAATCTTTATTTTATTCATCATCACTACATAGTATAAAACAAAGTTGCTTTCTCTGTCCCTATATCTGTCTGTCCCTATGTATGCTTAAATCTTTAAAACTACGCAACCGATTTTGATGCGGTTTTTTTTTAATAGATAGAGTGATTGAAAAGGAAGGTTTATATGTATAATAACATCCATTAAATAGTGGAGAAATCAATAATAAATGACAGTTTCCAAAGCGAAGAGAGGGCGGGTCGCTAGTGAAGATATAAATTACTGATGGTGAGACTAATTGTGAGCACGTGGCGTAGGTACCATTACCCTATTTATTTTTCTAAGTATTGATGTTGTGTTTAGAAGCCTCGGCAATAATTTAACACCCGATAGGCAATAAAGTTTGTCTACTCACCCGACGCAATAAAAGATAATAATAAAAATGACAAATTGGCCAGATCAGCTGGAACGCTAAAAACTAAAATACCATTACCCGATTCCGAGAATAAATAATCTAAAAACAATGAAAAAGCATTTTATAAAGCTTCGCCCTTTGCTAACGTTTACGAAACAAATCCAGTAGAAGCAGCTACGTATTTAATCTGGAATCTGATGTAGATTCCTGGAAATCAACGATATGACGGCGACATCTGCAAACATCAATAACCTTTGAAAGAACAGAAGTGGTGTGGAGCTGAAAATAGTTTTCATTTAAAAATAATTTAACACAACTCCTGTTAAGCACAAAATAAAATCTAAATATTATTTTTTTATTGCTTAGATGGATGGACGAGCTCACAGCCCACCTTGTTGTTAAGCCACCACCACCTTGGTGTTAAGTGGTTACTGGAGCCCATAGACATCCACAACGTAAATGCGCCACCCACCTTGAGATATAAGTTCTAAGGTCTCAAGTATAGTTACAACGGCTGTCCCACCCTTCAAACCGAAACGCATTACTGCTTCACAGCAGAATTAGGCAAAGTGGTGGTACCTACCCGCACGGACTCACAAAAAGTCCTACCACCAGAATTTAAATCAAATTGTGTATAAATACTTAATAATTTTATCTTAATACTAAACAATTATTGAAATCATATCAGAAGTCCATCTGGGATTGCTTACATAAAAATATAAGTAAAAAAAAACAAACAAACAAACAAACAAATGAAAAATAAATCACTTATTAGATCACAAAGCATATGTACATATCTTTTTTTTATTGCCTTTGTAGGCAGACGAGCATACGGCCCACCTGCAGGTAATTGACCATCGTCGCTCATGGACGTCAGGGGCAGAGCCAAGCCGCTGCCTACTATTAAGTACTCTCCGCAAGCCTCGTTTGAAGAAGGACAACACCGACGCTCAGAAAACACTGTGGAGGGGAGTTCATTCCAAAGCCTGATGGCACGTGGCAAAAATGATATTTGAAAACGCACTGTGCATGAACGCAGTGGTTCCAAATAATATGGATGAACTCTGCTCCGATGGTGGGAGGTGCGATAATAAAAAGGAGATGAGGTGATCATCTCGAATAGTTCCTCAGAGCATTCTCCATGGAACATACGGTATAAAACACAGAGAGAACCGAAGTCCCTCCGTAGACCCTTCGCATTGAACGCGCAAACTTGTGTCTTCAGTGGGTTGAACTGAACTGAAAACGCTTCGAGATGATAGCTGAGATATCGTGCATCCCCCGTGCTATCATCCGCATAGCAATGCATGCCATCAATAGATAGCATGTCATTGATATGCAGTATGAAAAGCGTGGGGGAGAGCACCGAACCTTGTGGAACGTCAGCGTTGATGGTCATGGTATCAGAGCAGCAGCCGTCGACGACAACTGTAATGCTCAGTCCATCCAAAAAGCTAGCGATCCACTAGCAGAGTTCCTTGGGGATTCTGTAAGCTGGAAGCTTCGATAAAAGTGCCCCATGCCAGATCCTGTCGAAGGCCTTCGCGATGTCAAGGCTCACAGCTTGCTTTCCAAGGCTTCAGCCCATCTATATGTGATATATATGTGTGATATCTATATTAATATTTTCCCACACTGTTGTCGCCTACTCAAATAACCCGAAAATCGTGAAACTCGAATTTAAATCACAAAAACAAGTCTCTCAGTCGAAGTTATCAACTTAAAGAAAACACGACCATATTATTAAAATACTATTAACAGCTCGATGCATTTCCGCGAAAAACATAAACATCAAGCCAAAATAGCACTTAAGCAGTATATGTTATAAAACAGTTTTGTAAAACAAAACTTTAATGTTTTCATGTTTTTTTTTTTTTTACACTTTAAATGAATACTCTCAAAAGCTATTTTCCTTTGATCAGTCCATGTTTTAAACGAACGGACGAACAGTATCCTAATGGCCTGCGACATTAAATAGAGTGTGGTTTCTCGTTTTGGTTTCAAGAATTTACGACTACCGCTGTAAGCCCTTTAGTTTTTTAAATAATAAACTATTTTCATTTACGCTTGCTTATTTAGGTATTCAAATGGTCATGGCTTGAAATGAATTAAAGATTTATTATTAGTAGAATATAATATTTTGAGCCAAGTAACATCTAGTATATTTTTTACACACTTTTGAGTAGATGTTGTTTGAATGTTTTCGGTAGGCAGCGACTTGGCTCTGCCCCTGGCATTGCTGAAGTCCATGGGCGACGGTAACTACTCACCATCAGGTGGGCCGTATGCTCGTCTGCCTAAGGGCAATAAAAAAAAAAAGATTTTTTTAGAGTTTATTTAAATACTTTCCAAATTTTATTAAAAGCGCCTAGTAGACTTCTTGTACGAAATCGTAAAAGTTCTGTTTTGTTTACTGTCTACAATTACTGATGTAATCCGAGTCAAATTTTAACGGTCTAAAAATTTGCAACTAATTTTATATTTTATTTCTAATCCCTAAGCCTGAAACAAAGCCAAGGCTTTCACGCTTGACCGGTTTTTACATCCAATTTCTCTCTCTCAGCCAATCACCTGTCCCGGCCTATGTTGTACCAAATCCCCTATTTCCCCAGGGATTAATGCTTGTTTACCGTTGGACCAAACATTGGATCCAGTGACATAGTCTAGAAAGTGTGCTTTACGTATAATCGACAACCGGATGTTCGTTACAAATACATTGGACATCTTATTGGACTGTGGCTGTTTAATTAATGATTGGGTTTGTCTGTTTTGGAGAACAATCAATTGTTATGTTTGGTTTCTACTGTTTATATTTTACAGGCAAACAGTATATTACAGTGACGCCATTTAATTTTGTTCTAGGTTTTAAAAATATTTGTTATTGCTCAATTTTTTTGTGTTTCAGGATATGGAGCTTACGAAATACCATTTCTTGTGAAAAACTATTTCTATTTCGTTCCGTTTAGACTTTGCTGTATAATTTAGACTAATTAGTGCATAATCTAATAGAAAATCTGCACAGATTTTTGTTTACTAAAATTGCATTATCTCATTCTCAAGTTTGTATTGCCCCGTAAACATGTCTCAAGAGTCCTTAGCGATAGACCATGTCTTGGTCTATGACAGTTTAAGTTCAGGTTTCAAGTTTGTTACATTGACCTTAAATAAAAAGCCCAGAAAAGACCCACCTCGGCCGTCGTAAAAGGCGACCATAATTGGGGAATAAATAGCTGCGCTTTTTGGGTATCATACCAACGTGTTGTGGTTGCTGTCATATACTGATAGGCCGTTTTAAGCCCACACATCTAGATATAAGTATCGAACTTGTTTCTGTTGCGAAGCAGTAATGCGTTTCGGTTTGAATGGTGGGACGGGCTTTATCCAGTACAATTCAGAATTCGCTCCCGTCTCTTAAGGCTTATAATGACATTCACGTTGTGCGGTCTACGGACATCGCCACTTCAGGTGAACTAATTAAGATTACTGTTGGTTTATCCATTAGAAGCCGTGAAAAACCCCATGAAATTGCGTGCAATGAGAATATATTTTTTCTCTATCCACAATGATCCAATTAAATTACAATTGAATCGATGTTAAGAGCTTGTGAAAAAGCTCTATAAGAAGTCAATAATGGCAGATTAACGAATAAATTCAATCAGAGATTGTCGTTAGACTTTATGGAAATAGAGCTTGTTTCTACGGGACGCTTCTAGCCCTGCAAAAGTACCGTTGACAAAATAAAAATATTATTTTCAAAACAATTGATTCATTATGAGGATTGATATATTATTTTATTGTTCCTGAATAAAACGCACTTAGACTGTCATGTAAGATATTTAAACTTCCATTGTGTTTTCAAAATTTCTATTGCATGAGTATGGGTTATATTCGTGGATATATATTTTACTGGTGGTAAGGGTGTCTTGTAAGCCCCCACAGGTAGGTACCACCACCCTGCCTATTTCTGCCGTAAAGCAGTTATGTATTACATTTTCAAGGGTAGAGCAGCAGTTTTATTAGATTTATTAGTTTTATTAGAGAACTGAGACTTAGAACTCATGCCTTAAGGAGGATTGCTGCATTTACATTGTTGGTACACTTAACAGCAGGGCTACCTACCGTAGCGTTAAAAAATGTATAAGTGTACTATTATAATATATGAGCATTGCTGGGCGAGGTTAACATAGTATCTTGGGGAAGCGTTTGTCCAGCAATAAACCTATGTAGGCTTAAGGATCTTTGTAACAGTTGTTCGGAACATATAGCCTTAATGATAAAAAAGTGCTTGGATTTAGCCTTTATATAGTACCCTACACAGTATGTGTTTATTTACTATAGTACCAGATGTAGCCTTAACGATAAAAAAGCGTTTGAATTTAATTAGTTTATTAATTAATTTTTAGTTATAGAAAAGATTTGCATAGAGAACAATAAAACTACAACTGTGAATCAGTTTTATTTTTACGCCACGATCCCAAGTTTACATATATTTAGAGATAGAAGCTTGTAGCCTTTTTAATTACATGCTACACACAGAACATATTTAGGTTGGAACGTAATTTTATACATACGTCAATTTTGCACACCTAAAATTCTGCACAAAAACACGCTTTGCGGAACAATAAGTAAATGAAACATCAGGCAAATGTTTATTTATTTATTACACTTCATGTAAAATTTACATTGGCGGACTTAATGCCTAAGGCATTCTCTACCAGTGACAATGGTAAAAAAAAAAAAAAAATTATTAAATAAAAAATAAAAAATTCAAATTAAATGTTGTCTTCTAAGTCTCCATCGATTTATGTAGCAAAAATGATTCAACATTCTTGATTTATTAAGTCAAGACGTTCAACGACAAATCAAATAATTTCAACCGTAAATCTGAACACTGAAAGAACACTGCCCCTACCTACATTCACAGGGCGTGAACTTCAATACTTGTCAGGTCTTGTCAGACTCGTCACATTATTTTTTCAAGATAACGTAGGATTGGTAAGAACGGATCGTATGCAAAGAGTGTGGAACGACGCGTTAAGATGTGAGTGAGAGAAAACGGTAATAAAAGGACAAGAGAATGACAGAGCAAAGCAATATTTTATTATAACAGAGAACTAGCGATGCGCCCTCGCTTCGCTTCGGAAACTGTAATTTATTATTGATTTCTCCACTATTTAATGGAAGTTATTATACATATAAACCTTCCTCTTCAATCACTCTATCTATTATAAAAAAAATCGCATCAAAATCCGTTGCGTAGTTTTAAAGATTTAAGCATACATAGGGACAGACAGATATAGGGACAGAAAAAGTGACTTTGTTTTATACTATGTAGTGATATGTAGGGAAAGAACAATAAAAGTCTACAGAACGAAGAGAGTGGAACGAAGCGTTAAGATGTGAGTGAGAGAACACGACAATAAAAGGACAGAGAAAAGCAAGATGGCGATGACGATTGAATGATTGAACGTAAAAAATATTTCAGTTATTTTTTTATTACAACAGACAATATTTTTGAAGAGAACAATTAATTAAAGTATACAATCTCCATTCCACAGTAATGAAAAATAAATAAGCTCTTTTCTTAAAATGTTACTTTTTCAGATTGTACACAGTAAATCGATTTAGAGTAAGCAAGCATTCTGTCGCACTGCTATAAATCAGAAGTGCATCACGGGACTACATTTTACTGTTAGTCCCTACTTTGTTTTCGCTTGCTTTCTTAGACTTTAAACCAACTTTGGACTAGAAGGTGGTTTTTAATTCGATCTTTAAAAAACATTTCTCATTTACAACTTCGTCTAAATATGAAAATAGTCTCTTGGATAATACCGCTATCTACGTAAGAGTATCTTATTTCGGAAAGCAGTTATCTTAATGCGACATTCGCATTTTACTGATTACAAGCCCAAGGTTAATCGAAGGATAAATAACAGATGTATTTAAAGTCGTCGTATATCTGTCTTCATAGACTCCAAACAGCTTACTGATTTCGATGAAATTTTCAGGAAAACTTAGGACTGAACTAGCAAGTTGTGCTGAGCAGTTTGGTAACGATTGGTACAAAGTAAAATCAAAAGTTTTATAATTCATATCTGAACTTTGATTTATATATTTATCGAGATTCATGCATTTGAAAGAAATTCCATTAAAAATTATTGATTTATTGAACGACCTTTCGAGTAATGTTATTACAATAAATTGAATTTCAGCTTTCGTTATTTAAGATGAAAACATTTTTTCTTTTTCTTTGTATTTTCCAAGCTCATTTTAATTAAGCAAAAATTATTTATTTTCTTAATGCAGAACATTGAACATTTGTTTCGAGTCTCCGTGGATAGTGGACATAGCCTTCGGTTATTTTCTTATTCTCTTTGAGTAATCCGACGTTTTGAAGCGAATCAAAATCATTTTCAAAGTTTCCGTTACATACATACTAACGTATGAAGCTAATGAAATCGTGTTAAAAACTGGCAAATTTCTATTATTAAAGAGATTTTGATTTCATTGTTCGACTGTATTTGTTTAGTTTTCTGCGAGTGCTCGGATTCTCATATAGTAGAAGTTGGTGTAAACACAAACTTCGTATCCCCCGATAAACATTTCCATCGAAACATACGTATTTATCGAGAATCAAATCTCGCGTGCCAAGACCCAATCCAACAGTTTCGTGGCCGAAATAATTATATAAAAGTGTTGATATGTTAGTTAATCTTTCGAATATTAATTAGATATTTACCGCTGGCTCAAGGTTTTGTAACTGATTAATTAAATGGAAATTTCCGGCGGTTTTCCTTTTACGAAACTAAGTTATGCCTTAATTATTATTTTTATAAATGAATGGAAAAGCCGCGTTAATGTGAATGAAGTGTTTTCTGGAGATACGTTCACTTAACTAGAAAATGAAATCGCTGGTCGACCATTTATTTAGTTTACTAACTCACGTCTCACCTGGTGGCGAACATACGTGAAACGACTATTTAATCGCATCGTTCAAACTGTAGAAAAATGTTTCGCGGCGGAAATTGTCAGTAGGCACTCCTCGGTTGTTGACGTCCATGGGCGATGGTAACC
This sequence comes from Bombyx mandarina, assembly GCF_030267445.1. Classification (NCBI taxonomy): domain Eukaryota; kingdom Metazoa; phylum Arthropoda; class Insecta; order Lepidoptera; family Bombycidae; genus Bombyx; species Bombyx mandarina. The sequence goes on from NC_143233.1 coordinate 4,548,385, forward strand.
AATCACCATCAGGAGGGCCGTACAAGGGCAATACAAAAAAGTTTTAGTCTAGATGACACTACCGATACACATCAATACCTTCCGAGATTTAACACCAGAGCCAGATCATTAACTCGGACCATAGGGAGGTGGGTCTTCAGCACGTTCACTTCAGAAACGCAATAATGATAAAAATTTAAAAATAAATTATGATATACGGACGATGGAACAGAAAGATCCTTGAATGGATACCACGTACCAGCAAGCGGGGATGACCAGATATACCGATGACCTAATTATAATCGCTGGATCACGTTGGAAGCAGGTGGTGATGGACCAGTCACACTGGATGGATGGATAGACTGGGATGATAATGAATATAAAAAATAATGTATAATATAATAATGATGTAAAAAGAAATCTTCTGTATATATAAAAATGAATTGCTGTTCGTTAGTCTCACTAAAACTCGAGAACGGCTGGACCGATTAGGCTAATTTTGGTCTTGAATTATTTGTAGAAGTCCAGAGAAGATTTAAAAGGTAGATAAATATGATAATGCTCGGAATTAAATAAAAATAACAATTTTGTTTTCCTTTGATGTGTCCTGCCGTTGGACGAATTCCTTTTGTTCGTCTTAAGTTTATTTTATACAAAAGTTAGGTCTTTTATTTATCGATTGAGGAACTACGAAGTCTGCCGGATCAGTTAGGTAACAATAAAAATGTCAAGCTTCATAACTAATCACAACCAGCTATTGAAATCCGAAATTTGTTTGGATTTAGAAGAAGCTAATATACTACTTTTTCACTATCACACAGACGAGCTATTTACACGCGGCCCTTACATTTGAAGTATATTCCTTTGAGATGGAACGTTTAGCATGATGTGGGTCAGACGCTAAGTGTTACCTCACAGTTCGCGCTCCCTTTAGCTTTTCACTTGAAGAATTTAAAGGTTTATTACGCGAACTAAGTTTATGACCTGAGAGGATTTTAGGGGCAATAAACTGAAATTGACAAAATGTTTTACGTCATTTTGCAACCGAATCCAGCACGTGGTGATTTGCATGCAGCGATAGTGAATGTATTGTATTAGAAGCACTAATATATGTTTATACCCGACTAGCGGCCCGCTCCGGCTTCGCTTGGGAAGTAGAGCACGCGATGTAAAGAATTTTAGGTATTTTTTTTACACATTGGGTTACATTATTGGAGTTTCAGTAAGGATTCCAATTTTTTTTATTAAATATAATAAATATAGCCTGTGTCACCCGGGGATAGTGTAGCTTGCCAACAGTGAAATAATTTTTTAAATCGGTTCAGTAGCTTCGGAGCCTATTCAATACAAACAAACAATCAAATCTTTCCTCCTTATAATATTAGTATAGATAACTTCATATTATTATGCCTTAATGATACATTAGATTTAATTTAATTAGATAGTAACTTACATATTATGTGTGTAAGTATGTGTGCCTGCGGTTATGTGTGTTAGTGTGTGAGCGTATGTGTGTATATATATACATTTATATATATATACACACAAGGTATTTAGACTTCTGTTCAGTTGTTAATTTTTTTCTGTATGCACCAGTTTTGAATTGCAATCCAGATTGTTATGTTAAAAAAAGATGTGGTGTAGTGGGACACCAGGTAGGAAAGAAGTTCCTTCAGCTAATGTAGAATCGACACAATTTGCAAAAAAAAAATCGTGCTCAATTTTATGTAGGTTTTCTTGATTTTTCTCTTAAATTTTGCTGATTAGTTTTTATTTAAGTATAGGAAATTCAGTATTTTAGGAAATAATAAATTACGTAAAATAGAATATTTAGGAAATTCAGTATTTCAGGAAATAATAAATTACGTAAAATAGAAAGAGAATGGATGAGAGAACGAAAAGAAAGAGGGAGAAAGAGAAAGGTATTATACACTACTCGCTTGTGTATGCGACTGTCGCGCCTGCGCACGTCTCATTTAACGGTTTTATTCCACGCACTTTTTTCCACGGAATTTTTCTTACGGTTTTACTATCACATTTTTTTCAGTTCGGTCGCGCAGCAAAATCCCTATCCCCTCCAAGCCTGCCGTAAGGAACTTCGTTCCAATATTTAAAGTTATAATTTCTATGGTTGTTATTTGTTTTGTGCATCAATATAAATGAATAAAAATACTTTGAATATATAGTGAAAGATCAGATAACGTTCGGCTTAGAAGAACACAAATACAATATACAAACTTAAAACTAGTCTGTGACATACAAAATCAACTCTCGCATACGTCATAAGGGGCTTCGAAACAAAGAACATAATATTTTGTCCTCAAACGAAGCAAGTATCTATAAATAAAATATACTTTATTAAGCAAAATGTTGTTTTAATTACAATACATTCAGAACTAACAGCTAAACTTCCTCAACTGAAACTTAATACATCAATCAGAGAGTGAAATTTACTTTTCTTTTTACACACCAGACATTAGCTAATAATTTCAATTTATCACGGCTACCCCACCCTTTGGACCGGAATGGAGGGTATGTGACTTGGTCCTACAATACTGTAAATAATGTGTACATTAAACATTAAACATTAGCGGTAGGCAACGACTTGGCTCTGCCCCTGGCATTGCTGAAGTCCATGGGCGACGGTGACCACTCACTATCAGGTGGGTATGCTCGTCTGCCTGCAAGGGCAATAAATAAAAAAATAATTACCAGGATAAGTATAGTTAAATTGCTAAAAATACCATCAAACAAAACATACCTAAACTTAGTATTGCATACACGGTCTATCTTATACGTATTAGATGTAATTCCCCCGCGATTCCACTACCTGTCTTAAGTACGGAGCCGACGCAATCAGATTAAACGTACAATAGCAAGGCTCAAGAGATTTGTTTAGTATGCGGTCCAAAATGTGTAATCTAGCGGAGGCTATATAAACAAATGTCCTTTATTCGACGACCGTAAACCAGGATTTTCTGCTGAACGCCAAAAACAAATGAAATGGACACCAAATATTAAATAAGTAAAAGTTTTGGTTCCAACCAGAGAACCCGAAATCCGTGGGCAACGAAAAGCACGAGGTCGACAGTGCGTTTCCAGAGGTATTTTTTGCCACGTACTATCCGGCTATGGAATGAGCTTCCCTCTACGGCGTTTCCCGAGCGCTATGACATGTCCTTCTTTAAAAGAGGCCTGTGGAAAGTATTAAGCGGTAGGCTGGTGGTAGGACCTCTTGTGAGTCCGTGCGGGTAGGTACCGCCACCCTGCCTATTTCTGCGGTGAAGCAGTAATGCATTTCGGTTTGAAGGGTGGGGCAGCCGTTGTAACTATACTTGAGACTTGAAGTCGTCGTGGCCTAACGGATAAGACGTCCGATGCATTCGTGTTGAGCGATGCGCCGGTGTTCGAATCCCGCAGGCGGGTACCAATTTTTCTAATGAAATACGTACTCAACAAATGTTCACTATTGACTTCCACGGTGAAGGAATAACATCGTGTAATAAAAATGAAACCCGCAAAATTATAATTTGTATAATTACTGGTGGTAGGATCTCTTGTGAATTCGCGCGGTTGGGTACCACCACCCTGCCTATCTCTGCCGTAAGCAGTAATGCGTTTCGTTTTGAAGGGTGGGGCAGCCGTTGTAACTATACTGAGATCTTCGAACTTATATCTCAAGGTGGGTGGCGTATTTACGTTGTAGATGTCCATGGGCTCCAGTAACCACTTAACACCAGGTGGGCTGTGAGCTCGTCCACCCATTCAAGCAATAAAAAAAAGGAATATTAGTGTCGATCTATACCTAGTCAGGTCATAAGTATTGTCACACAGTAAAAACTTTTCTTTTAGAATGCTGGCCACAAAAAAGTTTGTTGAATTCGAATTTCGAATTGTTCATGAAAATAAAAATGTATACTTTTAGAATTTTACTCATTTTTAAATATGGAGTGGACGCTTAAAGAAGACTGTGTTGCAGTTATTGCGTTGCATCGTTGCGGTAACGCGCCAATTCAAATTTTTAACAAACTGAAAATTTTGAATATAACCAAAAGATTCGTTTATCGTATCATCAAACGATACAATGAAGACTCTAGTGTAGATGACAGGTCAAGAAGTGGTCGCCCTCGGTCTGTTAGGACTCCAGCAGTGATAAAAGCTGTGAAGGCGTGAATTCAAAGAAATCCCAAACGTAAGCAGAAACTGTTGGCCCTTCAGATGGCGTTAAGCAGAACCACGGTGAAAAGGGTGTTAAATGAAGACTTAGGGCTTCGGGCATATCGAAGAAAAACAGGACATCGTTTGAATGCTCGTCTAATGGACCTGAGACTGAAGAGATGCCGCGCTTTGTTGAAGCGATACGCGGGAAAAAAATATCGGGAAATTCTTTTTTCGGATGAAAAAATTTTTACCGTAGAAGAGAGCTACAACAAACAAAATGATACGCACACAGTAGTGAAGAAGCGAGCAACCGTATTCCGCGTGTCCAACGAGGTCATTTTCCATCCTCGCTCATGGTATGGTTGGGAGTTTCTTATTGGGGCTTAACAGAGGTACATTTTTGTGAGAAAGGTGTAAAAACGAATGCAGTTGTGTATCAAAATACAGTCCTGACGAACCTTGTGGAACCTGTTTCTCATACCATGTTCAATAACACGCACTGGGTATTCCAACAAGATTCGGCGCCAGCTCATAGAGCGAAGAGCACACAAGACTGGCTGGCGGCGCGTGAAATCGACTTCATCCGGCACGAAGACTGGCCCTCCTCCAGTCCAGATTTGAATACTTTAGATTACAAGATATGGCAACACTTGGAGGAAAAGGCGTGCTCAAAGCCTCATCCCAATTTGGAGTCACTCAAGACATCCTTGATTAAGGCAGCCGCCGATATTGACATGGACCTCGTTCGTGCTGCGATAGACGACTGGAAGCGCAGATTGAAGGCCTGTATTCAAAATCACGGAGGTCATTTTGAATAAACTATAGTGTCATAAGAATCTATGTTTTGTTAAGTTCATTTTGGTATATGAATGGTTACATAATAAATAAACTTGTTTCAATTATTTTACATTAAACATGTGACAGAATTTATGACCTGACTAGGTATTAATAAACAGAGACAGCTAAAAAAAAAAGATTAACCATCTTATCAGCTCACTAGTAAGTTACTACTATTTTACCAGAATAATAGTTTTTCTCCCCAACTATTGTAACAGTTTTCCTTTCTCGGTCCGAATCAATCCCTTTAATTAAAACTACTTATGGGGGTATATCTGGTATTTATTGTTTCCATTTTATTGCTTTCAATGTTTCTAATACTATATATTATGTATGTTTTTTTTTATTGCCGTATAGGCAGACGAGCATACGGCCCACCTACGGATGGTGAGTGGTTACCGTCGCTCATGGTCGTCAGCAATGCCAGGGGCAGAGCCAAGCCGCTGCCTACCGTTTAATACTATCTATAAGCCTCGTGGTCGCGGATAACAGAATCAGATGAAAGAAACAATTGATTAAATGTACTATCTTTTTTTTTTTTTTTTTTATTGCTTACATGGGTGGACGAGCTCACAGCCCACCTGATGTTAAGTGGTTACTGGAGCCCATACACATCTACAACGTAGACGCGCCACCCACCTTGAGATACAAGTTCTAAAGTCTCAGTATAGTTACAACGGCTACCCCACCCTTCAAACCGAAACGCATTACTGCTTCACGGCAGAAATAAGCAGGGCGGTGGTACCTATCCGCGCGGACTCACAAGAGGTCCTACCACCAGTAATTACGCAAATTATAATTTTGCGGGTTTGATTTTTATTACACGATGTTATTTTCCTTCACCGTGGAAGTCAATCGTGAACATTTGTTGAGTACATATTTCATTAGAAAAATTGGTACCCGCCTGCGGGATTCGAACACCGGTGCATCGCTTCAACACGAATGCACCGGACGTCTTATCCTTTAGGCCACGACGACTTCAAATGTACATCGTAAAGTTTCTGTAAGGTGTTTAAAATTCATTTATATTCCACTTTAATTTGAATTAATTTTCACTATTTATTTTAAGTTTTAAAGAAAATTCTGAAGATCAACAATGAGTGGATCTATTTTTTATTAGTCTTTTAAAAAAATATGTTTGTGTAATAGCGCAAATTAATGAACTAATAAGTTTTTATTGTATAAAAAAACGAAATTGAGATTTTCATCTTGTAACTTAAGCTTTAATTCGAGAGGTACTTAATGGTAACTCTTGATCAATTAGGTCAAGTAGTGACTCATTAAAGTATCTCAGGACTCCTACATCAGTGTATATCTTGTATAATCTTCAGTAAGAGCTAATTTTTTGATAAAAATGTAGTATTTGTTTTTAAGACATCATCACTTAGCATTAGACCTATCATCGTCTGTTGTCTAAATTTGATTTATTTACTTGGACAGCTGAATTATGTCTTGGAACGAAGTTCCTTATGGGACGATGCGATGGGGTACCAACCAGGAAAAAAACGTCCGTAACGTAAGATTTTTATTAGTAATGCACACAGTGTACGACTTAACTTTGTAATAACGTACAAATTAGTAATGCACACAGTGTACGACTTAACTTTGTTATAACATATTATAACAAAAAATAACATATTTTTTATTATTCATCGACCACGATCTCAGACCGTTCGTTTGCGCAATACACTAACTCTTATGCAAACAACCGTGAATTAAATGTACCACAATAAGTTCGCACGTTACTGAATGACCGTGGGTTGTTGCGAAACCTCCAGTTTTATTTTCTTTATACCTCGAATAAAACTTAAAATTAATATTTTTATAATAAGGAACTTCATTCCTATCCGCCGCCCCACGACACCACACATCTATTTTTATTTTTCTGAATCAGCTTTGATGGCAACAATAATAATAATATCATTACGAACAATACTAATTAGCAGAGTTACTTTCTTATTAATAAGTCGACATTCATGTCAAAAAATAACACTATCGCACTCATTACGTGGAGGTTGTGACGTCAGCTATCCTTGAACAAATAATTCAAAGATCCTAATTGCTGAATCATGTTACGTAAGATGTAACCTTTTCGGAAGGTGCCCCGTTCAATTTGAGAGGTTCAAGTTATACGGTTGCTGGACAAGCGCTTAATTAGGGAACAATACTGACCTGTGTGGTCCGCAGTAAGATTTATATTTAGACGTGAATTAACTCTTTCGGATTTCTGTGTTGTAATTAAGAACAGTTCTTGGTTAGATCATGTTTATATACGAACTTCCTAATATTTTAATTAAAACGGCCGTCTGGTGTAGTGGTAAGTGACACGGTCACTACATAAGGGGGTCGCGGGTTCGAATCCCGCCAAGGGAAGATATTTGTATGATAAATATAAATGTATTTTCCAGGGTTATGGACGTATATTAAATATATGTATGTGTATAATAAAAAAATTACATTTATTACCGTTATCTGGTACCTGTAACACAAGTTCTTTACGAACTTCTCACGGGACCAGTTAACGTAACGTGATTGTTAGTAAATATTTATTATTTATTATTATTATTATTATTAATATCAATCTTACTTTAACCGTGCTGTTAGATAGACTATCGATAGTAGTAGGAGAAGGATAAAAAATAAAATAAAAAAATACAAACGCGTCATACATTTGTAATGCGCTTGGATATAACTGGACAAAACTCCAGTAACGCAGAAGAAAATGATATGAATTTATTATTTATAAATTATGCAGTCTTCTTTTTCCATTTTTATTGCGAATTTTCTTTGGCATGTCAATAATCAATGCATGTTTACAACCACGATCGGTACTGCTAACATGGAAACACCTCATGGTGGACCTCTGGTGTACACAGACTGAAAATATTGTAAATTTTAATATTAAAAAATCAATATAAAATAAAACATCTATATATTAATACGTGAAGCAAAAACTTTGTATCCCTTTTTACGAAAATTGCGCGGACGGAGGAGTATGAAATTGTCCACACTTATAGAGATTATAGTGAAGAAGTGCACAATGCTAATTTTTTTTTTAAATAATGCATAAAAGATTTGTCAAACTTTGCAGTCTGTCAGTTATAGTCAGTAAGATGGAGAATAGATTGAATATTGTTTTCCCTTTATTAATATTTGTCTAAAGTGTAGTCTTGACGAAATATGTGATTAAAGAAGTATAATAGTCCTTGACAATAGAATCATAATAGTGTACAAACTTATAATTTCCATTAGTTATAGTAGGGGACCACTAGTACTAATAAATGAACTAAACAGGAATGAAGACTGTAAAATGAGTAGATTATGTTTAATCTACAAAAACATATTTCACTGCTCCTAGGAAAGTTAAACTATCCTTACTATATCACTATTTTGATCTTAAGATTGCTTAGAAAATAATTAGGATGTTAAAACTACGATAATTGAGTCGACTATTATCAAAGCCGGCAATGTGACTTTTGGATAATTATTGGAAAATCAGAAAAACGAATTATTGAATTTGTATTCCATTGGCAGTCACAAAACTCTCCTGAACGACATCTTAGATAAATAACAGGTTAAGTATTAACCTTTATTTAATGCAGGTTTTGAACCGTATTCCTTGAAGGAGACTATTATATTCAAATCAATCTGTATTGAAATATCAATAATTTGTTTTTTGTCCAAATGCACAGATTGCCACCTTTGACAATAGACGACTCAATTATGAGTCATTTTAAATAATAAACAGATCCAATATTACTTTATTAGTGTATATACTGAGCGATACTAAAAGTTGTTTTATTTCTGCTGGTCAAACTGTTAGACTCTCGAGTCACATTTTGTACAAGAGCATTCGAAATTTAATTAATCCCCAACACATCTCGAGGCTATAAAACAACATCGCCTAGCTTCTATTAATTAGTGCGATCGTTATTTAGTTTTGAAAATAATATAGAGTACTCGGCTTCATTTCAAACCCTCGACGGAATCGCTGTGCCTCTCTCGTATTGCTGATGTTTACGAGAAATATTTGCATTAAGGCCTAGGCCGCACTACGGTTTTTTCCCGGGAGCGGTTAACCGCTGTAACCGCGAAACCGCTTAATACGCACACACTACAATTATTAACCGCGAATTCGCCCGCGATTCTCACAGTTAGAAGATGGATAAATTTCAAAAGAGCAGTAGCAGTGTGGCTCTGGTACTAAGAAATAGATAAAAAGACAACGAAAATTTTACAAATGTTGGGTCTATCCACTTACTAGCCGTAGATTTGAGAAAGGTTTCTTTCATAAGAAATATCGAAATTTAAGAAAACCCCTAGATGAATTTTTCAATTTGGTACTATTACGCATTACTGTTAAGCATAGTGCATGTACGGATACCTAGTTCTATGGATTACAAATTTTCTTGCGGTTTTTTTCCGCGACAACTTTGTAACATTTCACGGTTTTAAAATCAGTCGCGGGAAAAAAACCGCAAGTGCGGCCGCTCGTATTCGTTTTCGTGTTTCATAAACTCACACGGTCATCAACCGCTGCGGTTTCACCGTAGTGCGGCCTAGGCCTAACCGGTTCGGACTGGATTACAATTTCATCTATCTTTACGTCGCGTTTAAATAAACAGAGTCACTCCACTTTTAGTGCTCGGTTAAAGTGTATAGTAACCAAGATAAGGGTCGAATGCTTCAAGGGAAAGGAAAATTATATTTTTTTCCTCCAAACGTGTACGTAATAAAAGGGAACACTTGTCCTCCTGTGAAAAATGAACCAATGGACTTCCTAATAGAGTGTAGTCTCTCTGTTATTAATGTGTCTTTTTTTTATTATCCTTAAAAGAAACATTATTTGATCATACTTCAATTGATAAAGAGTAATCTATGTTAATTTTTGTTTTTTTTTTGGGATTCTGGAGTGAATTTTACTAGTATTGCATTTAATTTTATAGTAACCAAAAAATTTAGATGATTACACTTGGTATGGTATAATAACATGTCATGACTGTACGCTACTAATGCTTGAAATCTCTCGTCAGCACACATCCTTGAATGCAGTAAGATAGCAAATCATAAAACCGGGTTACTGAATAAAATGCGCACACAAAAATATGGATGTCGGCCGTTGAAAAGTTCCATAATCGAAGCCATCATTGAATGTCGATTTAAATCGTGCTTGTCACAGAACCTTGCCATCAAAACTGAAGCAATGTTAAACAAATCAAGTCCGTGCGATAAGTAATAGGTTCTAATTCGGCTTGCAGGATTTGGCCTAATCAAGCTTTGAAAGTTGAGCAAAATCTTGAGAAAAATCCACCAATAACGAAGCCCATAGATATCACAAGGCGATTACCAATCATTCGCCTTGAGACAAGAGAACACGATCCAGGGATAGATCCTCACTAAATTTGCTTGAAATGTCCATTCAGTGCTTTTCATGTTTGGGCAGAACATGAAACGTTCCGATTTAGCTCAAAGCAAAGATACTTTTTTTTATTGCTTAGATGGGTGGACGAGCTCACAGCCGTGTTAAGTGGTTACTGGAGTCAATAGACATCTACAACATAAATGCGCTACCTACCTTGAGATATAAGTTCTAAGGTCTCAGTATATTTACAACGGCTACCCCACCCTTCAAACCGAAACGCATTACTGCTATTGGGGGGTGGTACCTGCCCGTGCGGATTCACAAGACGTCCTACCACTATTAAACCACCTTGTAAACACAGAACATGCGAAATTAATACGTATTACAAGCGAAAAACAAATACTTACCTGCATAACAAAACCTATGTATGTTAATTCGTAGCATTTACGTCGATGACTTTGTAGATGATTTCGGGGCTTATGGCAGTCATATTAAACCGTCAAGGTTTTATGCTGAGTTGTTATTCGCAAATCTATCTCGCTCACCTGTCAAGGACACGAGAGAGATAGACAGTGTATATTAACCCTGTGCTTGCAGGGTTGTCAAATCGTTGTTTTTAGCTACTTGAAATTATATGCTTTTTTATTTTTCTCGAAATGCTTGTGGTGTCGATAATGTAAAGTAAAGTTAAACTATGATATCGCGATCGGTGCTCTGACCAGAGATTGGATATGATGGAAATAAAAAATTTCTCTTTTTTATATACCTAATATTTTAGAGGTATGTTGTATGTACATATTTAATTATACTTGTTAATAAAACTTTTGAATAAAAGTAAAAAAAGCTTGCAACGCAAATGTAGGAAATCGTAATTTCAGATTGTCGATAACTCTTAGCTCAAATTCTATTTTTATTTTTGCTGTGCTGTGCCGACCCCATCTAGTGGGATAAGATGGACACAAGGAAGAAACTAGGCCTCATACCTAAATTATTGTTCAAAGAATGTCAAGATTCGAAGTCAAGAAGTTCAAGAAGTCGTCGTGGCCTAAAGGATAAGACGTCCGGTGCATTCGTGTTGAAGCGATGCACCGGTGATCGAATCCCGCAGGCGGGTACCAATTTTTCTAATGAAATTTGTACTCAACAAATGTTTACGATTGACTTCCACGGTGAAGGAATAATAACATCGTGTAATAAAAATCAAACCCGCAAAATTATAATTTGCGTAATTACTGGTGGTAGGACCTCTTGTGAGTCCGCGCGGATAGGTACCACCGCCCTGCTTATTTCTGCCGTGAAGCAGTAATGCGTTTCGGTTTGAAGGGTGGGGTAGCCGTTGTAACTATACTGAGACTTTAGAACTTGTATCTCAAGGTGGGTGGCGCGTCTACGTTGTAGATGTCTATGGGCTCCAGTAACCACTTAACATCAGGTGGGCTGTGAGCTCGTCCATCCATCTAAGCAATAAAAAAAAAAAAAAAAAAAAAAAAAAAAAAAAAAAAAAAAAAAAAAAAAAAGATTCCTGCTAAGCCTGGCGTTGTTGATTTTCATGTTCGTAACCACTCATAATCAGAGCCCACCTGTTATCTCATAGGTTGTTAACGAAAATAGACAGCCTCACAACAGTCTCAAATACATATTGAAATATATAGTAGATCTTTACTAGCCGTAGGACTTCTTGTGAGTTCGCACGGGTAGGTACCACCACCCTACCTATTTCTGCCGTGAAGCAATAATGCGTTTCGGCTTGAAGGGTGGGGCAGCTATTGTAACTATACTGAGACATTAGAACTTATATCTCAAGGTGGGTGGCGCATTTATGTCGTAGATGTCTATGGGCTCCAGTAATCACTTAACGCTAGGTGGACTGTGAGCTCGTCCACCCATCTAAGCAATAAAAAAAAAATTAAAAAAAATCTTAGACAACCCTGAGCCTGGTAACAGGTGCGTTTACCAGACATTGACAGAGGATCACCAATTTGAGTGAGGTTGTTAAAAGATTTAACGCGAACATTAAATTATTTTGTGAGGTGTTATTCGGCTGGATACGCTCCATGCGAAACGAGATGAAGGTGTCCCGAAAATATGAATGTGGCGGTTTTAATGCACGCGAAGATGTTTCGTCTTTTTGGGTCAGGGATAAAATAATATGTTAATCGTTGTTTGTTTGTTTTATTTTGTATATAAGTAATACAATTTTTTGTTGCTTTCGAATATTTTTTAAAGTTATTTGTTGAAATTAGTTTGATGTCAAAAAGAATTGAAATTCGTGATAGGAAAGATAGTTTTTAGCTAGGTGGCCATGATTTCTTAAATATTGAAAAAAAAGAATGCACACAAGGATAAAAATAAAAGTATCTTCTATATCGATAATTAATGTCAAATATTTGAACTTTATACCAAGTCCAGCCATAAGCTGTGCTACAAATGAAAATGCTTACTTTTTAATGAAGTAATTAATGTAATACGTGTTATTAAAATTTATACCTACATATTTAGTAAAATCTCAGCAAAAAAAATTCTATTAGAAATGGCCACCTTTGGCTTTTATACAGGTCTTTCTGTGTCTGGCCACGAATCTATGGACTTACGCACTGTTTCCAAGGGAAATTTCGCCACTGCTTGCTCCAAAGATTTTTTTAAGAGGCTCAATGTCGCCGTGTGGCTTAGAAAAGTCCATGTCCTCTAAAACTGACCATCATTTGAAGTCTAAAGGGTTGAGGTCTGGGCTAGATGAGGATCAGTCTTCAGCTCTTATAAAGTCCGGATCGTTGGTTTCAAGCCAAGCTTGGGTAATTCGTGCCTTGTGACCAGGTGCAGAGTCCTGCTGGAAAGTCCACTGTATATTTTTAAGCAGTGTATTGCTAAGAGTTTTCCATCAACATGATACAAGACTGTATCTTGATACACTTTAGCTGAATTTTTCACTTCTTGTTCACAAAAATGTAATTTTGTGACTCCTTGATAAGACACATCCCACCAAACCATCACTGACGCAGGATGATGACCACGTTGTACCTTTCCGAACACTTGAGCAGCTTCCTTAGAACTGTGAGCGTACACTTAATCATTTTGATTATTGTAATGTTCTTCAATCGTGAATTTTTTTCTCATCGGTAAAGAGGATATTTCTGTGCCTTTCACCTGCGTATCGCGACAGACGACGTTTTGATCGACCCACTCTCTATAATTGTAAAGATTGATTTAGGACATGTCCTGTATATTGACGATAAGCACGGAGCTTCAGATCTTGTTTTATAATACGCGACAGAGTCCTGGCAGGAATCTTCATTTCTCGCGATAATTTTTTTTTGTTTTCTAATGGGATTTCGACGAATTCTGGTTTTAACAGCATTAACAGCCTTTGTAGCTCTAAGAGCGCGCGGCCGCCCCGATCTTTTCGGGTCTTCGACAGACAAAGTGTGGTTGTATCTGTGGATAGTACGACGATTATGATTAATCTTATATCAGATGGAAATTCAGTGTTTTGTACCGAATACAAAGCCAGAAATATTTAAAGAAATTGAACATTTGCGTGGAGCTCCGATGTTGTGGAGTCAGTTTGTTCATAGCACGATGTTTTATTCATAAAATTACTTGTACTAGAGGTCCCGCAGTAGTCGAAATTCGACTATAATTAATTGGAATTGTAAGTTTTTACACTATTATGATTATATTTTATACTTCTATAATCACAAATTTCGCCAAGACTACACTATAAAAAATATTAACAAAGACAAACAATATTTAATCTATTCTCAATTTGACAACAGACGTCAAGAACAAAAGTTTGACAATAAATAGTATGCATGCGTGTGTGCGTCAAATACATGGTATGTAGTGTGTGTAATGTTTTCTTTATTGATTTAATGTATCTTTTATGCATTATTTTTAAAAAATATTAGCATTGTGCACTTCTTCTCTATATTCTCTATAAGTGTGGAAAATTTCATACTCCTCCGTCCGCGCAATTTTCGTAAAAAGAGATACAAAGTTTTTGCTTCACGTATTAATATATAGATTACTTGTTATTAAGTGGTTATCGGACCCAGTAGATGTCTGCAGCGTAAATGCCGCCATTTATTTCGAAGCACGAGTTCTAAAGTTTCATCTTTAAGTTACAACGGTTATCCCGTCCATCAAAGCGAAACGGATTGCTACTTCACGGCAGAAATATACTAGAAGGTGGTGGTACGTAAGCGGACGGGCCCTCAAGACACTCTACCATCGATATCTTACTCTTTACTAAATTGTTTTCAATCCGCTCACAGCTCCAATCTCTGAAATCATATCTGTAATGCATTTTAAGAATCGCTATCTCGCCGGTGTTTCTTGAAACCTAACCAGTAACCTGCAGCTCAATTATACCCCCGGGCTTTGCTATCCATTAGCAATGTGTAATTGCTATCCTTGTGCTTTACAATCCAGGTCTTGTATTCATCTACATTTTAAGGCTAAAAAAAGTCGTTCGATTTCAAAAAGATTTGTATCTCCACGAATGATTATGCAACTAGTATTTCTGATATTTACCGACCACTAGACGAATTAACATTAAGTCTATCGTCAGAGACATTTACAAGTATAATACAGTAATTTTAAACTACTACAAAATCAATGTAAGCTTATCTTATATCTTTAAACGAGCATTTCTTGTATATTAATATATATATATAGAATTTAATAAAAAAATTCATAAAATTTAGTATATAGGGGATTTCGGGAGCGATAAATCGATCTAGCTACGATTTATTTTCAGAAAATATTGTTTTATTCGTATTTTCAATAATCAACTTTATCGATATCAACTTAAACATTTTTTTTTTATTGAAAGAAAATAACAAATAATATAATATAATATCAATATGTAATTCGTATTTAAATATCCTCTAGTATTTATTATATTATTAATACTTATTTCTAAAGTAGCCGATTTAAAAAAAAAAACTCAGACCACAAACAAAAAATTCGTTCATTTCACTCACAGAACGGTCACAACAATATCTCGGATACGCATCGTGTGCGGGGGACGAATTTGAATATTTTATGCTATGGAAACGTGACCGGTTTTATGAACGAAGATCCTAGACATGAATATCCAAGGAGACGAATCCGAGTTTAGTCCGACCCATTGGAATAGGTCACAACTCTTCTTTACATTTATAGACATATCTACGAAGGATCGTTGCGCTGGATAACTTAATTTGGCGCAAAACACTTTTTTTTATTGCTTAGATGGGTGGACGAGCTCACAGCCCACCTAGTGTTAAGTGGTTACTGGAGCCCATAGACATCCACAACGTAAATGCGCCACCCACCTTGAGATATAAGTTCTAAGATCTCAAGTATAGTTACAACGGCTGCCTCATCCTTCAAACCGAAACGCATTAGTGCTTCACGGCAGAAATAGGCAGGATGGTGGTACCCACCCGCCCGGACTCACAAGAGATCCTACCACCAGTAATTACGCAAATTATAATTTTGCGGTTTTGATTTTTATTACTTCACCGTGGAAGTCAATCGTGAACTTTTGTTGAGTACGTATTTCATTAGAAAAATTGGTACCCGCTTGAGATTCGAACACCGGTGCATCGCTCAACACGAATGCACCGGACGTCTTATCCGTTGAGCCACGACGACTATAAAACGATGACGACTAAAAAATAATAATTTACTATTCTATGTTTATCCTGTCCTATATTATTCATCAGTCCTTGACCTACAAGATCCAACCGCGTTATTAAACTTCTACCCGTCCAACTTATCGTGATGTTGGCATCTATTTTCAATGCCGCTATGGCGAACTGTATCTTTCCCGCGGTGTGGAAAGAAGCGGACGTTATCGGCATACATAAACCCGGTAAACCAAAAAATCATCCGACGAGCTACCGCCCGATTAGCCTCCTCATGTCTCTAGGCAAACTGTATGAGCGTCTGCTCTACAAACGCCTCAGAGACTTCGTCTCATCCAAGGGCATTCTCATCGATGAACAATTCGGATTCCGTACAAATCACTCATGCGTTCAACAGGTGCACCGCCTCACGGAGCACATTCTTGTGGGGCTTAATCGACCAAAACCGTTATACACGGGAGCTCTCTTCTTCGACGTCGCAAAAGCGTTCGACAAAGTCTGGCACAACGGTTTGATTTTCAAACTATTCAACATGGGTGTGCCGGATAGTCTCGTGCTCATCATACGGGACTTCTTGTCGAACCGCTCTTTTCGATATCGAGTCGAGGGAACCCGCTCCTCCCCACGACCTCTCACAGCTGGAGTCCCGCAAGGCTCTGTCCTTTCACCCCTCCTATTTAGCTTATTCGTCAACGATATTCCCCGGTCGCCGCCGACCCATTTAGCTTTATTCGCCGACGACACGACTGTTTACTATTCTAGTAGAAATAAGTCCCTAATCGCGAAGAAGCTTCATAGCGCAGCCCTAGCCCTAGGACAGTGGTTCCGAAAATGGCGCATAGACATCAACCCAGCGAAAAGTACTGCGGTGCTATTTCAGAGGGGAAGCTCCACACGGATTTCCTCCCGTATTAGGAGGAGGAATCTCACACCCCCGATTACTCTCTTTAGTCAATCCATACCCTGGGCCAGGAAGGTCAAGTACCTGGGCGTTACCCTGGATGCATCGATGACATTCCGCCCGCATATAAAATCAGTCCGTGACCGTGCCGCGTTTATTCTCGGTAGACTCTACCCCATGATCTGTAAGCGGAGTAAAATGTCCCTTCGGAACAAGGTGACACTTTACAAAACTTGCATAAGGCCCGTCATGACTTACGCGAGTGTGGTGTTCGCTCACGCGGCCCGCACACACATAGACACCCTTCAATCTCTACAATCCCGCTTTTGCAGGTTAGCCGTCGGAGCTCCGTGGTTCGTGAGGAACGTTGACCTACACGACGACCTGGGCCTCGAATCTATACAGAAATACATGAAGTCAGCGTCGGAACGGTACTTCGATAAGGCTATGCGTCATGATAATCGCCTTATCGTAGCCGCCGCTGACTACTCCTCGAATCCTGATCATGCAGGAGCCAGTCACCGTCGACGCCCTAGACACGTCCTTACGGATCCATCAGATCCAATAACCTTTGCACTAGACGCCTTCAGCTCTAGGAGCAGGCTTAGGGACCTCGGTAACCGTACTCGTCGAACTCGACAAAGAGTTCGCCGTGCAACCTAACCCATGAATCAGCTCGCTGAGTTTCTCGCCGGATCTTCTCAGCGGGTCGCGATTCCGATCCGGTAGTAGATTCATTCGCGAAGCAGCTACTCTTGAGTTGTTAGGTCTCCTTCGGAGGCCCTCGGGCAGCTGTTAGCAAATCCCACCCCTCCTGGCTGAGCCTTTGCTCGCCCACCTGTCCTGGTGAAACTGGAAAGGCCTCCGGGCCACCAGTAATCCTTCAATCATAAAAAAAAAAAAAAAAAAAAATTAAAAAAAAAAAAAAAAAGACCTACAAGATCTATACGGCTTGACCAACAAGACAATCACAAGTTATCCTAAAACACTTCTTAAACTAATATTCCCAAGCTAAGCCCCAATCGCTAAACTAAGTTCAATGACCAAACTGTACAACTTGTGACACAGAAAATTCTGTTTATTTACCCAAAAATACGCAGAATAGTGCTAAAAACACATATCGCAATTTAAATATTTGTCTAGAGAATCTTCAGTTGTCCTTTTACTTATTTCTAAGAGGCGAGTGTATAATACTTTAAGAAACCTAACTTTGTAAAGCGGTATTTGATGTTCGTCTTACCAAGGATTACAAGTGGAAGCTTTTCCAGTTTCACTAGGATAGTTGGACGAGCACGAGATTAGTCAGGCGAGGTGGGATTTGCTAACAGCTGCCCGAGCGCCTCCGAAGGAGACCTAATAGCTCAATGGCAGCTGCTACGCGAATGCATCTACTCTACTGGATCAGAATTGCAACCCGCTGAGAAGATCCGGCGAGAAACTCAGCGGGATGCTTTACGGATTAAGTTTTGGATCTAACTCTATGACGACCTCGACAAATACCTGATGGTTTTTAATCACTGTCACTCATGGATATTATTAACGTCAGGCCAACTGAGGAGTATTTTCTAGCCTTGTTTAAAGAAATGCAAATAACAAGGTCACATTTAGGGTAGGAACGTTTGTATTGTGTTGTTTGCCTTTGAATCTACCTTCCCGAATTCTCGCAAAAATTGAGCATCACAATCATACAAAACAACTTAGACGTCGTTTGATGTGGTCGATGGGGGAATCCGCAGGCTCAATTAGTCTTTTAACAGCAGACATCGTGGGCTCGTCAAAACTTTTACTGCAAAAAATTTTTTACTATAAAACCAACGAAAAGTGTCACTCACTTCACAATACAACATACTGGTAATTTTAGGAAAAAATTCATATATTTTTCTTTTTTTTGTTGCTTAGACTTCTTGTGAGTCCTCCTGTGAAGCAGTAATGCGTTTCGGTTTGAAGGGTGGAGCAGCCGTTGTAACTATACTTGAGACCTTAGAACTTATATCTCAAGGTGGGTGGCGCATTTACGTCGTAGAGGTCTATGGGCTCCAATAACCACTTAACACCAGACGGGCTGTGTGCTTTCTCATAAAAAACATCTACATCCCAGTAGTATTTGGCATTAGTGAAATTATAAGCTCGGTTGCCTTTTGTCCAAACATGCAATCACTCACAACTATCGTTGTTCTCACTGTTTTATACAATCGACTATGTCGTAGGGAAAGTGCGGTAGAGACCCTGATTGAGTGAGGACGGCCCTCGGAATACATAAGAGGCGAACTTCCCGGTTCCAAACTTTGTGAGGCGTTTTTTTTCTACGGAAAATAGTGTTATCCGATTGACGGAAAAATCAAGATAAGTTGAAATCCCCTCGTATTTATTCCAGATAAAAGTTATTCGATGTTCGTTTATCTTTGTTTTGAGTATTACTCTCTCTTTTCTTATTCGCACGTCGGTACGAGCTCACGGCCCACTTGGGGTTAAGTGGTTCCTGGCGTCAATAGATGTTGCTATGTGAATACCGCGACCCATCTTAAGATTTGAAATCAAAATGTCGATTGTAATTTAGAACGACGTTCCCACGTTCTTCGGATTAAAATGCATGACTGCTTCGCGTTAGAGATAACCAAAATGGTGTTACCAAACCGTTCGAGCTTACAATAGGCCGTACCAACACTAATCTTTAGTTAATTCTCAATAAATTATCTAGTTCTTGATTTGATGACCGAAATTGATATTTTAAAATAGGTCAATTGAGTCAATTGGGTAATTTTGACTGACTCTGTGGTGCATTGGTTAGCGCCTCTATGTCCTACAGAGGTATTGTCTTTTTTTATAAACTAGTGGTCTTCCAGTAGTCAAAATTCGACTGAAATTTAGTGAAATTATAAGTTTATACACTACAAGCCGTGCTCGCCCGCTTCGCTGGACATTAAAAATTAACATTATTATTTATTGTCATTATTATTAGGGAGTCCAACACTCATACAAATATTAGCCCATCCATTAAGTGCCTACATGTATTTTTTACATGGATACCAAGCTTCAAGTCAATCGGATGCATGGTTCAGTAGTTATAACGGAACATCCGTAAAAACCACTGTAGTATAGATTATGATACTATTTTCAGAGACTATTATAATTCTTTAATCACAGATTCCGCAAAGACTACATTTTCGACAAATATTAATAAAGACAATATTTAATCTATTGTCAATTTGACCACAGACTATAAGCAATAAGGAATGTTTGACAATTAACAAATAGTAAGCGTGCGTGTGTTTGTCAAATACATAGTAGTGTGTGTAATGTTTTTTTTATTAGTTAAATGTATATTTTATGCTTAATTAAGAAAAATACTAAAATTATGCACTCCTTCTCTATATTCTCTATAATTGTGGGAAATTTCATACTACTCCGTCCGCGCAATTTTCGTAAAAAGGGATACAAAGTTTTTGCTTCACTTATTCACATATAGATATTGATTACTTAATCTCAATTACTTATATTAAGTCTAATTATGTAAATAAATTAATATACCAATTTAGTCAGTAACTTCGTTAATATTATTTCTAATTTGGTTATGTTTATTTTGTTTCAATATAAGTGGACTAGCCGTACTCGCCCGCTTCGCTGGGCATTTAAAATTAACATTATTATTCATTGTCATTATTATTAGGGAGTCCAACACTCATATAAATATTAGCCTATCCATTAAGTACATGTATTTTCTACATGGATACCAAGTTTCAAGTCAATCGGATGCATGGTTCAGTAGTTATAACGGAACATCCGTAAAAACCGCTGTAGATTTATATATTTATCTAATTTAAAAAATTCTCGTGTCACAATGTTCGTTCCCATACTCCTCCGAAACCGCTTGACCGATTCTGACGAAATTTTTTATGCATATTCAGTAAGCCTGAGAATCGGCTACTATCTATTTTTCTAACCTTTAAGTGAAAAATTTTTTTATTTTATTTTATTGATATATTTTTTTTATTATTATATTGTGGCATCAAACAATACATACAACTCTAAATTTGCACTTTTTTATCACCAACCCTTGCTTTTTAATAGTCATTTTCATAATTTTATCATTTTCTATCCCGCTCGAGAACATCAATTATTATCACTTGGTAAGTTATCCCCTCCATGTGTCTACCGGTGTCACTTCTCACCCTGTAAACAGCACGGAGTAGGGATGTTACCTCTACAGTTTTCGGCTATTATTAGTGTTTATGCTTCAAGCGTAGTAGTTAAATATTTTTAGTTCATCGCCTTGCATGTCAGATGGAAAATGTACAAAAAATTTCCCTAAAGATTTCACTAACGATACAATCACAAACGTCGACGGATATCCAATATATCGCCGAAGGAATCCAGATAATGGCAGACAATCATTTATTAATAACATCAGCAACACAGACATTGATCTTGACAATCGTTGGGTCGTGCCATATTCGCCCCTGCTGAGCAAAACATACAATGCTCATATTAATGTTGAGTTCTGCAGTTCTGTGAAGAGCATCAAATACATTTGCAATTATGTCCATAAAGGCAGTGAGAGGGCGGTGCTTAGAGTGGAAAATATGAATGTACACACACAAACATTCGCTTGAGGCGTTGAACAGGACATTGAAAGATATTAAAAACAACGACAAACTATTTGGTGGAACTCTGTTAGTCCTTTCAGGTGACTTCAGACAAACACTTCCCGTCATTCCACGTTCAACATACGCTGATGAAATCAACGCCTGCTTAAAATCATCGACATTGTGGCGTAATGTTGAAATAGTACAGCTGAAAGTAAATATGCGCGTTCAAATGCTTCAAGATCCATCCGCTGAAACATTCTCAACACAACTCTTAGATATCGGCAATGGAAAAGTTACTATAGCTGAAGCTATACTATATTGAAGTCGTCGTGGCCTAAGGGATAAGACGTCCGGTGCATTCGTGTTGAGCGATGCGCCGGTGTTCGAATCTCAGGCGGGTACCAATTTTTCTAATGAAATATGTACTCGGCAAATGTTCACGATTGACATCCACGGTGAAGGAATAACATCGTGTAATAAAATTGAAACCCGCAAAATTATAATTTGCGTAATTACTGGTGGTAGGACCTCTTGTGAGTCCGCACGGGTAGGTACCACCGCCCTGCCTATTTCTGCCGTGAAGCAGTAATGCGTTTCGGTTTGAAGGGTGGGGCAGCCGTTGTAACTATACTGAGACCTTACAACTTATATCTCAAGGTGGGTGGCGCATTTACGTTGTAGATGTCTATGGGCTCCAGTAACCACTTAACAACAGGTGGGCTATGAGCTCGTCCACCCATCTAAGCAATAAAAAAAAAAAAAAAAACTGGATACATAAAATTAGCGAATGATTTCTGCACTATCATTGATTCGCAAGATGCATTGAACAAATATTTCCCGATGTACACACGAATTACATAAATCTCGAGTGGAACTTGGTATCATATAAATCTATTGATACAGTTTGCGATGACACTGAAGCTGTAAATTTTCCAACAGAGTCTTTGAACTCACTGGATTTGCCAGGCATGCCACCACATAACTTACAATTAAAGGTTGGATCTCCAATTATTTTGCTTCGTAATTTGAACCCGAAACGGTTATGCAACGGTACGCGATTAGTCATTAAAGAAATAATGAAAAAAGTTATCGAATGCACCATTTTAAATAGCAAGTTTCGAGGTGAAAATATATTGATACCACGAATACCTATTATACCCACAGATGTGCCAATTCAATTTAAGCGTATTCAATTTCCGATTAGATTGGCATTTGCAATGACTATTAATAAATCCCAAGGCCAAACAATGTCTGTTTGTGGCTTAGATTTGAGCACACCATGTTTTTCACACAGACAATTATACGTTGCATGCTCTCGAGTGGGTAAACCATCAAGTTTGTTTGTATTAGTTAAAGACGGGCTAACAAAAAATATTGTTCACGCTGCAGCATTAAGAGATTAATATTATGTAATGAATTAATTATATATATAATTTTTACTTTTAATAAATTAAAACAATTAATGTTTGGTGTTTTGTTATTTTTAAACAACATTCCCTAATCGTTCACAGCGCTCCAGGCCTTTTTCACTCATATTCCACATCCTTATACACTTCCAATAAGTTAGTATTTTTTTTTCTACACTAGAAATTCTCTAGAAATCTTATATATGGCAAGACAACGTTTGCCGGGTCAGCTAGTATTAGTATAGATAAATCTCTCTAATTTACTATCTATTGACTGACTTTGTGGCGCGGTACTAAGCGACCTTGACTTTGCACCGAGGGTCGTGAGTTCGATTCCCACATCGGGCACACATCAGTGTGATGAACAGTTTTGTTTGCTCTTTGGTTATTTGTTATCTGCATGTGTATGTATTTAAACGTATTTAATATGTTTGTCAATCTCTGGTACTTATAACATAGAAAACCCCAAATTGGAGTCGAATGACCTTGCGTGATTTGTTCCCAAATATTATTATTACTTTCATTATCAATTCAAAAACATGGCACTTGATTATTTACATTTGCAGCTAGCTATAAAAGAAAAAATGATCAACCGTCAGCCAGTCAATATCAGTAATGTTTTAAGCTTGCAGAAGCTTAATACACCCTTAGAAGATTTCTCGCAAGCCCTAGATTTATATGACGACCAATGATTTATTTTCAACACGATTTCGAAACGATCTCGGCCCTATAAATGTATACTATACCCAGCGCTGTGACGTAGGTATCAGAAAGAGCCTGTATCCATTTCGTCAGAAATGAAAAATGTCCAAAGGAAAACGCGAGACCGAGCTATTATGCCACAAGATTGAATAGACTCTCGAACTGCGAAAAGAAATGTGTTTTCTTTCTTTTTCATACCTATTCTAGTAGCCTTGAGGGGTTATTCTAGATTCGCCGAATTAGTAAGTGAGCTCACGGGGCTCAAGCCTGACGACGTTGCTAACACTAACCCTAGCAAGAGCAGTGCTTTGCAGAATCTACTACCGGATCGGAATCGCGACCCACTGAGAAGATCCGGCGAGAAACTCAGTGGGTTTTGCCTGTGGATTAATTTACTCGCCGAGCCCTTTGTCGCAAGTAACGGGTTCGACGAGAACGATGACCGGGTTTTCTTCCCAGATTTATAAATTGTTACGATTGCTTCACGAATGAATGAAGAATTCGCTCTTAGGTTCGTATTCGAATTGTTTTGAATTAAATTAATGGTTATGTCAATGATTCGTTGAAGTAGAATGTCTATTAATGTTACGCAACCTCCACAAACAGAGATCTTTTTTCTTTCATTGCTTAGATGGGTCGACTAGCCCACAGCCCCCTGGTGTTAAGTGGTTACTAGAGCCCACAGACATCTACGATGTAAATGCGCCACCCACCTTGAGATATAAGTTCTAAAGTCAACGGCTACAACGGTTCAGTTCAGTTCAGTTACAACGGCTGGCCCACCCTTCAAACCGAAACGCATTACTGCTTCACGGCAGAAATAGGCAGAGTGGTGGTACCTACCCGTGCGGACTCAAAAGGTCCTACCATCAGTATTTACGCAAATTATAATTTTACGGGTTTGATTTTTATTACACGATATTATTCCTTCGCCGTGGAAGTCAATCGTAAACATTTGTCCAGTACGTATTTCTTTACAAAAATTGGTACCCGCCAGTGGGATTCGAACACCGGTGCATCGCTAGATACGAATGCACAGGACTTCGTATCCCTTAGGCCACGAAGACTTCTGAAAGATCAAACGAAAATGATCAGTGATGCTTTGTACTGCTAAAATCCATAAGCATTAGCACTAAGCATCAGACGGCCCATTTACAGGTCTAAATTACAAGACAAATAAAATCCCTCTTGTTCTTCTTAAAGAAACTATATTCAGCACATTCGTATACTCAATAGTGAAACGTATTATAAGCCCGAACTGGTAGCTACCATCATCCTGCCCATATCTGTCGTGAAACCTTCAAACAATACTGTTATATATTGAAATTAGTCTTAATTTATATTATTGTAGATGGCAACACACAGCCCAGAGACAATTATTGTGATTTGGTGGCCTGTGAATAAAAACGTGTGACAAAAAATTGTATGTGACTAGAAATGAAATCTATACATATAAATAAAATAAGAGTGTCTGTTTGTAATATTGAAATAACCGCTTTTTACTACATACAAATGAATATATATACGGTTCATACAACAAAATATTTTTTTTACAATTTTTGTCTGTCTGTTTGTTCCGGCTAATCTCTGGAACGGCTGGACCAGTTTTGACGGGACTTTCACTGACAGGTAGCTGATGATATAAGGAGTAGCTTAGGCTACTTTTTTAGACTAGCTTCGCCCCGCGGCGTCACCCGCGGTACGACAATAACCGCGGGTAACATCGCGGGACACAGCTAGTCTATATTACTAATCTTACTAATTAACTAAGATATAATAAATATTATACAAACGTCCTGTAACTTGTAGCTCCCACCTGTCCTGGTGAAACTGAAAAGGCCCCTGGGCCACCAGTAATACTTCAATCATAAAAAAAAACTTGTAATCGTAAATTTATAAATTATGCATCTCCCCATTTAACACGACTGCCACCAAAAACGATAGTGCTTTGGTTCACGTCACAATTTATTGCTTTCTTGATGAGTGGACGAAATTACAGCCCACCTGGTGGTTAAGTGGTTACAGGAGCCCATAGACATCTACAAGAAATGGTATATGATAGAGGAGTATGGAAGGAGAAAACATATTGTGCCGACCCCAGGTGACTGGGAGAAGGGCAGAGAATGATGATATGTAAAGAAAATATAGTATAGTACCTATCCAGTCAGTAACTTAATTAATGTTATTTCTAATCTCTAAATTCGATTCCTACGTGGCACCTACCCGCGCGGATTCACAAGAGGTCCAGTAAAAGTACGATGAACAAGTTTGATCAAGATTTGTTCTTTGTCTGGGTGCTTATTATCTATATATTTAAACATATTTAAAATGCATATCAGTACCTGGAACCCATAACAAAGGGAATCCTAATGTGGGGACGGATGCACGATGATTTATTTCCACTTATTGATTTGATTGATTTCCACGGTGAAGGAATAACGTCCTGTAATAAAAATCAAACCCGCAAAAATTATAATTTGCGTAATTATTGGTGGTAGGACCTGTTGTGAGTCCGCGCGAGTGGGTACCACCACCCTGGCTATTTCTGCCGTGAAGCAGTAATGCGTTTCGGTTTGAAGGGTGGGGCAGCCGTTGTAACTTACCTGAGACCTTAGAACTTATATCTCAAGGTAGGTGGCGCATTTACGTTGTGTATGTCTATGGGCTCCAGTAACCAACTTAACACCAAGTGGGCTGTGAGCTTGTACACCCATCTAAGCAATAAATAAATAAAACTTATTTATTTATACATTTCATTGTTTACATCATCACAGTGAAAACCACATGCACTTCTCCGTGATGCAGTATTATTATAAAGGAGCCGAAATTCTAAGAGTCTGAAAATACCTTTCATCTCGACTATAAATGCAAACGTCCATTTCACTTACTAAATATTCTTTTGAAAAGAACCTCATTTGCAACGACGCATACCGGAATCCGTGAGCATTACTAACGTAGATCTGCAGAGACGATTAGAAGTGACATTTTATTAAATCGTCCAAAAAATTGCCCGAATTAATGCTGTTATCATGTTTGTATTAATAAAAAATTATATATCAGAAGCTAGCCGTATAATGCAGTTCCATTTTTTCAGACATTAAGGCTAATGTTGACTTGGATAGAGCATCTATTCATAAGTACCTACTGTTAAAATGAAAGTGTTCTGGAGAAAGAGAGCTGTCGATACCATAAGAATGTATTAACGTGATCATGACACTTGCAACAGTTCCGAAATCTGTGGAACTAACAAAAGCTAAAAATCTTTGTATGCACCCATTCGATAATGTAATTCAAAACGATACTAATCGAATAAGCTTAAACCATTCGAAGCAAATTTAAGTCAGTATACCAGCCGCCTTAGCCTTTATGCCGTGATGACTTAGTTCTTGTTACCGCTTCTGAGTCCTAATGTCCCCAGACGGGGGCATAGCACTAGCCTCGGAAAACCCCCTCTTCTGCCCGGACTTGTACTCCCCACCCTTTCGGCGGGGGTGATGTTTCTGCTGAATGATGATTTGACCAGATTAGGGGTGAAATTTATGATGATGGTGAATGAGTAGCTTGATCGATGTATGACGAAAATGCCTTGGTGAAGATTGAAATGAAGATGCAATAATATTTTTTTTGTATTGCTTAGATAGGACGAGTTCACAGCCCATCTGATGTTAAGTGGTTACTGGAGCCCATAGACAACTACAACGTAAATACGGCATCCACCTTGAGATATAAGTTCTAAGGTCTCAGTATAGTTACAACGGCGCTCAGCCCTTCAAACCGAAACGCATTACTGCTTCACGGCAGAAAATGGGGTGGTGGTACCTACCCGTGCGGACTCACAAGAGGTCCTACCACTAGTAAAGCGATAATTAGAATGGCTTGGTGCATTGTTGGTGTGTGCAGTCCAAATCCCGGTCCTCTTCTATCTTCTTGTTAATTTCTTTGTTGTTTGTTTTTCTTGTTACCGTTTTTTTAACATCTGTTTATAGGGGGTAAAATATTAGATTGTTTTGCTCAATAGTTTAATTTAAGACGGGCCATTGACTCTTTGGCCATCTCTTTTGAATGGCACTCCATTAGCTAAGTAAACGTCTCGTACTTTTGTTTTTTCAGGAATAACTTTGCGAAAAATGTGTTAATAAAAAATATTTATGTAAAAATTGAACTAAATCAGCAAATGGTCCGACATAGTCTTCTATTCAGAAGCGATTTCCTCGTCTATTTTACGCCATCTTGTTTTTATTTTTTGCGAGGTATTTTTCAACCTTCCGACAGGTAGATAGTGTTTAGTGTTGGGCACAATTCTATGAGTTATGAGCTCTATGGTAATGTTTCTTCGCGTTAAGAAGGCGAGAATAAACGAAACTAGTTCTTGAAAGGCACACAGGTGTTTAACCCGAGGCGATATACTTAATCGAGACTTTCTTATAACAAATTTCTTATTTTCTATAATAATTTCCTACTGCTCTTGTACGTAATTTAATTCGAATAGTTATTTAGAACTAAGAAACAAAATTGAATTTCATATTATAATTAAATTACTGTCACATCAATTACGGTAGGTCGGTAGACATAATTAAGACTGGTTTTGAACGTGATTTTTACTTCACAGTTAATCTGGACTAGGATAATTGTATAATAGAATGTTAGATTTTTACTGGTGGTAGGACCTCTTGTAAGTCCGCACGGGTATGTACCACCACCCTGCCTATTTCTGCCGTGAAGCAGTAATGCGTTTCGGTTTTGAAGGGTGGGGTAGCCGTTGTAACTATACTTGAGACCTTAGAACTTATATCTCAAGGTGGGTGGCGCATTTACGTTGTAGACGTCTATGGGCTCCAGTAACCACTTAACACCAGGTGGGCTGTGAGCTCGTCCACCCATCTAAGCAATAAAAAAAACGCATCTGAACTTTGTGCTTAACAGATCAATCAATGTATCTTTAACGCGCGTCTAAAATACTTTCGGAAGCTTAATCATGTAAACTCAAACCTTTCAATATATACATATCAATCATGGTTAAGTTAAAGATCCCTTGAATTGGAATGTAGTCTGAAAGTTGCTCTAAGAACTCATACTCGGAGATTATGATATAATATAATACTTTCTTACATATAATATAATACTTTACGTCTCCTCAGAATGGCGTAGACCGCGCACCGTATCAATGTTTCGATCCTGAAAGAGCTCAGCATTAAGGAGGAACTATCGTCAATAGTCCAAATACGAATCCTCAAGTTCGGGCACATCACTCGTAATGAGGACTCCATTGAGCGGTTGGTGGTGCAAGGGAAAGTCGATAGCCAAAGATCTCACGGACGATCGATGGACCGACTTCATTAAATCTGTGTCTCACTCCAACTTATATGATTGCTCTCACTCTGCGAAACACCGTGCCATATGACGTCGCATCACGAGAGCATCGGTATCGCAGGATCAGGCTGATGCATGACCACGACCCCTCTGTCAAGAGTGTACGAATAGGAAGTAGAATAATACTTTACGATTTTTCAATTAATGTTTTTCAATAGAAACTCAATCTGAATAAAGGTATAATAAAACATAGCTTTTTCTTTTCTAATCTCAGTAATTCTGTTCGATTAATCTATATAATTCTAAAATGTATGTTTTGTATTGGCTTTTTTTAGTATTTACTTCTTATTTTCATTTATTACATTTTTACATTCACTCGGATGCAATATTTAGATGATTACTGAAGTCCATCTGTAATCAGCTAAATATTGCACCATATGCATAAATATTGCATAAGTCCATAGACATCACAATTAGAACGTCACTACCCAACTTGAAACATGAGGTCAAATCTCGATTGTATAGTATCTCATCTATACCGCACTTCAAACTTTGCGGCAGTAATAGGAAGGTTCTTCGCATCTATCTGTAAGAACTTACAAACCTCCTCGCCACCAGGATAACAAAAACGTTGATAAAGGAAATATGTATTCTAAATTCACGCATATTCTGAACCCAAAAAATATTAAGACTTTAAATTGCTATAATAAACAGCATCAAATTTTTCCAATACTACACAATAAGGATAGTATTTTAGTGACATATTCCTATGTTAATTTTCAAAACAACAACATCATAACTTGTCACCATTAATAAAATATTCAAACAAAAAATTAATACGGAGATTAAATGCGAACTACATAACTATACGAGGCAATCTGCTTAGAAGCGTAACATCTTATGTTTGTATCACTTGGCAAAGCAAACTAGACAATCAGCACGGGACTCTAAAAGTCAAATCAGAGTTTCTGTGTGAGCCACAGTGTCTGTCATGGTATGATTTGAAAGTTTTTAGGTCGCCGCCCCCTCGGGAAAATGTTGGGTTCTGTCCTCAAATCTGCAATTTAAAACAGAAACATTTTCAGTTACATTATTAAAATCAAGTTTACACTCTGCTATAAAAGGAAATTAGTGTAGGTCAGTCAGCAATATCCGCATTTATCAAATTAAAAGGTTACAATTTGTGACAGATACCAAATATTCTAAATACATAATCTCTTGTTGCTTTGGGTTCTATTTTTATTTTTTTTCTTAAGTAACTGGACGAACTCACGGCCGTCCTGGTGTTAAGGGGTTATCGGAGCCCATAGACATCTACAACGTAAATGTCGCCACCCAACTTGAGACACGAGTTGTAAGGCCTCACTTTTTTACACAGTACAACGGTTGCCCCGCCTTTCAAAACGAAAAGCATTACTGTTTCAGAAATAGGCAGTGACGTGTGGACTCACAAGTAGTCCTACCACCAGTAGGTGCCGAAACTTAAGCATTATTGTGTAAATTACGTCTCAAAAGAACACGAGACCAAGCTTGAGATGTGAGGGGCATCGAAGAATGACCGCCGGCTTCGTCTTTACCGCATTCTTGTTATTGATTTATGAACTTGATGAAACCACTAAGAATTCCCTCCTAGCTAAGTATATAATTACCAATCCTTTTGAAACGGAAAAGGCCTCTGGGCAATCCTTCGACCCAAAATCTGGTATTTTTACTTATTATTAATCGTCCAGTAGCTAAAATCATAATCACTCCTCAAGCTATTTCGTATCGTTCATATTTTTTAAGAAAAGTTCTCAAAATATATAATATATGTTTCGTAATTGTAATGTTAACACTAGAGTTATTTTTCCTTTCCCTATTTATATAGCCTATTTATATTTATATGGTCGAATGTACTCGTAACGCTTCGAACCGCCAGACCTGGAAGCGCATTGCCTGGAGGGCGGTTGTCGGGAGCATGGGCGACCTAACAGGTCCTACTGCACATACAGCGTCAACGCAACCACGACCACTCTGACAAGAGTGTCCGACTGAGAAGAATTTATATAGCGAAGAGTGAAAAGTGGAAGTTATTTCTTTTAAGCCACAATTTTCTTTTAAGAGACATATTAAGCGAATTTTCAAAATCATTTATTTCTAGTTAGATGTCAGTATAACACACTTGTTGAATGTCAAAATATAAATAACAATGTTAACTGAAGAACCGGCGAAACAAACTCAGCGGGCTTTTTTTTTGTTTTTTCTCAATTATTTTCTTTTTTTTTAAATAAGTATCAATATTTGCAATAAACGAAAAAAACAAGTAAAAAAAATACAATTACAAAATAATAATAACATTTATCTTTGTAAATACCGGTTCTTTTTATTTGGTATTAGCATCAACATCGAATATTTTTAATTTATCTCTAATTAAGTTTACTCCAATCAAAAAAGTTGTTTTTTTTTGTTATAAGTATGTTCTAAATGTTTATCTTTAAATTTCCCTCCTGTAAAGTTTCAACCCACAATAGCCTTTCACTCCTCAATATAAATTCCTGAATTGTTCATTTAAATAGTTGGTTTTTCGTTTCCGCTAGTATATTATAATATTCCCGATTTAGTTTCAGATACCGGCTCTTCACACGCCCTGCGTCTGTGATTAATAAAGTCTGACAAAATTTGACAGATTGAGCGTAAACTTTGAACAGTTGTCGCTGACACTTCAATAGGTTCACGTCATACCGCGCCTAGAACGATAGTCTTTTGAAGAAACAATTTACCGGTACCTTCAGTGAAGCGTACTGGTTTTTTTTCTGAAGCTCCAAGCCCAAAGTATGACAGGGTTGATGCTTAATGATTCAATAGTAAATGTTTGAAAACCTCACCGGAAAAGAAGATAGGTTTTCAGGATAGATAGAATCGTTCTAGCGTAGTAAATCTATACTAATATATAAATCTACAGTGGTTTTTACGGATGTTCCGTCATAACTACTGAACCATGCATCCGATTGACTTGAAACTTGTTATCCAGGTAGAAAATACACGTACTTAATGAATAGGCTAATATTTATATGAGAGCTGGACTCCCTAATAATAATGTTAATTTTAAAAGCCCGGCGAAGCGGGCGAGTACGGCTCGTATATTATATAGATATAAAATTTTAGCTCCACATTTTAATAATCCTGAAATACATATCTTCAATACCAGTCGTCTTGTGCAGTTTATAATTTTGCAGCACCACGAGGGCTATCAAGCAAATACGAAATCTTTACGTTTTTTTTTTTGTCAAATTGACAATTGAATATTATCCGCTTATTAATTACACTTTAACTTTAATTACATTACTTGGTTTTATCTACGTATTACTACCTAAAAACCTAATTTTGTGAAGATACAACAAAATCAGTCCAGTATTTTTTGCGTGGAAGAGGAATAAATATATATCCATCCTTACAAGATTTCGATTTTTTTATTTTAGTAGATATGCTAGACTCTTTGGAAACACTAGAGTAGTGTAAAGCCTTTGGGGAGTAATGGGAAACTTAGATCTGGTAAAAAGCAGTTTCTTGAATCTTAAAAGCATTAAAATGGTATGCTATTAACAGGCCTCTGTTACATCTTGTTCGCTTCACGACACGCGTACTGATAATTAGTTTGAGGCATAACATCGTGGTGTATTATACGGCTGCTCTATCCTTTTTAATACGCTTTTATTAGCTTCAGACGTATGTATGTTTGTATGTTAGTATGTAACTGAATATTTGAACATGATTTAGACCCCCTTCAAAACGTCGGATCAGCGGGTGCATGGTATCAGTAGTTATAAATCTTTTATGAACAGATATGAGTTGAAGGGTTATTTTGATAATATCCTGATTTTCTATAAAAGCGTATTTTGTTAGTTTTTTTTAACTATTATTTATTTTTCAATCCTGACGATGTTGCTAACACGAATCCTAGCAAGAGCCGTGCTTCGCAGAATCTACCACCGGATCGGAAACGCGACTCACTGAGAAGATCCGGCGAGAAACTCAGTGGGCTGTGTCTGTGGGTTAATTTACTCGTCGAGCTCTTCGTTGCAAGCGACAGGTTCGACGAGAACGATGACCGGTGACCTATTCTTCAAATCGGATGATAGCATCAAAACACAATGAAGGTGGTAGACATCTACTACTGTTGGTAGAGCGTCTTATTCTGGTCGTAGGGCAATTTTACTGGTGGTATGACGTCTTATGAGTTCGCAGACACGTGCGGTACCACGACCCTGCCTATTTTTACCGTGAAACAAGAATGCGTTTCGGTTTGAAGGTGAGTGGGGCAGCCGTTGTACTGTTTTAACTGAGACCTTAGAACTCATGTATCGAGGTGGGTGGCGGCATTTACGTTGTAGATGTATATGAGCTCCGGGAACCACTTAACACCAGGTGGGCTGTGAACTCGTCAAACCTTGTAAACAATGAAAAAAAAGTGGCCTTGTAAATGTTCATTTTTTTTAAACTACAGACACCGTCTGTTAAATCTTTATTTTCGTATTATTATTTTTATTGCTAGATGGGTGGACGATCTCACAGCCCACCTGGTGTTAAGTGGTTACTGGAGCCCATAGACATCTACGACGTAAATGCGCCACCCACCTTGAGATATAAGTTCTAAGGTCTCCAGTATAGTTACAACCGTGGTTACAACGGCTGTCCCACCCTTCAAACCGAAACGCATTACTGCTTCACGGCAGAAATAGGCAAGGCGGTGGTACCTACCCGCGTGGACTCACAATAGGTCCTACCACCTATTATCTTAAAATCTTTGAGATGTTCATAGACTATAAACAGAAAAACGACGGAAATTATTGAAACAAACAATGGCGCTATTAGACCCAAAATTTAATACAAAAAGTAATCATTCATGAATCACTTATCGATTCAGCCCTTACACTTACGAGAGAGAACCTTTAGAATTGCTAATCGCCATCGCACAAAAGATGAATTCCTTTAAAAATATATATATGTATGAATTCGAATTGCGGATCCGACTCGTTATAACATTCTCATTAGTATTTCCTTCTCCGCGGTTACGTTGTTGGAATAACCTCGGTGCGGTACATTATTATGTTTTAGAATCTTGTGCGTTCAGTAGGTACGTGAGCGAAAACCTTGGATGTGAATTGGATCTTTTAAGGTGGGTCCTCGCGATTTTATGTCGATTTGAGTGGCACAAATGAAAACTCAGTTCATTTCGCAGTCACTCGTATTACTTTATAATAAGGGCTCGTTTCAATTTGACTAATAGACGTAAGTAATCTAGTTTAAATTCTCAATATCTACAATGAAAGTGACTTACTGGAGTTTGACGCGTGCATAAACTGGCGATCGATGTAGGACCTTAATAAGTGATATTGTTAAGCCGGTAAGAGTAACGCCATCTATCGCCAAATAGTCGAACGAATATCGAAGGATCTAGTAGCACCTAGAACGCTCGGGAAGTTCAACGCCATCTACTGTCAGATAGCGGAAACACAATGCTTGAGAAGTGTGGAATATTTTCGATAATTCTAGGGGTGTGGTATCGACTATAAAAGCGTTGCAGGGATGGCAGACAGTCAGTCAGTAATCGGAATTATTCGAAGCGAAACAGCGATCGGATCACCTGAAGCGAAGCGGAAGAAGCGAATTGAGAATTTTAAACGTGTAGTGAAGTGTTTTAAGTATTAAATACAGTGTTAACTTGTGATTCGGTAGAATTTTATTTATCCCGAACCCCAGTGCGTAACAATATGAACAGAAAATCAAACAAGATGCCTATTTTTTTCAAGGTTTCACAAGTTACGACTAAAATAAGTTTAAATGGGTAAAAGTTAAAAACTTATTTTTTCTACGTGAGCCTATCATGAACGCTAATGGTTTCACACATAGTTTGGTACCAATGGCAACTTGAAAGCGTTATTCGGAATGAATTGGTTTTATTTGGTTTGGTTTAATTGGTTCAATTGGTTGAAGTCGTCGTGGCCTAAAGGATAAGACGTCCGTATCTAGCAATGCACCGATGTTCGAATCCTGCAGGCGGGTACCAATTTTTCTTATGAAATACGTACTTAACAAATGTTCACGATTGACTTCCACGATGAAGGAATAACACCGCGTAATAATAATCAAACCCGCAAAATTATAATTTGCGTAATTAACGGTAATAGGACATCTTGTGAGTCCGCACGGGTAATTACCACCACCCTGCCTATTTCAGCTGTGAAGCAGTAATGCGTTTCGGTTTGAAGGGTGGGGCAGCCGTTGTAACTATACTGATACCTGATAACTATACTGAATTAAAAGCAGCAATCATTTCCATGCCTAATACAGAAGAACTCATATCTCAACGTAGGTGGCGCATTTACGTTATAGTTGTCTATGGTCTCCGGTAACCACTTAACACCAGGTGGGCCTGTAGGCTCGTCCACACACATAAGCAACAAAAAAAAAGAAACGTATATGCAACAAGAATGATTACTGGAATACAACTGGCTAACTTAAAGATTTTAAATCGCATTAGGAAGGCAAACCAACCAAAATCGCCGTAGTTCAATGGTTACAGTGACTGAACTTAGTTGTAAAATTTCATTATCGCTTTTCCTCTCCTCTTTCTTACTTCGATAATCCTCAATGTTGAGGATCGTAGCCTCTTTCAATTCTCGCGGAGCTTTCAGAGTCACGTACCTCAAATATACCGTAAAATTCTTCGAAAATAGCACCTGAACCCATTTTCACAAAAGATGATTTTGAATTTGAAGCCCTTAATTCGTTTGCACCTAAATTTAATAGGACCATTATTTCTGTCGCGAGTCATGCTGATCGAAAATATAATACTTATACAATATTGTCAATGCAACCACATCATCGAATGAATTTTTCAGTGACTATGAGACCTTGTAATTCCTAAGGCCTATTTAGATTAATAAAATAACAAACTAAAGGGATCACAGAAGAAGTTATAAACCGCCAAAGCAATGTTTTGCGTTTTATGGTTTTATTTTACTAGATTGACAGAAAAAACTTACCTACTCAGACCAAAAATATTGCTACTGTTATTACCTATTGGCAACCTGCTATTGATTGTCTTATAATTATACATTTTAGTTTACTATCCTATCATTACTATGATTCTACAAAAGAACTAGATAGCAACTTGACTGTGTGCTTGGCAGTTGATGTCCATGAGCTACAATAATCAGTTTTTGTCAACTGTATAGGTACTCGTCTGTCTACAAAGGAAATTAAAAAAATAAACATTTTTTTAGTAAAATCTAGACCCACCCTTAATATAGAGAAAATAAATTCAAAATCTCAATTTGATATCCAAATATTAGCATTTTACTGACTCCGCGTTGATTTCATATGAAATTTAAATATCAAAGTCTTCGCGTGCCCCTTTGAATTTTAATTGATTAATGCATTCGATAGGAACATAATAAGCAAACCCTTAAGTACAAGGAAATATCCTTGTTATTTGAATACACTTAGATTTCTTTCAATAAATAACTGGGCTTGAAATACAAATGAGTTTTCATATCGTCCTATTCCATCTGTCTTTTATTTCGACTCGTAATTCAATTTTTCTATCTCGCTTACGCCATCCTAACACATTTCTTAAATCTACGTCTATTTCACACCATTTAGATATCTAGTGATATTATAGGAGACTCCTAGACTCGGTCTGTCTCTTACGTATTCACACCGAAAACACTAAGCCAATTCTGATTATCTTCGTTATGGAAACTGTTTGAGCCTTGGGAAAGATAATTAGTTACGTTTAATCCCACTGCTGAACATAAGTCTCTCAATATAAGCTGTACTCCTTGTGGTCCAAATGCTAATTAGCTAATAATTAAATCACCCGTTTCATTACATTAAATAATTTAAAAAAAGATGTGTGGTGTCGTGGGACACCAGGTAGGAACGAAGTTTCTTATTATAAGTATATTAATTATAAGTTCTATTCGAGGTATAAAGAAAATAAATATTCAGGTATACATTTTTTAATTTGTTTGATTTTTTTATTGATAAAAAAAAATTACAATAATAATATACAAAGAAACAGCTATTTATATGAATAAGAACCGTCATCACGTTATACATTAGACACTGTATAGCCATCACACTAAGACTATACATAAATAATAAAAATCTTACGTTACGGACGTTTTTTTCCGGTTAGAGTACCCCTCCGCATCGTCCCAGAAGGAACTTCATTCCAAAAAAAAACATTAGTTACATTAGAACTGGAAAAAGATCGCACAGGACAGAGACAATTGGGTATCTTTGGAGGAGGCCTTTACCCAAAACGGGATTTCTACATAAAACTACCAAAGCGTATTAAATTAGTTAAGTGATCATACTTGTTAATAACTGTTAAAGTATTTAGTAGAAAATAAAAGGCTCATTATTATTAATACTACAAGAACTACATTTAATAAATACTAGATGAGGACCTTTTTTTTTTTTGAAAACGCCATCTTGTTGCCTCTTTAAAGAGGTTAGTTGCCCTCAATTAAGAAAGATAGTACTTTTATTCGCCAATAGATATCGGGAAGAGTCATAAAGTTGATTATCTATAAAGTTGATTATTGAAAGATAATTATTAAAAGTTGATTATTGAAAGATAAGATTTTAGTAATTAGTGTCGTCAATGGAACCATGAGTATTTCTTTTCTAATTCTCTTTAGTCAAGAGAAGCTAGTTTCAGGAATATAGGAGACACCCATCTCACGCGTTCA
Organism: Bombyx mandarina; assembly: GCF_030267445.1. Classification (NCBI taxonomy): domain Eukaryota; kingdom Metazoa; phylum Arthropoda; class Insecta; order Lepidoptera; family Bombycidae; genus Bombyx; species Bombyx mandarina. The sequence continues at coordinate 4,586,000 of NC_143233.1, forward strand.
CGAATTAGGAGCTAGCTAAAACGAAATGTGCTCATATTTGGTTTGGCAAATGAATAATGTTATTTTAATAGGATACTAATTTCATGTCGTTTCGGTTCTGAGAACGGTTCTAATACACCCTGTATAATTTAGTATATACATACCTACAGGGTGTGGTTAGAATGTTTTATTGTAAAAGCTGGTGAATATGTTCAGAGTACATCTGACTTAAAGCGGTTGTCAGACTACAAATACGTCACAATATGAACGACCAACCTTGAGACATGAGGTCCAAGTTAGCATTGTATAATACAAAGTCTGTACTACTTCAAATCGGAACGCTTAACTGCTTCGTGACAGTAATATACAGGTTGGTAATGCAGGCTTACGACACACTTTACGAGTATTATTGTTACACGCTGGGGTTCGGGATAAATAAAATTTCCACAAAGTACAACTAAAAACTGTATTCAACACTTAGAACACTTAAACACTTCACAAACACTTTAAAACTCTCAATTCACTTGTTCCGCTTCGCTTCAGGTGATCCGTTCGCTGTTTCACTTCGAGTGGTTCTGATTACTGACTGACTGCGTGCCATCTCTACAACGCTTTTAAAGCCGATATCTCATCCTTAGAATTATCGAGAATATTCCACACATCTCTAGTAGTAGTTTCCGCTATCTGACAATAGATGGCGTTGTACTTCTCGAGCCTCTACCAGATCCTTCGATATTCGTTCCACTATTCGGCAATAGATGTCGTTACTCTTACCGGCGTAACATTATGTATATGACGGTTGTTTCTCTGGAGAATACCTTAGTCGCCTTTTACTAGATAGATTCTAAGCCATCGTATAGCCAAAACTCGGTACAAAATGTTGTATCGAATTTTGTAGCGTACAAGAAGACAATACACAATCTTTAGAAAAGTATCCAATCCGGGTTATAGTCCGCTTAAGTTTTCCGCTTCGTTGGACCGAAGAATTACCATCGGATGACCCTGTCATTTCGCATTTTATTTATCCCCTATACTAGGGCTGTCAAGTTACGTCACGTAGTTACTCTACGACAAGACATTAAAATGATTTTTGTCGTCCGCGAAATAATATATATGTCGTAGGCGGCGGCAGGAATGGCTGAGCGGTAGTTTCGTCATCACTCGTATTCGATTGAACTCAGTTTAGTCAATAAAACTTTTCAATAATAATTATTGAAACTCAACACACACAACTTTCACAATGACAGGATAAACCGACAGTTTCGTTGCACATACCGACAGACCGACTGACTGACCGAGACGGACGGAATCACTGTCTGACACGAATGCCACGACTCTGTCCACGTACCGCCATTTTATAACTGTGGCGTTACGGAGTCTACCCTTCATTTTGTGATATTTATCAAAACAACATTTCATCATTTAAAATAATAATCAAAACCACCGTCTTAATATTACTAAAAATCGTCAACCACGACACGGCCATTCTGTCACTTTGACGTTTGTGTATCGTTGATATTCCGAACTATTGACCCGGATGCGACACGGCCATCCTGTGTTACACACGTCCTCGTGTGTTAATCTGAAACCAAAGCCAATACCGCACAGTATCATTCACGCTCGGCCATATCTGACCACTCTACTAAATAAAAGTCTTGTGCCATCACAAATTCTATAACGACATTGAAAGATTACACAAACGAAAATAAGTGATTTACTACTGCTGCAAGTTCTCCCCGTACAATTCATGTACATAGTAACTAAGTCATCCCTGTGACTACAAGTGTTCAATGATAGTCATCCCTGTGACTACAAGTGTTCAATGATAGTCATCCCTGTGACTACAAGTGTTCAATGATAGTCATCCCTGTGACTACAAGTGTTCAATGATAGTCATCCCTGTGACTACAAGTGTTCAATGATAGTCATCCCTGTGACTACAAGTGTTCAATGATAGTCATCCCTGTGACTACAAGTGTTCAATGATAGTCATCCCTGTGACTACAAGTGTTCAATGATAGTCATCCCTGTGACTACAAGTGTTCAATGATAGTCATCCCTGTGACTACAAGTGTTCAATGATAGTCATCCCTGTGACTACAAGTGTTCAATGATAGTCATCCCTGTGACTACAAGTGTTCAATGATAGTCATCCCTGTGACTACAAGTGTTCAATGATAGCCATCCCTGTGACTACAAGTGTTCAATGATAGTCATCCCTGTGACTACAAGTGTTCAATGATAGTCATCCCTGTAACTACAAGTGTTCAATGATAGTCATCCCTGTGACTACAAGTGTTCAATGATAGTCATCCCTGTGACTACAAGTGTTCAATGATAGTCATCCCTGTGACTACAAGTGTTCAATGATAGTCATCCCTGTGACTCTAATCAACAGTCATCCCTGTGACTCTAATCGACAGTCATTTTATGAGAATCATCGCATATAGATTTCTCGACAAGAGAACATTCGGCACCAAAATCCAAATAAAAATAATACGACTCACCAGATTGTTCTCATTTACCAAAAATACTCGATATTACACAGCTACCGGCATGTCGCTCCGCTCGGCCGGTGAATAGTTGACCCATCGAGCGCCGACAGACGGCGCTTGCGTCCCATATCTCGTATTGGCTGCAGCAATCACGTGTTGATTGCGACACGGTCTTCCTGGCTGTACACGTCCTCGTGTGATGGTTAACCTCACAGTCTCCTACGAGGCGCGGCGCGCCCTAGCGCAAGTGTAGCCGGAGCGCGGGGGCTCCAATCTCGGCAGTCCGTGCTAGAGGCGTGGTCTCGTCGTTTGGCGGACCCGTCGGCCGGCCTCCGTACCGTTGAGGCGATCTGCCCGGTTCTCGCAGACTGGGTAGGCCGCGACCGCGGAAGACTCACCTCCGGTTACCTGTGCAGACTCACAAGACATTTTACCACCACGCAAACTTTTTACCACAGCAAATCTTACCAGCCACCACGCAAACTACAATTTTGCGGGTTCCACCTCTCCTACACGATGTTACTCCCACACTGCGGAAGCCAACCGCAAACACTTGTCAAGCACGCACTTCACCAGAAAAACTTGCATCCGCCAGCGGGACCCGAACACCGCCGCATCGCCAGACACGAACGCACCGGACGTCTTATCTTACAGGTCACGACGACTTCAGATGTGTCAATTTTTCTTTCCCACGGAAACTTGCTTGCTTTCTTGTTTGCTTGCTGGAGCCCGAAGTCATCGAACGTGTAGTGTTATTGGTATTGAATCTAGTAGATCCTAAAGTTTCAGCGACAATTCACCGTCTCATGTCTTGGTTTACTGCACTGGTGCCATGTAACTCTAGCAGTAGTCATTGGCTTTAAAACTATTCGTGTCGGAACTACCCACTCATCATGACAGATCCATTATTGCGATCGAAGTTTCACTTGAGATTTGCACTTGCCTTAATTTCTTGCAACAGCTTGTTACGTGTCGTATTTCCGCTAGTAAATGCCATGTGATAAATCGAAAGTCAACTGGGCAACATGAACATAAGATGTGACGATTTCTTCGTGGCTCAGATCTTCCATCGAGGTAGCAGACGTTATGACACGACTTACGTATGCTGCATTCACGCTCTTGTGGCGTACCACTACTAGTATTCTGATCTGCATCATGTTTTTTTGCTGTACTTCGAACATGTTCAAACACGTCACGCCAGTGAGAGTAGAGTCCTGATCTCACTTCTGATGTCGTAGGCGGCGGCAGGGATGGCTGAGCGGTAGTTTCGTCATCACTCGTATTCGATTGAACTCAGTTTAGTCAATAAAACTTTTCAATAATAATTATTGAAACTCAACACACACAACTTTCACAATGACAGGATAAACCGACAGTTTCGTTGCACATACCGACAGACCGACTGACTGACCGAGACGGACGGAATCACTGTCTGACACGAATGCCACGACTCTGTCCACGTACCGCCATTTTATAACTGTGGCGTTACGGAGTCTATCAAAACCACCGTCTTAATATTACTAAAAATCGTCAACCACGACACGGCCATTCTGTCACTTTGACGTTTGTGTATCGTTGATATTCCGAACTATTGACCCGGATGCGACATATATATATATATATATATGTATATGACGGATGAGGGACCGCCGTGATGTTTTTAAAAAGTGCGACGTCAGCACCGCTGACGTCGCGGTCACCACTTTCTTGACGAATGACTCATGTTTGGGTTTCCGAAACAAAACTTCACGAGAACTTCACGAAAACTTCGTATATTGCATGAGAAGCACAACAACGTTACAGAGATATCCGTACAGTACAACGGCTCGGACACGAATCAATCAGTGCTTTTTTTTTTTTTTTTTTTCCTACCTAAGCTGAGAGCCTTGAGAGGCTATATCAGCGTAACCCTAACTTTAGTAGGTGAGCTCACGGGGCTCAAACCTGACGATGTTGCTAACACGAACCCTAGCAAGAGTCGTGCTTCGCAGAATCTACCACCGGATCGGAAACGCGACCCACTGAGAAGATCCGGCGAGAAACTCAGTGGGCTGTGTCTGAGAGTTAATTTGCTCGTCGAGCCCTTCGTCGCAAGCGACGGGTTCGACGAGAACGGTGACCGGTGCTTGAATTACCTAAAAGCACCGTTAGTGGATCGGGTGGATCCGAGATGACGTGTTTTGGGCGACGTCGACTGCTTTCCATTCTGTCCGCAGGATCGGGAATGTAGTTACCGGCGGCCACGATGAGAGGGTTCTCGTGTCGTGCCGCTTTATCGAAGTGGCGCATGGACGCCGACTGCAGATACTTACTGATGGACTCTAAGTCCAGGTCGTCATGGAGGTCGACATTCCTGACGAACCACGGGGCTCCGACGGCTATCCTGCAAAAACGGGATTGAATGATTTGAAAGGATTTTAAGTGTATGCGGGCCGCGTGAGCGAACACTACACTTGCATAGGT